>NW_027457695.1:27500-627500 GCF_050624435.1 Tenrec ecaudatus
TTCCTATCGGACATTTGGACTACTTAGTTTACCAAGCGCGCACTTGAACTATCTAGGTTAACTAGCGGGCCGTTGTACTATGTAGGTTAACTAGCGAGCACTTGGAGTATCTAGGTTAACTAGCGGACCTTGGACTACGTAGGTTAACTAGCGGGCCCTTGGACAATGTAGGTTAACTAGCGTGCACTTGCACTATCTAGGTTAACTAGCGGGCACTTGGATGATCAATGTTAACTAGCGGGCCCTTTGACTATCTAGGTTAGCTAACTGGCACTTGGACTATGTAGGTTAACTAGCAGACACTTGCACGATCTAGGTTAACTAGCGGGCTCTTGCACTATATAGGTTAACTAGTGGGCCCATTGACTATGTTGGTCAACTAGCGGGCACTTGGACGATCTAGGTTAACTAGCGGGCACTTGGACTATGTAGGTTCCCTAACGGGCATTTGGACTATATAGATAACCTAGCGGTCACTTAGACTTTGCAGGTTACCTAGCGGGCCTTGGACTATGTAGGTTAACTAGCGGGCCCTTGGACTGTGTAGGTTACCTAGCGGGCACTTGGATGATCTAGGTTTACTAGCGGGTACTTGGACTATGTAGGTTAACTAGCGGGCCCTTGGACTATGTAGATTAACTAGCGGCACTTGGACTATCTACGTTAACTAGCGGGCCCTTGGACTATGTAGATTCCCTAGCGGGCATTTGGACTACATAGATAACCTAGCGGGCACTTAGATTTTGTAGGTTACCTAGCGAGCACTTGGACTATCTAGGTTACCTAGCTGGCAATTGAACTATCTACATTTCCTAGCGGGTTATGGGAGTATGTAGGTTACCTAGCGGGCTGTTGGACTATCTAGGTTACCAAGCGGGCACTTGGACTATCTAGGTTTACTAACGGGCACTTGGACTATGTAGGTTCCCTAGCGGGCCCTTGGACTATGTAAGTTCCCTAGCGGGCACTTGGACTATGTGGGTTTCCTGGCGGGCATTTGGACTATCTAGGTTACCTAACGGGCACTTGGACTATGTAGGTTCCCTAGCGGGCATTTGGACTATGTAGGTTAACTAGAAGGCACTTGGACTATCAAGGTTACCTAGCGGGCCCTTGGACTATGTAGGTTACCAGCGGGCACTTGGACTATCTAGGTTAACGAATGTGCACTTGGACAATGTAGGTAACCTAGCGGGCACTTGGACTGTCTACATTACCTAGCGGGCACTTGGCCTATCTATGTTAATGAACGGGCACTTGCACTATGTAGGTTATCTAGCGGACACTTAGACTATCTAGGTTAGCTAACGGGGAATTGGACTATCTAGGTTACCTAGCGGGCACTTGGATTATGTAGGTTCCCTAGCGGGCACTTGGACTATTTAGGTTACCTAGCAGGCACTTTGACGATCTAGGTTAACTAACGGGCACATGGACTATGTAGGTTAACTAGCGGGCACTTGGACTATCTAGGTTACCTAGCGGGCACTTGGACTATGTACGTTCCCTAGCGGGCACTTGGGCTATCTACGTTACCTAGCGGGCACTTGGACTATGTAGGTTAACGAACGGGCACTTGGACTATGTAGGTAACCTAATGGTCACTTGGACTGTCTAGGTTACCTAGCGGGAACTTGGACTATCAAGGTTAACTAGCGGGCCCTTGCTCTATGTAGGTTAACTAGCAGGCCTTTGGACTATGTAAGTTAACTAGAGGGCACTTTGATGATCCTGGTTAACTAGCGGGCACTTGGACTATCTAGGTTAACTAGAGGGCACTGGGACTATGTAGGTTCCCTAGCGGGCACTTTGACTATATAGGTTCCCTAGCGGGCACTTTGACTATATAGGTTAACTAGTGGGCCCTTGGACTATGTAGGTTAACTAGCGTGCACTTGGACGATCTAGGTTAACTAGCGGGTACTTGGACTATGTAGGTTAACTAGCGGGCCCTTGGACTATGTAGATTATCTAGCGGCACTTGGACTATCTACGTTAACTAGCGGGCCCTTGGACTATGTAGATTCCCTAGCGGGCACTTGGACTATCTAGGTTACCTAGCTGGCAATTGAACTATCTACATTACCTAGCGGGTTCTTGGAGTATGTAGGTTACCTAGCGGGCTGTTGGACTATCTAGGTTACCAAGCGGGCACTTGGACTATCTAGGTTAACTAACGGGCACTTGGACTATGTAGGTTCCCTAGCGGGCCCTTGGACTATGTAAGTTCCCTAGCGGGCACTTGGACTATGTGGGTTTCCTGGCGGGCATTTGGACTATCTAGGTTACCTAACGGGCACTTGGACTATGTAGGTTCCCTAGCGGGCATTTGGACTATGTAGGTTAACTAGAAGGCACTTGGACTATCAAGGTTACCTAGCGGGCCCTTGGACTATGTAGGTTACCAGCGGGCACTTGGACTATCTAGGTTAACGAATGTGCACTTGGACAATGTAGGTAACCTAGCGGGCACTTGGACTGTCTACGTTACCTAGCGGGCACTTGGCCTATCTATGTTAATGAACGGGCACTTGCACTATGTAGGTTATCTAGCGGACACTTAGACTATCTAGGTTAGCTAACGGGCAATTGGACTATCTAGGTTACCTAGCGGGCACTTGGATTATGTATGTTCCCTAGCGGGCACTTGGACTATTTAGGTTACCTAGCAGGCACTTTGACGATCTAGGTTAACTAACGGGCACATGGACTATGTAGGTTAACTAGCGGGCACTTGGACTATCTAGGTTACCTAGCGGGCACTTGGACTATGTACGTTCCCTAGCGGGCACTTGGGCTATCTACGTTACCTAGCGGGCACTTGGACTATGTAGGTTAACGAACGGGCACTTGGACTATGTAGGTAACCTAATGGTCACTTGGACTGTCTAGGTTACCTAGCGGGAACTTGGACTATCAAGGTTAACTAGCGGGCCCTTGCTCTATGTAGGTTAACTAGCAGGCCTTTGGACTATGTAAGTTAACTAGAGGGCACTTTGATGATCCTGGTTAACTAGCGGGCACTTGGACTATCTAGGTTAACTAGAGGGCACTGGGACTATGTAGGTTCCCTAGCGGGCACTTTGACTATATAGGTTCCCTAGCGGGCACTTTGACTATATAGGTTAACTAGTGGGCCCTTGGACTATGTAGGTTAACTAGCGTGCACTTGGACGATCTAGGTTAACTAGCGGGTACTTGGACTATGTAGGTTAACTAGCGGGCCCTTGGACTATGTAGATTATCTAGCGGCACTTGGACTATCTACGTTAACTAGCGGGCCCTTGGACTATGTAGATTCCCTAGCGGGCACTTGGACTATCTAGGTTACCTAGCTGGCAATTGAACTATCTACATTACCTAGCGGGTTCTTGGAGTATGTAGGTTACCTAGCGGGCTGTTGGACTATCTAGGTTACCAAGCGGGCACTTGGACTATCTAGGTTAACTAACGGGCACTTGGACTATGTAGGTTCCCTAGCGGGCCCTTGGACTATGTAAGTTCCCTAGCGGGCACTTGGACTATGTGGGTTTCCTGGCGGGCATTTGGACTATCTAGGTTACCTAACGGGCACTTGGACTATGTAGGTTCCCTAGCGGGCATTTGGACTATGTAGGTTAACTAGAAGGCACTTGGACTATCAAGGTTACCTAGCGGGCCCTTGGACTATGTAGGTTACCAGCGGGCACTTGGACTATCTAGGTTAACGAATGTGCACTTGGACAATGTAGGTAACCTAGCGGGCACTTGGACTGTCTAGGTTACCTAGCGGGCACCTGGCCTATCTATGTTAATGAACGGGCACTTGCACTATGTAGGTTATCTAGCGGACACTTAGACTATCTAGGTTAGCTAACGGGCAATTGGACTATCTAGGTTAACTACCGGGCACTTGGACTATGTAGGTTAACTAAGGGACATTTGCACTATGTAGGTTACCTAGCGGCACTTGCACTATGTAGGTTAACTAGCATGCACTTGAACTATGTAGGTTAACTAGAGGACACTTGGACGATCTAGGTTAACTAGTGGGCCCTTGGACTATGTAGGTTATCGAACGGGCATTTGGACTATGTAGGTTTCCTAGCTGACACTTGGACTGTCTAGGTTACCTAGCAGGCACTTGGCTATCTAGGTTAACGAACGGACACTTGGACTATCTAGGTTGCCTAGCGGGCATTTGGACTATGTAAGTTACCTAGCGGGCACTTGGACTATCTAGGTTACCTAGCGGGCACTTGGACTATGTAGGTTAACTAGCGGGCACTTGGACTATGTATGTTGCATAGCGGGCAATTGGACTATCTAGGTTAGGTAACGGGCACTTGGACTATATAGTTTACCTAGCGGACCCTTTGACTATGTAGGTTACCTAGCGGGCACTTGGACTATCTAGGTTAACGAAAGGGCACTTGGACTAGGTAGGTTACCTAGCGGGCACTTGGATTATCTAGGTTAGCTAACAGGAACTTGGAATATCTAGGTTACCTAGTGAGCACTTGGACTATGTAGGTTACCTGCGGGCACTTGTACTATCTAGGTTACCTAATGGGAACTTGGACTATGTAGGTTAACTAGCGGACACTTGGAATATGTAGGTTAACTAGCGGGCCCTTGGACTATGTAGGTTAACTAGCGGGCACTTAGACTATCTAGGTTAACTAGCGGGTTTTGGACTATGTAGGTTAACTAGCGGGCACTTGGACTATCTAGGTTAACTAGCTGACCTTGGAATATGTAGGTTAACTAGCAGGCACTTGGACTATCTATGTTAACTAGCTGACCTTGGACTATGTAAGTTAACTAGCGGGCACTTGGATTATCTAAGTTAACTAGCGGGCACTTGCACAATGCAGGTTCCCTAGCGGGCACTTTGACTATGTAGGTTCCCTAGCGGGCACTTGGACTATATAGGTTCCCTAAGGGCACTTTGACTATGTAGGTTAACTAGCGGGCACTTGGAATATCTAGGTTAACTAGCGGGCCCTTGGACTATGTAGGTTAACTAGCGGGCCCTTGGACTATCTAGGTTAACTAACTGACCTTTGACTATGTAGGTTAACTAGCGGGCACTTGGACTATCTAGGTTAACTAGCTGACCTTGGACTATGTAAGTTAACTAGCGTGCACTTGCACTATCTAGGTTAACTAGCGGGCACTTGGATGATCAATTTTAACTAGCGGGCCCTTTGACTATCTAGGTTAGCTAACTAGCACTTGGACTATGTAGGTTAACTAGCAGACATTTGCACGATCTAGGTTAACTAGCGGGCTCTTGCACTATATAGGTTAACTAGTGGGCCCATTGACTATGTTGGTTAACTAGCGGGCACTTGGACAATCTAGGTTAACTAGAGGACACTTGGACTATCTAGGTTACCTAGCGGGCACTTGGACTATCTAAGTTAACGAACGGGCACTTGGAATATGCAGGTAACCTAGCGGGCACTTGGACTGTCTAGGTTACCTAGCGGGCACTTGGACTTCTAGGTTAACGAACGGGCACTTGGACTATGTAGGTTGCTTAGCGGGCACTTGGACTCTCTAGGTTAGGTAACGGGCACGTTGAGTATCTAGGTTACCTAGCGGGAACTTAGACAATATATGTTACCTAGCAGGCACTTGGACTATCTAGGTTACCTAACGGGCACTTTGACTACGTAGGTTACATAGCGGGCACTTGGACTATGTAGGTTAACTAGCGAGCACTTGGACTCTAGGTTACCTAGCGGGCACTTGGACTATCTAGGTTACCTAGCGGGCCCTTGGACTATGTAGATTTCCTAGCGGGCACTTGGACTATCTAGGTTAACGAACGGGCACTTGGAATATGTAGGGAACCTAGCGGGCACTTGGACAGTCTAGGTTACCTAGCGGGCACTTGGACTATCTAGGTTAACTAACGGGCAGTTGGACTATGTAGGTTGCCTAGTGAGCACTTGTACTATGTACGTCCCCTAGCGGGCACTTGGACCATCTAGGTTAACTAGAGGGCCCTTGGACTATGTAGGTTAACTATCGGGCACTTGGATTATCTAGGTTAACTAGCAGGCACTTAGACGATCTAGGTTAACTAGCGGGCACTTGGACTATCTAGATTAACTAGCGGGCCCTTGGACTATCTAGGTTTACTAGCGGGCACTTGCACTATCTAGGTTAACTAACGGGCACTTGGACTATGTAGGTTCCCTAGCGGTCCCTTGGACTATGTAAGTTCCCTAGCGGGCACTTGGACTATGTGGGTTTCCTGGCGGGCATTTGGACTATCTAGGTTACCTAACGGGCACTTGGACTATGTAGGTTCCCTAGCGGGCACTTGGACTATGTAGATTAACTAGAAGGCACTTGGACTATCAAGGTTACCTAGCGGGCCCTTGGACTATGTAGGTTACCAGCGGGCACTTGGACTATCTAGGTTAACGAATGTGCACTTGGACTATGTAGGTAACCTAGCGGGCACTTGGACTGTCTAGGTTACCTAGCGGGCACTTGGCCTATCTATGTTAATGAACGGGCACTTGGACTATGTAGGTTATCTAGCGGACACTTAGACAATCTTGGTTAGCTAACGGGCAATTGGACTATCTAGGTTACCTAGCGGGCACTTGGACTATGTAGGTTCCCTAGCGGGCACTTGGACTATTTAGGTTACCTAGCAGGCACTTTGACGATCTAGGTTAACTAACGGGCACTTGGAATATGTAGGGAACCTTGCGGGCACTTGGACAGTCTAGGTTACCTAGCGGGCACTTGGACTATCTAGGTTAACGAACGGGCACTTGGACTATGTAGGTTACCTAGCGGGCACTTGGACTATGTAGGATTCCTATCGGACATTTGGACTACTTAGTTTACCAAGCGCGCACTTGAACTATCTAGGTTAACTAGCGGTCCGTTGTACTATGTAGTTTAACTAGCGAGCACTTGGAGTATCTAGGTTAACTAGCGGACCTTGGACTACGTAGGTTAACTAGCGGGCCCTTGGACAATGTAGGTTAACTAGCGTGCACTTGCACTATCTAGGTTAACTAGCGGGCACTTGGATGATCAATGTTAACTAGCGGGCCCTTTGACTATCTAGGTTAGCTAACTGGCACTTGGACTATGTAGGTTAACTAGCAGACACTTGCACGATCTAGGTTAACTAGCGGGCTCTTGCACTATATAGGTTAACTAGTGGGCCCATTGACTATATTGGTCAACTAGCGGGCACTTGGACGATCTAGGTTAACTAGCGGGCACTTGGACTATGTAGGTTCCCTAACGGGCATTTGGACTATATAGATAACCTAGCGGTCACTTAGACTTTGTAGGTTACCTAGCGGGCCTTGGACTATGTAGGTTAACTAGCGGGCCCTTGGACTGTGTAGGTTACCTAGCGGGCACTTGGATGATCTAGGTTTACTAGCGGGTACTTGGACTATGTAGGTTAACTAGCGGGCCCTTGGACTATGTAGATTAACTAGCGGCACTTGGACTATCTACGTTAACTAGCGGGCCCTTGGACTATGTAGATTCCCTAGCGGGCATTTGGACTACATAGATAACCTAGCGGGCACTTAGATTTTGTAGGTTACCTAGCGAGCACTTGGACTATCTAGGTTACCTAGCTGGCAATTGAACTATCTACATTTCCTAGCGGGTTATGGGAGTATGTAGGTTACCTAGCGGGCTGTTGGACTATCTAGGTTACCAAGCGGGCACTTGGACTATCTAGCTTAACTAACGGGCACTTGGACTATGTAGGTTCCCTAGCGGGCCCTTGGACTATGTAAGTTCCCTAGCGGGCACTTGGACTATGTGGGTTTCCTGGCGGGCATTTGGACTATCTAGGTTACCTAGCGGGCACTTGGACTATGTAGGTTCCCTAGCGGGCATTTGGACTATGTAGGTTAACTAGAAGGCACTTGGACTATCAAGGTTACCTAGCGGGCCCTTGGACTATGTAGGTTACCAGCGGGCACTTGGACTATCTAGGTTAACGAATGTGCACTTGGACAATGTAGGTAACCTAGCGGGCACTTGGACTGTCTACGTTACCTAGCGGGCACTTGGCCTATCTATGTTAATGAACGGGCACTTGCACTATGTAGGTTATCTAGCGGACACTTAGACTATCTAGGTTAGCTAACGGGCAATTGGACTATCTAGGTTACCTAGCGGGCACTTGGATTATGTATGTTCCCTAGCGGCACTTGGACTATTTAGGTTACCTAGCAGGCACTTTGACGATCTAGGTTAACTAACGGGCACATGGACTATGTAGGTTAACTAGCGGGCACTTGGACTATCTAGGTTACCTAGCGGGCACTTGGACTATGTACGTTCCCTAGCGGGCACTTGGGCTATCTACGTTACCTAGCGGGCACTTGGACTATGTAGGTTAACGAACGGGCACTTGGACTATGTAGGTAACCTAATGGTCACTTGGACTGTCTAGGTTACCCAGCGGGAACTTGGACTATCAAGGTTAACTAGCGGGCCCTTGCTCTATGTAGGTTAACTAGCAGGCCTTTGGACTATGTAAGTTAACTAGAGGGCACTTTGATGATCCTGGTTAACTAGCGGGCACTTGGACTATCTAGGTTAACTAGAGGGCACTGGGACTATGTAGGTTCCCTAGCGGGCACTTTGACTATATAGGTTCCCTAGCGGGCACTTTGACTATATAGGTTAACTAGTGGGCCCTTGGACTATGTAGGTTAACTAGCGTGCACTTGGACGATCTAGGTTAACTACCGGGTACTTGGACTATGTAGGTTAACTAGCGGGCCCTTGGACTATGTAGATTATCTAGCGGCACTTGGACTATCTACGTTAACTAGCGGGCCCTTGGACTATGTAGATTCCCTAGCGGGCACTTGGACTATCTAGGTTACCTAGCTGGCAATTGAACTATCTACATTACCTAGTGGGTTCTTGGAGTATGTAGGTTACCTAGCGGGCTGTTGGACTATCTAGGTTACCAAGCGGGCACTTGGACTATCTAGGTTAACTAACGGGCACTTGGACTATGTAGGTTCCCTAGCGGGCCCTTGGACTATGTAAGTTCCCTAGCGGGCACTTGGACTATGTGGGTTTCCTGGCGGGCATTTGGACTATCTAGGTTACCTAACGGTCACTTGGACTATGTAGGTTCCCTAGCGGGCATTTGGACTATGTAGGTTAACTAGAAGGCACTTGGACTATCAAGGTTACCTAGCGGGCCCTTGGACTATGTAGGTTACCAGCGGGCACTTGGACTATCTAGGTTAACGAATGTGCACTTGGACAATGTAGGTAACCTAGCGGGCACTTGGACTGTCTACGTTACCTAGCGGGCACTTGGCCTATCTATGTTAATGAACGGGCACTTGCACTATGTAGGTTATCTAGCGGACACTTAGACTATCTAGGTTAGCTAACGGGCAATTGGACTATCTAGGTTACCTAGCGGGCACTTGGATTATGTATGTTCCCTAGCGGCACTTGGACTATTTAGGTTACCTAGCAGGCACTTTGACGATCTAGGTTAACTAACGGGCACATGGACTATGTAGGTTAACTAGCGGGCACTTGGACTATCTAGGTTACCTAGTGGGCACTTGGACTATGTACGTTCCCTAGCGGGCACTTGGGCTATCTACGTTACCTAGCGGGCACTTGGACTATGTAGGTTAACGAACGGGCACTTGGACTATGTAGGTAACCTAATGGTCACTTGGACTGTCTAGGTTACCTAGCGGGAACTTGGACTATCAAGGTTAACTAGCGGGCCCTTGCTCTATGTAGGTTAACTAGCAGGCCTTTGGACTATGTAAGTTAACTAGAGGGCACTTTGATGATCCTGGTTAACTAGCGGGCACTTGGACTATCTAGGTTAACTAGAGGGCACTGGGACTATGTAGGTTCCCTAGCGGGCACTTTGACTATATAGGTTCCCTAGCGGGCACTTTGACTATATAGGTTAACTAGTGGGCCCTTGGACTATGTAGGTTAACTAGCGTGCACTTGGACGATCTAGGTTAACTACCGGGTACTTGGACTATGTAGGTTAACTAGCGGGCCCTTGGACTATGTAGATTATCTAGCGGCACTTGGACTATCTACGTTAACTAGCGGGCCCTTGGACTATGTAGATTCCCTAGCGGGCACTTGGACTATCTAGGTTACCTAGCTGGCAATTGAACTATCTACATTACCTAGTGGGTTCTTGGAGTATGTAGGTTACCTAGCGGGCTGTTGGACTATCTAGGTTACCAAGCGGGCACTTGGACTATCTAGGTTAACTAACGGGCACTTGGACTATGTAGGTTCCCTAGCGGGCCCTTGGACTATGTAAGTTCCCTAGCGGGCACTTGGACTATGTGGGTTTCCTGGCGGGCATTTGGACTATCTAGGTTACCTAACGGTCACTTGGACTATGTAGGTTCCCTAGCGGGCATTTGGACTATGTAGGTTAACTAGAAGGCACTTGGACTATCAAGGTTACCTAGCGGGCCCTTGGACTATGTAGGTTACCAGCGGGCACTTGGACTATCTAGGTTAACGAATGTGCACTTGGACAATGTAGGTAACCTAGCGGGCACTTGGACTGTCTAGGTTACCTAGCGGGCACCTGACCTATCTATGTTAATGAACGGGCACTTGCACTATGTAGGTTATCTAGCGGACACTTAGACTATCTAGGTTAGCTAACGGGCAATTGGACTATCTAGGTTACCTAACGGGCACTTGGATTATGTAGGTTCCCTAGCGGGCACTTGGACTATTTAGGTTACCTAGCAGGCACTTTGACGATCTAGGTTAACTAACGGGCACTTGGACTATGTAGGTTAACTAGCGGGCACTTGGACTATCTATGTTACCTAGCGGCCACTTGGACTATGTAGGTTAACGAACGGGCACTTGGACTATGTAGGTAACCTAATGGTCACTTGGACTGTCTAGGTTACCTAGCGGGAACTTGGACTATCAAGGTTAACTAGCGGGCCCTTGCTCTATGTAGGTTAACTAGCAGGCCTTTGGACTATGTAAGTTAACTAGAGGGCACTTTGATGATCCTGGTTAACTAGCGGGCACTTGGACTATCTAGGTTAACTAGCGGCATTTGGACTATCTAGGTTAACTAGAGGGCACTGGGACTATGTAGGTTCCCTAGCGGGCACTTTGACTATATAGGTTAACTAGTGGGCCCTTGGACTATGTAGGTTAACTAGCGGGCACTTGGACTATCAATGTTAACAAGTGAGCCCTTGGACTATGTAGGTTAACTAGCGGGCACTTGGACTATCTAGGTTAACTAGCGGACCTTGAACTATGTAGGTTACCTAGCTTGCCCTTGGACTATGTAGGTTAACTAGCGGGCACTTGGACTATCTAGGTTTCCTAGCAGGCACTTGGACTATGTACATACCCTAGCGCGCACTTGGACTTTCTAGGTTAACTAGCGAGCACTTGGACTCTAGGTTATCTACCAGGCACTTATACTATCTAGGTTACCTAGCGGGCCCTTGGAATATGTAGGGAATCTAGCAGGACTTGGACAGTCTAGGTTACCTGGCGGGCACTTGGGCTATCTAGGTTAACGAACGGGCACTTGGAGTATGTAGGTAACCTAGCGGACACTTGGACAGTCTAGGTTACCTAGCGGGCAATTGGACTATCTAGGTTAACGAACGGGCACTTGGACTATCTAGGTTACCTAGAGGCACTTGGACTATGTAAGTTACCTAGCGGGCACTTGGACTATCTAGGTTAACTAGCGGACCTTGGACTATGTAGGTTAACTAGCGGGCACTTGGACTATGTAAGTCCCCTTGTGGGCACTTGGACTATC
The DNA here is from genome assembly GCF_050624435.1 of Tenrec ecaudatus. Lineage (NCBI taxonomy): Eukaryota > Metazoa > Chordata > Mammalia > Afrosoricida > Tenrecidae > Tenrec > Tenrec ecaudatus. Next base: position 39,319 of record NW_027457695.1, read on the forward strand.
TAGGTTAACTAACGGGCACTTGGACTATCTAGGTTACCTAGAGGCACTTGGACTATGTAAGTTACCTAGCGGGTACTTGGACTATCTAGGTTAACTAGCGGACCTTGGACTATGTAGGTTAACTAGCGGGCACTTGGACTATGTAAGTCCCCTAGTGGGCACTTGGACTATGTAGGTTAACTAACGGGCACTAGGAGTATCTAGGTTACCTAGAGGGCACGTGGACTATGTAGGTTAACTAGCGGACACTTGCACGATCTAGGTTAACTAGCTGGCCCTTGCACTATGTAGGTTAACTAGCGGGCACTTGGACTATGTAAGTCCCCTAGTGGGCACTTGGACTATCTAGGTTAACTAACGGGCACTAGGAGAATCTAGGTTACCTAGCGGGCACGTGGACTATGTAGGTTAACTCGCGGACACTTGCACGATCTAGGTTAACTAGCGGGCACTTGGACTATGTAGTTTCCCTAGCGGGCATTTGGACAATTTAGTTTACGATCGGGAACTTGGACTATGTAGGTTACCTAGCGGGCACTTGGACTATCTAGGTTACCTAGCAGGCACTTTGACCATCTAGGTTAACTAACGGGCACTTGGACTATGTAGGTTGCCTAGCGGGCACTTGGACTATGTAGGTTGCCTAGCGGGCTCTTGGATTATGTAGGTTCCCTATCGGGCACTTGGATTATGTAGGTTCCCTATCGGGCACTTGGAATATGTAGGTTGCCTAGCAGGCACTTTGACTATCTAGGTTACCTACCGGGCACTTGGACTATGTAGGTTCCCTAGCGGGCACTTGGACTATTTAGGTTACCTAGCAGGCACTTTGACTATCTAGGTTAACTAACGGGCACTTGGACTATGTAGGTTTCCTAGCGAGCACTTGGACTATGTCGGTTCCCTAGTGGGCACTTGGACTATGTAGGTTCCCTATCGGGTACTTGGACTGTCTAGGTAAACTAGTGGGCAATTAGACTGTCTAGGTTCGCTAGTGGGCACTTGGACTATGTAGTTTACCTAGCAGGCTCTTGGACTATGTTGGTTAACTAGCGGGCACATGGACTGTCTAGGTACCTAGAGGGCACTTGGACTATCTAGGTTAACGAAGGGGCACTTGGACTATGTAGGTAACCTAGTGGGCACTTGGAATGTCTAGGTTACCTAGCGGGCATTTTGACTATCTAGGTTAACGAACGGGCACTTGGATATGTAGGTTACCTAGCGGGCACTTGGACTGTGTAGGATCCCTATCGGACGTTTGGACTACTTAGGTTAACTAGCGGGCACTTGGATTATCTAGGTTAACTAGCGGGCACTTGGACTATCTAGGTCCACTAGCGGGCCCTTGTACTATGAAGGTTAACTAGCAGGCACTTGGACTATCTAGGTTAAATAGTGGACCTTGGACTATGTAGGTTAACTAGCTGGCCCTTGGACTATGTAGGTTAACTAGCGGGCACTTGGACTATCTAGGTTTCCTGGCCAGCACTCGGACAATGTTCATACTCTAGCGCGCACTTGGACTATCAAGGTTACCTAGCAGGCACTTGGACTATGTACGTCCCCTAGTGGGCACTTGGACTATCTAGGTTAAAAAACGGGCAGTTGGACTATGTAGTTTCCCTGGCGGGCATTTGGATTATTTAGGTTACCTAGTGGGCACTAGGACTATGTAGGTTACCAAGCGGGCACTAGGACTATGTAGGTTAACTAGAAGGCACTTGGACTATCAAGGTTACCTAGCGGGCCCAGGAATATGTAGGTTCCCAGCGGGCACATGGACTATCTAGGTTAACGAACGTGCACTTGGACTATGTAGGTAACCTAGCGGGAACTTGGACTGTCTAGGTTACCTAGCGGGCACTTGGCCTATCTAGGTTAACGAACGGGCACTTGGACTATGTAGGTTAACTAGCGGACACTTCGACTATCTAGGTTAGCTAGCGGGCACTTGGACTATCTAAGTTAATGAACGGGCACTTGGAATATGCAGGTAACCTAGCGGGCACTTGGACTGTCTAGGTTACCTAGCGGGCACTTGGACTTCTAGGTTAACGAACGGGCACTTGGACTATGTAGGTTGCTTAGCGGGCACATGGACTATCTAGGTTAGGTAACGGGCACGTTGAGTATCTAGGTTACCTAGCGGGCACTTTGACTACCTAGGTTACATAGCGGGCACTTGGACTATGTAGGTTAACTAGCGAGCACTTGGACTCTAGGTTACCTAGCGGGCCCTTGGACTATGTAGGTTTCCTAGCGGGCACTTGGACTATCTAGGTTAACGAACGGGCACTTGGAATATGTAGGGAACCTAGCGGGCACTTGGACAGTCTAGGTTACCTAGCGGGCACTTGGACTATCTAGGTTAACTAACGGGCAGTTGGACTATGTAGGTTGCCTAGTGAGCACTTGTACTATGTACGTCCCCTAGCGGGCACTTGGACTATCTAGGTTAACTAGCGGGCACTTGGACGATCTAGGTTAACTAGCGGGCACTTGGACTATCTAGGTTAACTAGCGGGCACTGGACTATCTAGATTAACTAGCGGGCCCTTGGACTATCTAGGTTTACTAGCGGGCACTTGGACTATCTAGGTTAACTAACGGGCACTTGGACTATGTAGGTTCCCTAGCGGTCCCTTGGACTATGTAAGTTCCCTAGCGGGCACTTGGACTATGTGGGTTTCCTGGCGGGCATTTGGACTATCTAGGTTACCTAACGGGCACTTGGAATATGTAGGTTCCCTAGCGGGCACTTGGATTTTGTAGGTTAACTAGAAGGCACTTGGACTATCAAGGTTACCTAGCGGGCCCTTGGACTATGCAGGTTACCAGCGGGCACTTGGACTGTCTAGGTTACCTAGCGGGCACTTGGCCTATCTATGTTAATGAACGGGCACTTAGACTATGTAGGTTATCTAGCGGACACTTAGACTATCTAGGTTAGCTAACGGGCAATTGGAATATCTAGGTTACCTAGCGGGCACTTGGACTATGTAGGTTCCCTAGCGGGCACTTGGACTATTTAGGTTACCTAGCAGGCACTTTGATGATCTAGGTTAACTAAAGGGCACTTGGACTATGTAGGTTAACTAGCGGGCACTTGGACTATCTAGGTTACCTAGCGGGCACTTGGACTATGTAGGTTAACGAACGGGCACTTGGACTATGTAGGTAACCTAATGGTCACTTGGACTGTCTAGGTTACCTAGCGGGCCCTTGGACTATGTAGGTTTCCTAGCGGGCACTTGGACTATCTAGGTTAACGAACGGGCACTTGGAATATGTAGGGAACCTTGCGGGCACTTGGACAGTCTAGGTTACCTAGCGGGCACTTGGACTATCTAGGTTAACGAACGGGCACTTGGACTATGTAGGTTACCTAGCGGGCACTTGGACTATGTAGGATTCCTATCGGACATTTGGACTACTTAGTTTACCAAGCGCGCACTGGAACTATCTAGGTTAACTAGCGGGCCGTTGTACTATGTAGGTGAACTAGCGAGCACTTGGAGTATCTAGGTTAACTAGCGTACCTTGGACTACGTAGGTTAACTAGCGGGCCCTTGGACAATGTAGGTTAACTAGCGGGCACTTGGACGATCTAGGTTAACTAGAGGGCACTTGGACTATCTAGGTTAACTAGCGTGCACTTGCACTATCTAGGTTAACTAGCGGGCACTTGGATGATCAATGTTAACTAGCGGGCCCTTTGACTATCTAGTTTAGCTAACTGGCACTTGGACTATGTAGGTTAACTAGCAGACACTTGAATGATCTAGGTTAACTAGCGGTCTCTTGCACTATATAGGCTAACTAGTGGGCCCATTGAATATGTTGGTTAACTAGCGGGCACTTGGACTATGTAGGTTCCCTAACGGGCATTTGGACTATATAGATAACCTAGCGGTCACTTAGACTTTGTAGGTTACCTAGCGGGCCTTGGACTATGTAGGTTAACTAGCGGGCCCTTGGACTGTGTAGGTTACCTAACGGGCACTTGGATGATCTAGGTTTACTAGCGGGTACTTGGACTATGTAGGTTAACTAGCGGGCCCTTGGACTATGTAGATTAACTAGCGGCACTTGGACTATCTACGTTAACTAGCGGGCCCTTGGACTATGGAAATTCCCTAGCGGGCATTTGGACTACATAGATAACCTAGCGGGCACTTAGATTTTGTAGGTTACCTAGCGGGCACTTGGACTATCTAGGTTACCTAGCTGGCAATTGAACTATCTACATTACCTAGCGGGTTCTTGGAGTATGTAGGTTACCTAGCGGGCTGTTGGACTATCTAGGTTACCAAGCGGGCACTTGGACTATCTAGGTTAACTAACGGGCACTTGGACTATGTAGGTTCCCTAGCGGGCCCTTGGACTATGTAAGTTCCCTAGCGGGCACTTGGACTATGTGGGTTTCCTGGCGGGCACTTGGACTATCTAGGTTACCTAACGGGCACTTGGACTATGTAGGTTCCCTAGCGGGCATTTGGACTATGTATGTTAACTAGAAGGCACTTGGACTATCAAGGTTACCTAGCGGGCCCTTGGACTATGTAGGTTACCAGTGGGCACTTGGACTATCTAGGTTAACGAATGTGCACTTGGACAATGTAGGTAACCTAGCGGGCAGTTGGACTTTCTAGGTTCCCTAAAGGGCACTTGGCCTATCTATGTTAATGAACGGGCACTTGCACTATGTAGGTTATCTAGCGGACACTTAGACTATCTAGGTTAGCTAACGGGCAATTGGACTATCTAGGTTACCTAACGGGCACTTGGATTATGTAGGTTCCCTAGCGGGCACTTGGACTATTTAGGTTACCTAGCAGGCACTTTGACGATCTAGGTTAACTAACGGGCACTTGGACTATGTAGGTTAACTAGCGGGCACTTGGACTATCTAGGTTACCTAGCGGGCACTTGGACTATGTACGTTCCCTAGCGGGCACTTGGGCTATCTACATTACCTAGCGGGCACTTGGACTATGTAGGTTAACGAACGGGCACTTGGACTATGTAGGTAACCTAATGGTCACTTGGACTGTCTAGGTTACCTAGCGGGAACTTGGACTATCAAGGTTAACTAGCGGGCCCTTGCTCTATGTAGGTTAACTAGCAGGCCTTTGGACTATGTAAGTTAACTAGAGGGCACTTTGATGATCCTGGTTAACTAGCGGGCACTTGGACTATCTAGGTTAACTAGCGGCATTTGGACTATCTAGGTTAACTAGAGGGCACTGGGACTATGTAGGCTCCCTAGCGGGCACTTTGAATATATAGGTTAACTAGTGGGCCCTTGGACTATGTAGGTTAACTAGCGTGCACTTGGACGATCTAGGTTAACTAGCGGGTACTTGGACTATGTAGGTTAACTAGAGGGCCCTTGGACTATGTAGATTATCTAGCGGCACTTGGACTATCTACGTTAACTAGCGGGCCCTTGGACTATGTAGATTCCCTAGCGGGCACTTGGGCTCTGTATGTTCGCTACGGACACTTGAACTATGTAGGTTCCCTAGCAGGCACTTGGACTATGTAGGTTCCAGAGCGGGCACTTGGACTATGTAAGTTAACTACCGGGCACTTGAACTATGTAGGTAAACTAGCGGGCCCTTGGACTATCTAGGTTACCTAGCGGGCACTTGGACTATGTAGGTTAACTACCGGGCACATGCACTATCTAGGTTACCTAGCGGGCACTTGGACTATGTACGTTCCCTAGTGGGCACTTGGACTATCTATGTTAACTAGTGGGCACTTGGACTATCTATGTTAACTACCGGGCACTTGGACTATGTAGGTTAACTAAGGGACACTTGCACTATGTAGGTTACCTAGCGGCACTTGCACTATGTAGGTTAACTAGCATGCACTTGAACTATGTAGGTTAACTAGAGGACACTTGGACGATCTAGGTTAACTAGTGGGCCCTTGGACTATGTAGGTTATCGAACGGGCATTTGGACTATGTAGGTTTCCTAGCAGACACTTGGACTGTCTAGGTTACCTAGCAGGCACTTGGCTATCTAGGTTAACGAACGGACACTTGGACTATCTAGGTTGCCTAGCGGGCATTTGGACTATGTAAGTTACCTAGCGGGCACTAGGACTATCTAGGTTACCTAGCGGGCACTTGGACTATGTAGGTTAACTAGCGGGCACTTGGACTATGTATGTTGCATAGCGGGCAATTGGACTATCTAGGTTAGGTAACGGGCACTTGGACTATATAGTTTACCTAGCGGACCCCTTGACTATGTAGGTTACCTAGCGGGCACTTGGACTATCTAGGTTAACGAAAGGGCACTTGGACTAGGTAGGTTACCTAGCGGGCACTTGGATTATCTAGGTTAGCTAACAGGAACTTGGAATATCTAGGTTACCTAGTTAGCACTTGGACTATGTAGGTTACCTGCGGGCACTTGTACTATCTAGGTTACCTAATGGGAACTTGGACTATGTAGGTTAACTAGCGGACACTTGGAATATGTAGGTTAACTAGCGGGCCCTTGGACTATGTAGGTTAACTAGCGGGCACTTAGACTATCTAGGTTAACTAGCGGGTTTTGGACTATGTAGGTTAACTAGCGGGCACTTGGACTATCTAGGTTAACTAGCTGACCTTGGAATATGTAGGTTAACTAGCGGGCACTTGGATTATCTAAGTAAACTAGCGGGCACTTGCACAATGCAGGTTCCCTAGCGGGCACTTTGACTATGTAGGTTCCCTAGCGGGCACTTGGACTATATAGGTTCCCTAAGGGCACTTTGACTATGTAGGTTAACTAGCGGGCACTTGGAATATCTAGGTTAACTAGCGGGCCCTTGGACTATGTAGGTTAACTAGCGGGCATTTGGACTATCTAGGTTAACTAGCTGGTTCTTGGACTATGTAGGTTAACTAGCGGGCACTTGGACTATCTAGGTTAACTAGCTGACCTTTGACTATGTAGGTTAACTAGCGGGCACTTGGACTATCTAGGTTAACTAGCTGACCTTGGACTATGTAAGTTAACTAGCGGGCACTTGGACTATCTAGGTTAACTAGCGGGCACTTGGACAATCTAGGTTAACTAGCGGGCACTTGCACAATGCAGGTTCCCTAGCGGGCACTTTGACTATATAGGTTCCCTACGGGCACTTGGACTATCTAGGTTCCCTAACGGACACTTAAATATGTAGGTTCCCTATTGGGCACTTGGACTATGTAGGTTCCTCTGCGGGCACTTGGACTATGTAGGTTCCCTGTCAGGCACTTTGACTATGTAGGTTAACTAGCGGGCAATTGGATGATCAAGGTTAACTAGCGGGCACTTGGACTATCTAGGTTAACTAGCGGGCACTTGGACTATCTAGGTTAATTAGCGGGCACTTGTACAATGCAGGTTCCCTAGCGGGCACTTTGACTATGTAAGTTCCCTAGCGGGCACTTGGACTATATAGGTTCCCTACGGGCACTTGGACTATCTAGGTTCCCTAACGGGCACTTGGAATATGTAGGTTCCCTATCGGGTACTTGGACTATGTAGGTTCCTCAGTGGGCACTTGGACTATGTAGGTTCCCTATTGGGCATTGGACTATGTAGATTAACTAGCAGGACCTTGGACTATCTAGGTTACCTAGCGGGCACTTGGACTATCTAGGTTAACGAACGGGCACTTGGAATATGCAGGTAACCTAGCGGGCAATTGGACTGTCTAGGTTACCTAGCGGGCACTTGGACTTCTAGGTTAACGAACGGGCACTTGGACTATCTAGGTTAGGTAACGGGCACTTTGAGTATCTAGGTTACCTAGCGGGAACTTGGACAATATATGTTACCTAGCGGGCACTTGGACTATCTAGGTTACCTAACGGGCACTTTGACTATCTAGGTTACATATCGGGCACTTGGACTATGTAGGTTAACTAGCGAGCACTTGGACTCTAGGTTACCTAGCGGGCACTTGGACTATCTAGGTTACCTAGCGGGCCCTTGGACTATGTAGGTTTCCTAGCGGGCACTTGGACTATCTAGGTTAACGAACGGGCACTTGGACTATGTAGGTTACCTAGCGGGCACTTGGACTATGTAGGATTCCTATCGGACATTTGGATTACTTAGTTTACCAAGCGAGCACTTGGACTATCTAGGTTAACTAGCGGGCCGTTGTACTATATAGGTTAACTAGCGAGCACTTGGAGTATCTAGGTTAACTAGCGGACCTTGCACTACGTAGGTTAACTAGCGGGCCCTTGGATAATATAGGTTAACTAGCGGGCACATGGACGATCTAGGTTAACTAGAGGGCACTTGGATATCTAGGTTAACTAGCGTGCACTTGCACTATCTAGGTTAACTAGCGGGCACTTGGATGATCAATTTTAACTAGCGGGCCCTTTGACTATCTAGGTTAGCTAACTAGCACTTGGACTATGTAGGTTAACTAGCAGACATTTGCACGATTGAGGTTAACTAGCGGGCTCTTGCACTATATAGGTTAACTAGTGGGCCCATTGACTATGTTGGTTAACTAGCGGGCACTTGGACAATCTAGGTTAACTAGAGGACACTTGGACTATCTAGGTTACCTAGCGGGCACTTGGACTATCTAAGTTAACGAACGGGCACTTGGAATATGCAGGTAACCTAGCGGGCACTTGGACTGTCTAGGTTACCTAGCGGGCACTTGGACTTCTAGGTTAACGAACGGGCACTTGGAATATGTAGGGAACCTAGCGGGCACTTGGACAGTCTAGGTTACCTAGCGGGCACTTGGATTATCTAGGTTAACTAACGGGCAGTTGGACTATGTAGGTTGCCTAGTGAGCACTTGTACTATGTACGTCCCCTAGCGGGCACTTGGACTATCTAGGTTAACTAGAGGGCCCTTGGACTATGTAGGTTAACTATCGGGCACTTGGATTATCTAGGTTAACTAGCAGGCACTTGGACTGTCTAGGTTACCTAGCGGGCACTTGGCCTATCTAGGTTAACGAACGGGCACTTGGACTATGTAGGTTAACTAGCGGACACTTCGACTATCTAGGTTAGCTAGCGGGCACTTGGACTATCTAAGTTAATGAACGGGCACTTGGAATATGCAGGTAACCTAGCGGGCACTTGGACTGTCTAGGTTACCTAGCGGGCACTTGGACTTCTAGGTTAACGAACGGGCACTTGGACTATGTAGGTTGCTTAGCGGGCACATGGACTATCTAGGTTAGGTAACGGGCACGTTGAGTATCTAGGTTACCTAGCGGGCACTTTGACTACCTAGGTTACATAGCGGGCACTTGGACTATGTAGGTTAACTAGCGAGCACTTGGACTCTAGGTTACCTAGCGGGCCCTTGGACTATGTAGGTTTCCTAGCGGGCACTTGGACTATCTAGGTTAACGAACGGGCACTTGGAATATGTAGGGAACCTAGCGGGCACTTGGACAGTCTAGGTTACCTAGCGGGCACTTGGACTATCTAGGTTAACTAACGGGCAGTTGGACTATGTAGGTTGCCTAGTGAGCACTTGTACTATGTACGTCCCCTAGCGGGCACTTGGACTATCTAGGTTAACTAGCGGGCACTTGGACGATCTAGGTTAACTAGCGGGCACTTGGACTATCTAGGTTAACTAGCGGGCACTGGACTATCTAGATTAACTAGCGGGCCCTTGGACTATCTAGGTTTACTAGCGGGCACTTGGACTATCTAGGTTAACTAACGGGCACTTGGACTATGTAGGTTCCCTAGCGGTCCCTTGGACTATGTAAGTTCCCTAGCGGGCACTTGGACTATGTGGGTTTCCTGGCGGGCATTTGGACTATCTAGGTTACCTAACGGGCACTTGGAATATGTAGGTTCCCTAGCGGGCACTTGGATTTTGTAGGTTAACTAGAAGGCACTTGGACTATCAAGGTTACCTAGCGGGCCCTTGGACTATGCAGGTTACCAGCGGGCACTTGGACTGTCTAGGTTACCTAGCGGGCACTTGGCCTATCTATGTTAATGAACGGGCACTTAGACTATGTAGGTTATCTAGCGGACACTTAGACTATCTAGGTTAGCTAACGGGCAATTGGAATATCTAGGTTACCTAGCGGGCACTTGGACTATGTAGGTTCCCTAGCGGGCACTTGGACTATTTAGGTTACCTAGCAGGCACTTTGATGATCTAGGTTAACTAAAGGGCACTTGGACTATGTAGGTTAACTAGCGGGCACTTGGACTATCTAGGTTACCTAGCGGGCACTTGGACTATGTAGGTTAACGAACGGGCACTTGGACTATGTAGGTAACCTAATGGTCACTTGGACTGTCTAGGTTACCTAGCGGGCCCTTGGACTATGTAGGTTTCCTAGCGGGCACTTGGACTATCTAGGTTAACGAACGGGCACTTGGAATATGTAGGGAACCTTGCGGGCACTTGGACAGTCTAGGTTACCTAGCGGGCACTTGGACTATCTAGGTTAACGAACGGGCACTTGGACTATGTAGGTTACCTAGCGGGCACTTGGACTATGTAGGATTCCTATCGGACATTTGGACTACATAGTTTACCAAGCGCGCACTGGAACTATCTAGGTTAACTAGCGGGCCGTTGTACTATGTAGGTGAACTAGCGAGCACTTGGAGTATCTAGGTTAACTAGCGTACCTTGGACTACGTAGGTTAACTAGCGGGCCCTTGGACAATGTAGGTTAACTAGCGGGCACTTGGACGATCTAGGTTAACTAGAGGGCACTTGGACTATCTAGGTTAACTAGCGTGCACTTGCACTATCTAGGTTAACTAGCGGGCACTTGGATGATCAATGTTAACTAGCGGGCCCTTTGACTATCTAGGTTAGCTAACTGGCACTTGGACTATGTAGGTTTACTAGCAGACACTTGCACGATCTAGGGTTAACTAGCGGGCTCTTGCACTATATAGGCTAACTAGTGGGCCCATTGAATAGTTGGTTAACTAGCGGGCACTTGGACTATGTAGGTTCCCTAACGGGCATTTGGACTATATAGATAACCTAGCGGTCACTTAGACTTTGTAGGTTACCTAGCGGGCCTTGGACTATGTAGGTTAACTAGCGGGCCCTTGGACTGTGTAGGTTACCTAGCGGGCACTTGGATGATCTAGGTTTACTAGCGGGTACTTGGACTATGTAGGTTAACTAGCGGGCCCTTGGACTATGTAGATTAACTAGCGGCACTTGGACTATCTACGTTAACTAGCGGGCCCTTGGACTATGGAAATTCCCTAGCGGGCATTTGGACTACATAGATAACCTAGCGGGCACTTAGATTTTGTAGGTTACCTAGCGGGCACTTGGACTATCTAGGTTACCTAGCTGGCAATTGAACTATCTACATTACCTAGCGGGTTCTTGGAGTATGTAGGTTACCTAGCGGGCTGTTGGACTATCTAGGTTACCAAGCGGGCACTTGGACTATCTAGGTTAACTAACGGGCACTTGGACTATGTAGGTTCCCTAGCGGGCCCTTGGACTATGTAAGTTCCCTAGCGGGCACTTGGACTATGTGGGTTTCCTGGCGGGCACTTGGACTATCTAGGTTACCTAACGGGCACTTGGACTATGTAGGTTCCCTAGCGGGCATTTGGACTATGTATGTTAACTAGAAGGCACTTGGACTATCAAGGTTACCTAGCGGGCCCTTGGACTATGTAGGTTACCAGTGGGCACTTGGACTATCTAGGTTAACGAATGTGCACTTGGACAATGTAGGTAACCTAGCGGGCAGTTGGACTTTCTAGGTTCCCTAAAGGGCACTTGGCCTATCTATGTTAATGAACGGGCACTTGCACTATGTAGGTTATCTAGCGGACACTTAGACTATCTAGGTTAGCTAACGGGCAATTGGACTATCTAGGTTACCTAACGGGCACTTGGATTATGTAGGTTCCCTAGCGGGCACTTGGACTATTTAGGTTACCTAGCAGGCACTTTGACGATCTAGGTTAACTAACGGGCACTTGGACTATGTAGGTTAACTAGCGGGCACTTGGACTATCTAGGTTACCTAGCGGGCACTTGGACTATGTACGTTCCCTAGCGGGCACTTGGGCTATCTACGTTACCTAGCGGGCACTTGGACTATGTAGGTTAACGAACGGGCACTTGGACTATGTAGGTAACCTAATGGTCACTTGGACTGTCTAGGTTACCTAGCGGGAACTTGGACTATCAAGGTTAACTAGCGGGCCCTTGCTCTATGTAGGTTAACTAGCAGGCCTTTGGACTATGTAAGTTAACTAGAGGGCACTTTGATGATCCTGGTTAACTAGCGGGCACTTGGACTATCTAGGTTAACTAGCGGCATTTGGACTATCTAGGTTAACTAGAGGGCACTGGGACTATGTAGGTTAACTAGCGGCACTTGGACTATCTAGGTTACCTAGCGGGCACTTGGACTATGTAGGTTAACGAACGGGCACTTGGACTATGTAGGTAACCTAATGGTCACTTGGACTGTCTAGGTTACCTAGCGGGCCCTTGGACTATGTAGGTTTCCTAGCGGGCACTTGGACTATCTAGGTTAACGAACGGGCACTTGGAATATGTAGGGAACCTTGCGGGCACTTGGACAGTCTAGGTTACCTAGCGGGCACTTGGACTATCTAGGTTAACGAACGGGCACTTGGACTATGTAGGTTACCTAGCGGGCACTTGGACTATGTAGGATTCCTATCGGACATTTGGACTACTTAGTTTACCAAGCGCGCACTGGAACTATCTAGGTTAACTAGCGGGCCGTTGTACTATGTAGGTGAACTAGCGAGCACTTGGAGTATCTAGGTTAACTAGCGTACCTTGGACTACGTAGGTTAACTAGCGGGCCCTTGGACAATGTAGGTTAACTAGCGGGCACTTGGACGATCTAGGTTAACTAGAGGGCACTTGGACTATCTAGGTTAACTAGCGTGCACTTGCACTATCTAGGTTAACTAGCGGGCACTTGGATGATCAATGTTAACTAGCGGGCCCTTTGACTATCTAGTTTAGCTAACTGGCACTTGGACTATGTAGGTTAACTAGCAGACACTTGAATGATCTAGGTTAACTAGCGGGCTCTTGCACTATATAGGCTAACTAGTGGGCCCATTGAATATGTTGGTTAACTAGCGGGCACTTGGACTATGTAGGTTCCCTAACGGGCATTTGGACTATATAGATAACCTAGCGGTCACTTAGACTTTGTAGGTTACCTAGCGGGCCTTGGACTATGTAGGTTAACTAGCGGGCCCTTGGACTGTGTAGGTTACCTAACGGGCACTTGGATGATCTAGGTTTACTAGCGGGTACTTGGACTATGTAGGTTAACTAGCGGGCCCTTGGACTATGTAGATTAACTAGCGGCACTTGGACTATCTACGTTAACTAGCGGGCCCTTGGACTATGGAAATTCCCTAGCGGGCATTTGGACTACATAGATAACCTAGCGGGCACTTAGATTTTGTAGGTTACCTAGCGGGCACTTGGACTATCTAGGTTACCTAGCTGGCAATTGAACTATCTACATTACCTAGCGGGTTCTTGGAGTATGTAGGTTACCTAGCGGGCTGTTGGACTATCTAGGTTACCAAGCGGGCACTTGGACTATCTAGGTTAACTAACGGGCACTTGACTATGTAGGTTCCCTAGCGGGCCCTTGGACTATGTAAGTTCCCTAGCGGGCACTTGGACTATGTGGGTTTCCTGGCGGGCACTTGGACTATCTAGGTTACCTAACGGGCACTTGGACTATGTAGGTTCCCTAGCGGGCATTTGGACTATGTATGTTAACTAGAAGGCACTTGGACTATCAAGGTTACCTAGCGGGCCCTTGGACTATGTAGGTTACCAGTGGGCACTTGGACTATCTAGGTTAACGAATGTGCACTTGGACAATGTAGGTAACCTAGCGGGCAGTTGGACTTTCTAGGTTCCCTAAAGGGCACTTGGCCTATCTATGTTAATGAACGGGCACTTGCACTATGTAGGTTATCTAGCGGACACTTAGACTATCTAGGTTAGCTAACGGGCAATTGGACTATCTAGGTTACCTAACGGGCACTTGGATTATGTAGGTTCCCTAGCGGGCACTTGGACTATTTAGGTTACCTAGCAGGCACTTTGACGATCTAGGTTAACTAACGGGCACTTGGACTATGTAGGTTAACTAGCGGGCACTTGGACTATCTAGGTTACCTAGCGGGCACTTGGACTATGTACGTTCCCTAGCGGGCACTTGGGCTATCTACATTACCTAGCGGGCACTTGGACTATGTAGGTTAACGAACGGGCACTTGGACTATGTAGGTAACCTAATGGTCACTTGGACTGTCTAGGTTACCTAGCGGGAAACTTGGACTATCAAGGTTAACTAGCGGGCCCTTGCTCTATGTAGGTTAACTAGCAGGCCTTTGGACTATGTAAGTTAACTAGAGGGCACTTTGATGATCCTGGTTAACTAGCGGGCACTTGGACTATCTAGGTTAACTAGCGGCATTTGGACTATCTAGGTTAACTAGAGGGCACTGGGACTATGTAGGCTCCCTAGCGGGCACTTTGAATATATAGGTTAACTAGTGGGCCCTTGGACTATGTAGGTTAACTAGCGTGCACTTGGACGATCTAGGTTAACTAGCGGGTACTTGGACTATGTAGGTTAACTAGAGGGCCCTTGGACTATGTAGATTATCTAGCGGCACTTGGACTATCTCTACGTTAACTAGCGGGCCCTTGGACTATGTAGATTCCCTAGCGGGCACTTGGGCTCTGTATGTTCGCTACGGACACTTGAACTATGTAGGTTCCCTAGCAGGCACTTGGACTATGTAGGTTCCAGAGCGGGCACTTGGACTATGTAAGTTAACTACCGGGCACTTGAACTATGTAGGTAAACTAGCGGGCCCTTGGACTATCTAGGTTACCTAGCGGGCACTTGGACTATGTAGGTTAACTACCGGGCACATGCACTATCTAGGTTACCTAGCGGGCACTTGGACTATGTACGTTCCCTAGTGGGCACTTGGACTATCTATGTTAACTAGTGGGCACTTGGACTATCTATGTTAACTACCGGGCACTTGGACTATGTAGGTTAACTAAGGGACACTTGCACTATGTAGGTTACCTAGCGGCACTTGCACTATGTAGGTTAACTAGCATGCACTTGAACTATGTAGGTTAACTAGAGGACACTTGGACGATCTAGGTTAACTAGTGGGCCCTTGGACTATGTAGGTTATCGAACGGGCATTTGGACTATGTAGGTTTCCTAGCAGACACTTGGACTGTCTAGGTTACCTAGCAGGCACTTGGCTATCTAGGTTAACGAACGGACACTTGGACTATCTAGGTTGCCTAGCGGGCATTTGGACTATGTAAGTTACCTAGCGGGCACTAGGACTATCTAGGTTACCTAGCGGGCACTTGGACTATGTAGGTTAACTAGCGGGCACTTGGACTATGTATGTTGCATAGCGGGCAATTGGACTATCTAGGTTAGGTAACGGGCACTTGGACTATATAGTTTACCTAGCGGACCCCTTGACTATGTAGGTTACCTAGCGGGCACTTGGACTATCTAGGTTAACGAAAGGGCACTTGGACTAGGTAGGTTACCTAGCGGGCACTTGGATTATCTAGGTTAGCTAACAGGAACTTGGAATATCTAGGTTACCTAGTTAGCACTTGGACTATGTAGGTTACCTGCGGGCACTTGTACTATCTAGGTTACCTAATGGGAACTTGGACTATGTAGGTTAACTAGCGGACACTTGGAATATGTAGGTTAACTAGCGGGCCCTTGGACTATGTAGGTTAACTAGCGGGCACTTAGACTATCTAGGTTAACTAGCGGGTTTTGGACTATGTAGGTTAACTAGCGGGCACTTGGACTATCTAGGTTAACTAGCTGACCTTGGAATATGTAGGTTAACTAGCGGGCACTTGGATTATCTAAGTAAACTAGCGGGCACTTGCACAATGCAGGTTCCCTAGCGGGCACTTTGACTATGTAGGTTCCCTAGCGGGCACTTGGACTATATAGGTTCCCTAAGGGCACTTTGACTATGTAGGTTAACTAGCGGGCACTTGGAATATCTAGGTTAACTAGCGGGCCCTTGGACTATGTAGGTTAACTAGCGGGCATTTGGACTATCTAGGTTAACTAGCTGGTTCTTGGACTATGTAGGTTAACTAGCGGGCACTTGGACTATCTAGGTTAACTAGCTGACCTTTGACTATGTAGGTTAACTAGCGGGCACTTGGACTATCTAGGTTAACTAGCTGACCTTGGACTATGTAAGTTAACTAGCGGGCACTTGGACTATCTAGGTTAACTAGCGGGCACTTGGACAATCTAGGTTAACTAGCGGGCACTTGCACAATGCAGGTTCCCTAGCGGGCACTTTGACTATATAGGTTCCCTACGGGCACTTGGACTATCTAGGTTCCCTAACGGACACTTAAATATGTAGGTTCCCTATTGGGCACTTGGACTATGTAGGTTCCTCTGCGGGCACTTGGACTATGTAGGTTCCCTGTCAGGCACTTTGACTATGTAGGTTAACTAGCGGGCAATTGGATGATCAAGGTTAACTAGCGGGCACTTGGACTATCTAGGTTAACTAGCGGGCACTTGGACTATCTAGGTTAATTAGCGGGCACTTGTACAATGCAGGTTCCCTAGCGGGCACTTTGACTATGTAAGTTCCCTAGCGGGCACTTGGACTATATAGGTTCCCTACGGGCACTTGGACTATCTAGGTTCCCTAACGGGCACTTGGAATATGTAGGTTCCCTATCGGGTACTTGGACTATGTAGGTTCCTCAGTGGGCACTTGGACTATGTAGGTTCCCTATTGGGCATTGGACTATGTAGATTAACTAGCAGGACCTTGGACTATCTAGGTTACCTAGCGGGCACTTGGACTATCTAGGTTAACGAACGGGCACTTGGAATATGCAGGTAACCTAGCGGGCAATTGGACTGTCTAGGTTACCTAGCGGGCACTTGGACTTCTAGGTTAACGAACGGGCACTTGGACTATCTAGGTTAGGTAACGGGCACTTTGAGTATCTAGGTTACCTAGCGGGAACTTGGACAATATATGTTACCTAGCGGGCACTTGGACTATCTAGGTTACCTAACGGGCACTTTGACTATCTAGGTTACATATCGGGCACTTGGACTATGTAGGTTAACTAGCGAGCACTTGGACTCTAGGTTACCTAGCGGGCACTTGGACTATCTAGGTTACCTAGCGGGCCCTTGGACTATGTAGGTTTCCTAGCGGGCACTTGGACTATCTAGGTTAACGAACGGGCACTTGGACTATGTAGGTTACCTAGCGGGCACTTGGACTATGTAGGATTCCTATCGGACATTTGGATTACTTAGTTTACCAAGCGAGCACTTGGACTATCTAGGTTAACTAGCGGGCCGTTGTACTATATAGGTTAACTAGCGAGCACTTGGAGTATCTAGGTTAACTAGCGGACCTTGCACTACGTAGGTTAACTAGCGGGCCCTTGGATAATATAGGTTAACTAGCGGGCACATGGACGATCTAGGTTAACTAGAGGGCACTTGGATATCTAGGTTAACTAGCGTGCACTTGCACTATCTAGGTTAACTAGCGGGCACTTGGATGATCAATTTTAACTAGCGGGCCCTTTGACTATCTAGGTTAGCTAACTAGCACTTGGACTATGTAGGTTAACTAGCAGACATTTGCACGATTGAGGTTAACTAGCGGGCTCTTGCACTATATAGGTTAACTAGTGGGCCCATTGACTATGTTGGTTAACTAGCGGGCACTTGGACAATCTAGGTTAACTAGAGGACACTTGGACTATCTAGGTTACCTAGCGGGCACTTGGACTATCTAAGTTAACGAACGGGCACTTGGAATATGCAGGTAACCTAGCGGGCACTTGGACTGTCTAGGTTACCTAGCGGGCACTTGGACTTCTAGGTTAACGAACGGGCACTTGGAATATGTAGGGAACCTAGCGGGCACTTGGACAGTCTAGGTTACCTAGCGGGCACTTGGATTATCTAGGTTAACTAACGGGCAGTTGGACTATGTAGGTTGCCTAGTGAGCACTTGTACTATGTACGTCCCCTAGCGGGCACTTGGACTATCTAGGTTAACTAGAGGGCCCTTGGACTATGTAGGTTAACTATCGGGCACTTGGATTATCTAGGTTAACTAGCAGGCACTTGGACTGTCTAGGTTACCTAGCGGGCACTTGGCCTATCTAGGTTAACGAACGGGCACTTGGACTATGTAGGTTAACTAGCGGACACTTCGACTATCTAGGTTAGCTAGCGGGCACTTGGACTATCTAAGTTAATGAACGGGCACTTGGAATATGCAGGTAACCTAGCGGGCACTTGGACTGTCTAGGTTACCTAGCGGGCACTTGGACTTCTAGGTTAACGAACGGGCACTTGGACTATGTAGGTTGCTTAGCGGGCACATGGACTATCTAGGTTAGGTAACGGGCACGTTGAGTATCTAGGTTACCTAGCGGGCACTTTGACTACCTAGGTTACATAGCGGGCACTTGGACTATGTAGGTTAACTAGCGAGCACTTGGACTCTAGGTTACCTAGCGGGCCCTTGGACTATGTAGGTTTCCTAGCGGGCACTTGGACTATCTAGGTTAACGAACGGGCACTTGGAATATGTAGGGAACCTAGCGGGCACTTGGACAGTCTAGGTTACCTAGCGGGCACTTGGACTATCTAGGTTAACTAACGGGCAGTTGGACTATGTAGGTTGCCTAGTGAGCACTTGTACTATGTACGTCCCCTAGCGGGCACTTGGACTATCTAGGTTAACTAGCGGGCACTTGGACGATCTAGGTTAACTAGCGGGCACTTGGACTATCTAGGTTAACTAGCGGGCACTGGACTATCTAGATTAACTAGCGGGCCCTTGGACTATCTAGGTTTACTAGCGGGCACTTGGACTATCTAGGTTAACTAACGGGCACTTGGACTATGTAGGTTCCCTAGCGGTCCCTTGGACTATGTAAGTTCCCTAGCGGGCACTTGGACTATGTGGGTTTCCTGGCGGGCATTTGGACTATCTAGGTTACCTAACGGGCACTTGGAATATGTAGGTTCCCTAGCGGGCACTTGGATTTTGTAGGTTAACTAGAAGGCACTTGGACTATCAAGGTTACCTAGCGGGCCCTTGGACTATGCAGGTTACCAGCGGGCACTTGGACTGTCTAGGTTACCTAGCGGGCACTTGGCCTATCTATGTTAATGAACGGGCACTTAGACTATGTAGGTTATCTAGCGGACACTTAGACTATCTAGGTTAGCTAACGGGCAATTGGAATATCTAGGTTACCTAGCGGGCACTTGGACTATGTAGGTTCCCTAGCGGGCACTTGGACTATTTAGGTTACCTAGCAGGCACTTTGATGATCTAGGTTAACTAAAGGGCACTTGGACTATGTAGGTTAACTAGCGGGCACTTGGACTATCTAGGTTACCTAGCGGGCACTTGGACTATGTAGGTTAACGAACGGGCACTTGGACTATGTAGGTAACCTAATGGTCACTTGGACTGTCTAGGTTACCTAGCGGGCCCTTGGACTATGTAGGTTTCCTAGCGGGCACTTGGACTATCTAGGTTAACGAACGGGCACTTGGAATATGTAGGGAACCTTGCGGGCACTTGGACAGTCTAGGTTACCTAGCGGGCACTTGGACTATCTAGGTTAACGAACGGGCACTTGGACTATGTAGGTTACCTAGCGGGCACTTGGACTATGTAGGATTCCTATCGGACATTTGGACTACATAGTTTACCAAGCGCGCACTGGAACTATCTAGGTTAACTAGCGGGCCGTTGTACTATGTAGGTGAACTAGCGAGCACTTGGAGTATCTAGGTTAACTAGCGTACCTTGGACTACGTAGGTTAACTAGCGGGCCCTTGGACAATGTAGGTTAACTAGCGGGCACTTGGACGATCTAGGTTAACTAGAGGGCACTTGGACTATCTAGGTTAACTAGCGTGCACTTGCACTATCTAGGTTAACTAGCGGGCACTTGGATGATCAATGTTAACTAGCGGGCCCTTTGACTATCTAGGTTAGCTAACTGGCACTTGGACTATGTAGGTTTACTAGCAGACACTTGCACGATCTAGGTTAACTAGCGGGCTCTTGCACTATATAGGCTAACTAGTGGGCCCATTGAATATGTTGGTTAACTAGCGGGCACTTGGACTATGTAGGTTCCCTAACGGGCATTTGGACTATATAGATAACCTAGCGGTCACTTAGACTTTGTAGGTTACCTAGCGGGCCTTGGACTATGTAGGTTAACTAGCGGGCCCTTGGACTGTGTAGGTTACCTAGCGGGCACTTGGATGATCTAGGTTTACTAGCGGGTACTTGGACTATGTAGGTTAACTAGCGGGCCCTTGGACTATGTAGATTAACTAGCGGCACTTGGACTATCTACGTTAACTAGCGGGCCCTTGGACTATGGAAATTCCCTAGCGGGCATTTGGACTACATAGATAACCTAGCGGGCACTTAGATTTTGTAGGTTACCTAGCGGGCACTTGGACTATCTAGGTTACCTAGCTGGCAATTGAACTATCTACATTACCTAGCGGGTTCTTGGAGTATGTAGGTTACCTAGCGGGCTGTTGGACTATCTAGGTTACCAAGCGGGCACTTGGACTATCTAGGTTAACTAACGGGCACTTGGACTATGTAGGTTCCCTAGCGGGCCCTTGGACTATGTAAGTTCCCTAGCGGGCACTTGGACTATGTGGGTTTCCTGGCGGGCACTTGGACTATCTAGGTTACCTAACGGGCACTTGGACTATGTAGGTTCCCTAGCGGGCATTTGGACTATGTATGTTAACTAGAAGGCACTTGGACTATCAAGGTTACCTAGCGGGCCCTTGGACTATGTAGGTTACCAGTGGGCACTTGGACTATCTAGGTTAACGAATGTGCACTTGGACAATGTAGGTAACCTAGCGGGCAGTTGGACTTTCTAGGTTCCCTAAAGGGCACTTGGCCTATCTATGTTAATGAACGGGCACTTGCACTATGTAGGTTATCTAGCGGACACTTAGACTATCTAGGTTAGCTAACGGGCAATTGGACTATCTAGGTTACCTAACGGGCACTTGGATTATGTAGGTTCCCTAGCGGGCACTTGGACTATTTAGGTTACCTAGCAGGCACTTTGACGATCTAGGTTAACTAACGGGCACTTGGACTATGTAGGTTAACTAGCGGGCACTTGGACTATCTAGGTTACCTAGCGGGCACTTGGACTATGTACGTTCCCTAGCGGGCACTTGGGCTATCTACGTTACCTAGCGGGCACTTGGACTATGTAGGTTAACGAACGGGCACTTGGACTATGTAGGTAACCTAATGGTCACTTGGACTGTCTAGGTTACCTAGCGGGAACTTGGACTATCAAGGTTAACTAGCGGGCCCTTGCTCTATGTAGGTTAACTAGCAGGCCTTTGGACTATGTAAGTTAACTAGAGGGCACTTTGATGATCCTGGTTAACTAGCGGGCACTTGGACTATCTAGGTTAACTAGCGGCATTTGGACTATCTAGGTTAACTAGAGGGCACTGGGACTATGTAGGCTCCCTAGCGGGCACTTTGAATATATAGGTTAACTAGTGGGCCCTTGGACTATGTAGGTTAACTAGCGTGCACTTGGACGATCTAGGTTAACTAGCGGGTACTTGGACTATGTAGGTTAACTAGAGGGCCCTTGGACTATGTAGATTATCTAGCGGCACTTGGACTATCTACGTTAACTAGCGGGCCCTTGGACTATGTAGATTCCCTAGCGGGCACTTGGGCTCTGTATGTTCGCTACGGACACTTGAACTATGTAGGTTCCCTAGCAGGCACTTGGACTATGTAGGTTCCAGAGCGGGCACTTGGACTATGTAAGTTAACTACCGGGCACTTGAACTATGTAGGTAAACTAGCGGGCCCTTGGACTATCTAGGTTACCTAGCGGGCACTTGGACTATGTAGGTTAACTACCGGGCACATGCACTATCTAGGTTACCTAGCGGGCACTTGGACTATGTACGTTCCCTAGCGGGCACTTGGACTATCTATGTTAACTAGTGGGCACTTGGACTATCTATGTTAACTACCGGGCACTTGGACTATGTAGGTTAACTAAGGGACACTTGCACTATGTAGGTTACCTAGCGGCACTTGCACTATGTAGGTTAACTAGCATGCACTTGAACTATGTAGGTTAACTAGAGGACACTTGGACGATCTAGGTTAACTAGTGGGCCCTTGGACTATGTAGGTTATCGAACGGGCATTTGGACTATGTAGGTTTCCTAGCAGACACTTGGACTGTCTAGGTTACCTAGCAGGCACTTGGCTATCTAGGATAACGAACGGACACTTGGACTATCTAGGTTGCCTAGCGGGCATTTGGACTATGTAAGTTACCTAGCGGGCACTAGGACTATCTAGGTTACCTAGCGGGCACTTGGACTATGTAGGTTAACTAGCGGGCACTTGGACTATGTATGTTGCATAGCGGGCAATTGGACTATCTAGGTTAGGTAACGGGCACTTGGACTATATAGTTTACCTAGCGGACCCTTTGACTATGTAGGTTACCTAGCGGGCACTTGGACTATCTAGGTTAACGAAAGGGCACTTGGACTAGGTAGGTTACCTAGCGGGCACTTGGATTATCTAGGTTAGCTAACAGGAACTTGGAATATCTAGGTTACCTAGTTAGCACTTGGACTATGTAGGTTACCTGCGGGCACTTGTACTATCTAGGTTACCTAATGGGAACTTGGACTATGTAGGTTAACTAGCGGACACTTGGAATATGTAGGTTAACTAGCGGGCCCTTGGACTATGTAGGTTAACTAGCGGGCACTTAGACTATCTAGGTTAACTAGCGGGTTTTGGACTATGTAGGTTAACTAGCGGGCACTTGGACTATCTAGGTTAACTAGCTGACCTTGGAATATGTAGGTTAACTAGCGGGCACTTGGATTATCTAAGTAAACTAGCGGGCACTTGCACAATGCAGGTTCCCTAGCGGGCACTTTGACTATGTAGGTTCCCTAGCGGGCACTTGGACTATATAGGTTCCCTAAGGGCACTTTGACTATGTAGGTTAACTAGCGGGCACTTGGAATATCTAGGTTAACTAGCGGGCCCTTGGACTATGTAGGTTAACTAGCGGGCATTTGGACTATCTAGGTTAACTAGCTGGTTCTTGGACTATGTAGGTTAACTAGCGGGCACTTGGACTATCTAGGTTAACTAGCTGACCTTTGACTATGTAGGTTAACTAGCGGGCACTTGGACTATCTAGGTTAACTAGCTGACCTTGGACTATGTAAGTTAACTAGCGGGCACTTGGACTATCTAGGTTAACTAGCGGGCACTTGGACAATCTAGGTTAACTAGCGGGCACTTGCACAATGCAGGTTCCCTAGCGGGCACTTTGACTATATAGGTTCCCTACGGGCACTTGGACTATCTAGGTTCCCTAACGGACACTTAAATATGTAGGTTCCCTATTGGGCACTTGGACTATGTAGGTTCCTCTGCGGGCACTTGGACTATGTAGGTTCCCTGTCAGGCACTTTGACTATGTAGGTTAACTAGCGGGCAATTGGATGATCAAGGTTAACTAGCGGGCACTTGGACTATCTAGGTTAACTAGCGGGCACTTGGACTATCTAGGTTAATTAGCGGGCACTTGTACAATGCAGGTTCCCTAGCGGGCACTTTGACTATGTAAGTTCCCTAGCGGGCACTTGGACTATATAGGTTCCCTACGGGCACTTGGACTATCTAGGTTCCCTAACGGGCACTTGGAATATGTAGGTTCCCTATCGGGTACTTGGACTATGTAGGTTCCTCAGTGGGCACTTGGACTATGTAGGTTCCCTATTGGGCATTGGACTATGTAGATTAACTAGCAGGACCTTGGACTATCTAGGTTACCTAGCGGGCACTTGGACTATCTAGGTTAACGAACGGGCACTTGGAATATGCAGGTAACCTAGCGGGCAATTGGACTGTCTAGGTTACCTAGCGGGCACTTGGACTTCTAGGTTAACGAACGGGCACTTGGACTATCTAGGTTAGGTAACGGGCACTTTGAGTATCTAGGTTACCTAGCGGGAACTTGGACAATATATGTTACCTAGCGGGCACTTGGACTATCTAGGTTACCTAACGGGCACTTTGACTATCTAGGTTACATATCGGGCACTTGGACTATGTAGGTTAACTAGCGAGCACTTGGACTCTAGGTTACCTAGCGGGCACTTGGACTATCTAGGTTACCTAGCGGGCCCTTGGACTATGTAGGTTTCCTAGCGGGCACTTGGACTATCTAGGTTAACGAACGGGCACTTGGACTATGTAGGTTACCTAGCGGGCACTTGGACTATGTAGGATTCCTATCGGACATTTGGATTACTTAGTTTACCAAGCGAGCACTTGGACTATCTAGGTTAACTAGCGGGCCGTTGTACTATATAGGTTAACTAGCGAGCACTTGGAGTATCTAGGTTAACTAGCGGACCTTGCACTACGTAGGTTAACTAGCGGGCCCTTGGATAATATAGGTTAACTAGCGGGCACTTGGACGATCTAGGTTAACTAGAGGGCACTTGGATATCTAGGTTAACTAGCGTGCACTTGCACTATCTAGGTTAACTAGCGGGCACTTGGATGATCAATTTTAACTAGCGGGCCCTTTGACTATCTAGGTTAGCTAACTAGCACTTGGACTATGTAGGTTAACTAGCAGACATTTGCACGATTGAGGTTAACTAGCGGGCTCTTGCACTATATAGGTTAACTAGTGGGCCCATTGACTATGTTGGTTAACTAGCGGGCATTTGGACAATCTAGGTTAACTAGAGGACACTTGGACTATCTAGGTTACCTAGCGGGCACTTGGACTATCTAAGTTAACGAACGGGCACTTGGAATATGCAGGTAACCTAGCGGGCACTTGGACTGTCTAGGTTACCTAGCGGGCACTTGGACTTCTAGGTTAACGAACGGGCACTTGGAATATGTAGGGAACCTAGCGGGCACTTGGACAGTCTAGGTTACCTAGCGGGCACTTGGATTATCTAGGTTAACTAACGGGCAGTTGGACTATGTAGGTTGCCTAGTGAGCACTTGTACTATGTACGTCCCCTAGCGGGCACTTGGACTATCTAGGTTAACTAGAGGGCCCTTGGACTATGTAGGTTAACTATCGGGCACTTGGATTATCTAGGTTAACTAGCAGGCACTTGGACGATCTAGGTTAAGTAGCGGGCACTTGGACTATCTAGATTAACTAGCGGGCCCTTGGTCTATCTAAGTTTACTAGCGGGCACTTGGACTATCTAGGTTAACTAACGGGCACTTGGACTATGTAGGTTCCCTAGCGGGCATTTGGACTATGTAGGTTAACTAGAAGGCACTTTGACGATCTAGGTTAACTAACGGGCACTTGGACTATGTAGGTTAACTAGCGGGCACTTGGACTATCTAGGTTACCTAGCGGGCACTTGGACTATGTACGTTCCCTAGCGGGCACTTGGGCTATCTACGTTACCTAGCGGGCACTTGGACTATGTAGGTTAACGAACGGGCACTTGGACTATGTAGGTAACCTAATGGTCACTTGGACTGTCTAGGTTACCTAGCGGGAACTGGGACTATCAAGGTTAACTAGCGGGCCCTTGCTCTATGTAGGTTAACTAGCAGGCCTTTGGACTATGTAAGTTAACTAGAGGGCACTTTGATGATCCTGGTTAACTAGCGGGCACTTGGACTATCTAGGTTAACTAGCGGCATTTGGACTATCTAGGTTAACTAGAGGGCACTGGGACTATGTAGGTTCCCTAGCGGGCACTTTGACTATATAGGTTAACTAGTGGGCCCTTGGACTATGTAGGTTAACTAGCGTGCACTTGGACGATCTAGGTTAACTAGCGGGTACTTGGACTATGTAGGTTAACTAGAGGGCCCTTGGACTATGTAGATTATCTAGCGGGCACTTGGGCTCTGTATGTTCGCTACGGACACTTGAACTATGTAGGTTCCCTAGCAGGCACTTGGACTATGTAGGTTCCAGAGCGGGCACTTGGACTATGTAAGTTAACTACCGGGCACTTGAACTATGTAGGTAAACTAGCGGGCCCTTGGACTATCTAGGTTACCTAGCGGGCACTTGGACTATGTACGTTCCCTAGCGGGCACTTGGACTATCTATGTTAACTAGTGGGCACTTGGACTATCTATGTTAACTACCGGGCACTTGGACTATGTAGGTTAACTAAGGGACACTTGCACTATGTAGGTTACCTAGCGGCACTTGCACTATGTAGGTTAACTAGCATGCACTTGAACTATGTAGGTTAACTAGAGGACACTTGGACGATCTAGGTTAACTAGTGGGCCCTTGGACTATGTAGGTTATCGAACGGGCATTTGGACTATGTAGGTTTCCTAGCAGACACTTGGACTGTCTAGGTTACCTAGCAGGCACTTGGCTATCTAGGTTAACGTACGGACACTTGGACTATCTAGGTTGCCTAGCGGGCATTTGGACTATGTAAGTTACCTAGCGGGCACTTGGACTATCTAGGTTACCTAGCGGGCACTTGGACTATGTAGGTTAACTAGCGGGCACTTGGACTATGTATGTTGCATAGCGGGCAATTGGACTATCTAGGTTAGGTAACGGGCACTTGGACTATATAGTTTACCTAGCGGACCCTTTGACTATGTAGGTTACCTAGCGGGCACTTGGACTATCTAGGTTAACGAAAGGGCACTTGGACTAGGTAGGTTACCTAGCGGGCACTTGGATTATCTAGGTTAGCTAACAGGAACTTGGAATATCTAGGTTACCTAGTGGGCACTTGGACTATATAGGTTACCTGCGGGCACTTGTACTATCTAGGTTACCTAATGGGAACTTGGACTATGTAGGTTAACTAGCGGACACTTGGAATATGTAGGTTAACTAGCGGGCCCTTGGACTATGTAGGTTAACTAGCGGGCACTTAGACTATCTAGGTTAACTAGCGGGTTTTGGACTATGTAGGTTAACTAGCGTGCTCTTGGACTATCTAGGTTAACTAGCTGACCTTGGAATATGTAGGTTAACTAGCGGGCACTTGGACTATCTATGTTAACTAGCTGACCTTGGACTATGTAAGTTAAGTAGCGGGCACTTGGATTATCTAAGTTAACTAGCGGGCACTTACACAATGCAGGTTCCCTAGCGGGCACTTTGACTATGTAGGTTCCCTAGCGGGCACTTGGACTATATAGGTTCCCTAAGGGCACTTTGACTATGTAGGTTAACTAGCGGGCACTTGGAATATCTAGGTTAACTAGCGGGCCCTTGGACTATGTAGGTTAACTAGCGGGCATTTGGACTATCTAGGTTAACTAGCTGGTTCTTGGACTATGTAGGTTAACTAGCGGGCACTTGGACTATCTAGGTTAACTAGCTGACCTTTGACTATGTAGGTTAACTAGCGGGCACTTGGACTATCTAGGTTAACTAGCTGACCTTGGACTATGTAAGTTAACTAGCGGGCACTTGGACTATCTAGGTTAACTAGCGGGCACTTGGACAATCTAGGTTAACTAGCGGGCACTTGCACAATGCAGGTTCCCTAGCGGGCACTTTGACTATATAGGTTCCCTACGGGCACTTGGACTATCAAGGTTCCCTAACGGACACTTAAATATGTAGGTTCCCTTTTGGGCACTTGGACTATGTAGGTTCCTCTGCGGGCACTTGGACTATGTAGGTTCCCTATCAGGCACTTTGACTATGTAGGTTAACTAGCGGGCAATTGGATGATCAAGGTTAACTAGCGGGCACTTGGACTATCTAGGTTAACTAGCGGGCACTTGGACTATCTAGGTTAATTAGCGGGCACTTGTACAATGCAGGTTCCCTAGCGGGCACTTTGACTATGTAGGTTCCCTAGCGGGCACTTGGACTATATAGGTTCTCTACGGGCACTTGGACTATCTAGGTTCCCTAACGGGCACTTGGAATATGTAGGTTCCCTATCGGGTACTTGGACTATGTAGGTTCCTCAGCGGGCACTTGGACTATGTAGGTTCCCTATCGGGCATTGGACTATGTAGGTTAACTAGCAGGACCTTGGACTATCTAGGTTACCTAGCGGGCACTTGGCCTATCTATGTTAATGAACGGGCACTTGCACTATGTAGGTTATCTAGCGGACACTTAGACTATCTAGGTTAGCTAACGGGCAATTGGACTATCTAGGTTAACTAGCGGGCACTTGGACTATCTAGGTTCCCTAGCGGGCACTTGGACTATTTAGGTTACCTAGCAGGCACTTTGACGATCTAGGTTAAGTAACGGGCACTTGGAATATGTAGGGAACCTTGTGGGCACTTGGACAGTCTACGTTACCTAGCGGGCACTTGGACTATCTAGGTTAACGAACGGGCACTTGGACTATGTAGGTTACCTAGCGGGCACTTGGACTATGTAGGATTCCTATCGGACATTTGGACTACTTAGTTTACCAAGCGCGCACTTGAACTATCTAGGTTAACTAGCGGGCCGTTGTACTATGTAGGTTAACTAGCGAGCACTTGGAGTATCTAGGTTAACTAGCGGACCTTGGACTAAGTAGGTTAACTAGCGGGCCCTTGGACAATGTAGGTTAACTAGCGTGCACTTGCACTATCTAGGTTAACTAGCGGGCACTTGGATGATCAATGTTAACTAGCGGGCCCTTTGACTATCTAGGTTAGCTAACTGGCACTTGGACTATGTAGGTTAACTAGCAGACACTTGCACGATCTAGGTTAACTAGCGGGCTCTTGCACTATATAGGTTAACTAGTGGGCCCATTGACTATGTTGGTCAACTAGCGGGCACTTGGACGATCTAGGTTAACTAGCGGGCACTTGGACTATGTAGGTTCCCTAACGGGCATTTGGACTATATAGATAACCTAGCGGTCACTTAGACTTTGCAGGTTACCTAGCGGGCCTTGGACTATGTAGGTTAACTAGCGGGCCCTTGGACTATGTAGGTTACCTAGCGGGCACTTGGATGATCTAGGTTTACTAGCGGGTACTTGGACTATGTAGGTTAACTAGCGGGCCCTTGGACAATGTAGATTAACTAGCGGCACTTGGACTATCTACGTTAACTAGCGGGCCCTTGGACTATGTAGATTCCCTAGCGGGCATTTGGACTACATAGATAACCTAGCGGGCACTTAGATTTTGTAGGTTACCTAGCGAGCACTTGGACTATCTAGGTTACCTAGCTGGCAATTGAACTATCTACATTTCCTAGCGGGTTATGGGAGTATGTAGGTTACCTAGCGGGCTGTTGGACTATCTAGGTTAACTAACGGGCACTTGGACTATGTAGGTTCCCTAGCGGGCCCTTGGACTATGTAAGTTCCCTAGCGGGCACTTGGACTATGTGGGTTTCCTGGCGGGCATTTGGACTATCTAGGTTACCTAAAGGGCACTTGGACTATGTAGGTTCCCTAGCGGGCATTTGGACTATGTAGGTTAACTAGAAGGCACTTGGACTATCAAGGTTACCTAGCGGGCCCTTGGACTATGTAGGTTACCAGCGGGCACTTGGACTATCTAGGTTAACGAATGTGCACTTGGACAATGTAGGTAACCTAGCGGGCTCTTGGACTGTCTAGGTTACCTAGCGGGCACTTGGCCTATCTATGTTAATGAACGGGCACTTGCACTATGTAGGTTATCTAGCGGACACTTAGACTATCTAGGTTAGCTAACGGGCAATTGGACTATCTAGGTTACCTAGCGGGCACTTGGATTATGTAGGTTCCCTAGCGGGCACTTGGACTATTTAGGTAACCTAGCAGGCACTTTGACGATCTAGGTTAACTAACGGGCACTTGGACTATGTAGGTTAACTAGCGGGCACTTGGACTATCTAGGTTACCTAGCGGGCACTTGGACTATGTACGTTCCCTAGCGGGCACTTGGGCTATCTACGTTACCTAGCGGGCACTTGGACTATGTAGGTTAACGAACGGGCACTTGGACTATGTAGGTAACCTAATGGTCACTTGGACTGTCTAGGTTACCTAGCGGGAACTTGGACTATCAAGGTTAACTAGCGGGCCCTTGCTCTATGTAGGTTAACTAGCAGGCCTTTGGACTATGTAAGTTAACTAGAGGGCACTTTGATGATCCTGGTTAACTAGCGGGCACTTGGACTATCTAGGTTAACTAGCGGCATTTGGACTATCTAGGTTAACTAGAGGGCACTGGGACTGTGTAGGTTCCCTAGCGGGCACCTTGACTATATAGGTTCCCTAGCGGGCACTTGGACTATATAGGTTAACTAGTGGGCCCTTGGACTATGTAGGTTAACTAGCGTGCACTTGGACGATCTAGGTTAACTAGCGGGTACTTGGACTATGTAGGTTAATAGCGGGCCCTTGGACTATGTAGATTATCTAGCTGCACTTGGACTATCTACGTTATCTAGCGGGCCCTTGGACTATGTAGATTCCCTAGCGGGCACTTGGACTCTGTATGTTCGCTACGGACACTTGAACTATGTAGGTTCCCTAGCAGGCACTTGGACTATGTAGGTTCCAGAGCGGGCACTTGGACTATGTAAGTTAACTACCGGGCACTTGAACTATGTAGGTAAACTAGCGGGCCCTTGGACTATCTAGGTTACCTAGCAGGCACTTGGACTATGTAGGTTAACTACCGGGCACATGCACTATCTAGGTTACCTAGCGGGCACTTGGACTATGTATGTTCCCTAGCGGGCACTTGGACTATCTATGTTAACTAGTGGGCACTTGGACTATCTATGTTAACTACCGGGCACTTGGACTATGTAGGTTAACTAAGGGATACTTGCACTATGTAGGTTACCTAGCGGCACTTGCACTATGTAGGTTAACTAGCATGCACTTGAACTATGTAGGTTAACTAGAGGACACTAGGATGATCTAGGTTAACTAGTGGGCCCTTGGACTATGTAGGTTATCGAACGGGCATTTGGACTATGTAGGTTTCCTAGCAGACACTTGAACTGTCTAGGTTACCTAGCGGGCACTTGGCTATCTAGGTTAACGAACGGACACTTGGACTATCTAGGTTGCCTAGTGGGCATTTGGACTATGTAAGTTACCTAGCAGGCACTTGGACTATCTAGGTGACCTAGCGGGCACTTGGACTATGTAGGTTAACTAGCGGGCACTTGGACTATGTATGTTGCATAGCGAGCAATTGGACTATCTAGGTTAGGTAACGGGCACTTGGACTATATAGTTTACCTAGCGGACCCTTTGACTATGTAGGTTACCTAGCGGGCACTTGGACTATCTAGGTTAACGAAAGGGCACTTGGACTATGTAGGTTACCTAGCGGGCACTTGGATTATCTAGGTTAGCTAACAGGAACTTGTAATATCTAGGTTACCTAGTGGGCACTTGGACTATGTAGGTTACCTGCGGGCACTTGTACTATCTAGGTTACCTAACGGGAACTTGGACTATGTAGGTTAACTAGCGGACACTTGGAATATGTAGGTTAACTAGCGGGCCCTTGGACTATGTAGGTTAACTAGCGGGCACTTAGACTATCTAGGTTAACTAGCGGGTTTTGGACTATGTAGGTTAACAAGCGGGTACTTGGACTATCTAGGTTAACTAGCTGACCTTGGAATATGTAGGTTAACTAGCGGGCACTTGGACTATCTATGTTAACTAGCTGACCTTGGACTATGTAAGTTAACTAGCGGGCACTTGGATTATCTAAATTAACTAGCGGGCACTTGCACAATGCAGGTTCCCTAGCGGGCACTTTGACTATGTAGGTTCCCTAGCGGGCACTTGGACTATATAGGTTCCCTAAGGGCACTTTGACTATGTAGGTTAACTAGCGGGCACTTGGAATATCTAGGTTAACTAGCGGGCCCTTGGACTATGTAGGTTAACTAGCGGGCATTTGGACTATCTAGGTTAACTAGCTGGTTCTTGGACTATGTAGGTTAACTAGAGGGCACTTGGACTATCTAGGTTTACTAGCTGACCTTTGACTATGTAGGTTAACTAGCGGGCACATGGACTATCTAGGTTAACTAGCTGACCTTGGACTATGTAAGTTAACTAGCGGGCACTTGGACTATCTAGGTTAACTACCGGGCACTTGGACAATCTAGGTTAACTAGCGGGCACTTGCACAATGCAGGTTCCCTAGCGGGCAATTTGATTATATAGGTTCCCTACGGGCACTTGGACTATCTAGGTTGCCTAACGGACACTTAAATATGTAGGTTCCCTATTGGGCACTTGGACTATGTAGGTTCCTCTGCGGGCACTTGGACTATGTAGGTTCCCTATCAGGCACTTTGAC
Organism: Tenrec ecaudatus; assembly: GCF_050624435.1. Classification (NCBI taxonomy): domain Eukaryota; kingdom Metazoa; phylum Chordata; class Mammalia; order Afrosoricida; family Tenrecidae; genus Tenrec; species Tenrec ecaudatus. Next base: position 71,775 of record NW_027457695.1, read on the forward strand.
TATGTAGGTTAACTAGCGGGCAATTGGATGATCAAGGTTAACTAGCGGGCACTTGGACTATCTAGGTTAACTAGCGGGCACTTGGACTATCTAGGTTAATTAGCGGGCACTTGTACAATGCAGGTTCCCTAGCGGGCACTTTGACTATGTAGGTTCCCTAGCGGGCACTTGGACTATATAGGTTCCCTACGGGCACTTGGACTATCTAGGTTCCCTAACGGGCACTTGGAATATGTAGGTTCCCTATCGGGTACTTGGACTATGTAGGTTCCTCAGAGGGCACTTGGACTATGTAGGTTCCCTATCGGGCATTGGACTATGTAGGTTAACTAGCAAGACCTTGGACTATCTAGGTTACCTAGCGGGCACTTGGACTATATAGGTTAACGAACGGGCACTTGGAATATGCAGGTAACCTAGCGCCCACTTGGACTGTCTAGGTTACCTAGCGGGCACTTGGACTTCTAGGTTAACGAACGGGCACTTGGACTATGTAGGTTGCTTAGCGGGCACTTGGACTATCTAGGTTAGGTAACGGGCACTTTGAGTATCTAGGTTACCTAGCGGGAACTTGGACAATATATGTTACCTAGCGGGCACTTGGACTATCTAGGTTACCTAACGGGCACTTTGACTATCTAGGTTACATATCGGGCACTTGGACTATGTAGGTTAACTAGCGAGCACTTGGACTCTAGGTTACCTAGCGGGCACTTGGACTATCTAGGTTACCTAGCGGGCCCTGGGACTATGTAGGTTTCCTAGCGGGCACTTGGACTATCTAGGTTAACGAACGGGCACTTGGAATATGTAGGGAACCTAGCAGACACTTGTACAGTCTAGGTTACCTAGCGGGGACTTGGACTATCTAGGTTATCGAACGGTCACTTGGACTATGTAGGTTACCTAGCGGGCACTTGGACTATGTAGGATTCCTATCAGACATTTGGATTACTTAGTTTACCAAGCGAGCACTTGGACTATCTAGGTTACCTAGCGGGCCCTTGGACTATGTAGGTTTCCTAGCGGGCACTTGGACTATCTAGGTTAACGAACGGGCACTTGGAATATGTAGGGAACCTAGCAGACACTTGGACAGTCTAGGTTACCTAGCGGGCACTTGGACTATCTAGGTTAACGAACGGGCACTTGGACTATGTAGGTTACCTAGCGGGCACTTGGACTATGTAGGATTTCTATCGGACATTTGGATTACTTAGTTTACCAAGCGAGCACTTGGACTATCTAGGTTTACTAGCGGGCCGTTGTACTATGTAGGTTAACTAGCGAGCACTTGGAGTATCTAGGTTAACTAGCGGACCTTGGACTACGTAGGTTAACTAGCGGGCCCTTGGATAATGTTGGTTATCTAGCGGGCACTTGGACGATCTAGCTTAACTAGAGGGCACTTGTACTATCTAGGTTACCTAGCTGGCAATTGAACTATCTACATTACCTAGCGGGTTCTTGGAGTATGTAGGTTACCTAGCGGGCTGTTGGACTATCTAGGTTACCAAGCGGGCACTTGGACTATCTAGGTTAACTAACGGGCACTTGGACTATGTAGGTTCCCTAGCGGGCCCTTGGACTATGTAAGTTCCCTAGCGGGCACTTGGAATATGTGGGTTTCCTGGCGGGCATTTGGACTATCTAAGTTACCTAACGGGCACTTGGATTATGTAGGTTCCCTAGCAGGCACTTGGACTATGTAGGTTAACTAGAAGGCACTTGGACTATCAAGGTTACCTAGCGGGCCCTTGGACTATGTAGGTTACCAGCGGGCACTTGGACTATCTAGGTTAACGAAGGTGCACTTGGACTATGTAGGTAACCTAGCGTGCACTTGGACTGTCTAGGTTACCTAGCGGGCACTTGGCCAATCTATGTTAATGAATGGGCACTTGGACTATGTAGGTTATCTAGCGGACACTTAGACTATCTAGGTTAGCTAACGGGCAATTGGACTATCTAGGTTACCTAGCGGGCACTTGGACTATGTAGGTTCCCTAGCGGGCACTTGGACTATTTAGGTTACCTAGCAGGCACTTTGACGATCTAGGTTAACTAACGGGCACGTGGACTATGTAGGTTAACTAGCGGGCACTTGGACTATCTAGGTTACCTAGCGGGCACTTGGACTATGTACGTTCCCTAGCGGGCACTTGGGCTATCTACGTTACCTAGCGGGCACTTGGACTATGTAGGTTAACGAACGGGCACTTGGACTATGTAGGTAACCTAATGGTCACTTGGACTGTCTAGGTTACCTAGCGGGAACTTGGACTATCAAGGTTAACTAGCGGGCCCTTGCTCTATGTAGGTTAACTAGCAGGCCTTTGGACTATGTAAGTTAACTAGAGGGCACTTTGATGATCCTGGTTAACTAGCGGGCACTTGGACTATCTAGGTTAACTAGCGGCATTTGGACTATCTAGGTTAACTAGAGGGCACTGGGTCTATGTAGGTTCCCTAGCGGGCACTTTGACTATATAGGTTCCCTAGCGGGCACTTGGACTATATAGTTTAACTAGTGGGCCCTTGGACTATGTAGGTTAACTAGCGTGCACTTGGGCGATCTAGGTTAACTAGCGGGTACTTGGACTATGTAGGTTAACTAGCTGGCCCTTGGACTATGTAGATTATCTAGCGGCACTTGGACTATCTACGTTAACTAGCGGGCCCTTGGACTATGTAGATTCCCTAGCGGGCACTTGGACTCTGTATGTTCGCTACGGACACTTGAACTATGTAGGTTTCCTAGCAGGCACTTGGACTATGCAGGTTCCAGAGCGGGCACTTGGACTATGTAAGTTAACTACCGGGCACTTGAACTATGTAGGTAAACTAGCGGGCCCATGGACTATCTAGGTTACCTAGCGGGCACTTGGACTATGTAGGTTAACTACCGGGCACATGCACTATCTAGGTTACCTAGCGGGCACTTGGACTATGTACGTTCCCTAGCGGGCACTTGAACTATCTATGTTAACTAGTGGGCACTTGGACTATCTATGTTAACTACCGGGCACTTGGACTATGTAGGTTAACTAAGGGACACTTGCACTATGTAGGTTACCTAGCGGCACTTGCACTATGTAGGTTAACTAGCATGCACTTGAACTATGTAGGTTAACTAGAGGACACTTGGACGATCTAAGTTAACTAGTGGGCCCTTGGACTATGTAGGTTATCGAACGGGCATTTGGACTATGTAGGTTTCCTAGCAGACACTTGGACTGTCTAGGTTACCTAGCGGGCACTTGGCTATCTAGGTTAACGAAGGGACACTTGGACTATCGAGGTTGCCTAGCGGGCATTTGGACTATGTAAGTTACCTAGCGGGCACTTGGACTATCTAGGTTACCTAGCGGGCACTTGGACTATGTAGGTTAACTAGCGGGCACTTGGACTATGTATGTTGCATAGCGGGCAATTGGACTATCTAGGTTAGGTAACGGGCACTTGGACTATATAGTTTACCTAGCGGACCCTTTGACTATGTAGGTTACCTAGCGGGCACTTGGACTATCTAGGTTAACGAAAGGGCACTTGGACTATGTAGGTTACCTAGCGGGCACTTGGATTATCTAGGTTAGCTAACAGGAACTTGGAATATCTAGGTTACCTAGTGGGCACTTGGACTATGTAGGTTACCTGCGGGCACTTGTACTATCTAGGTTACCTAATGGGAACTTGGACTATGTAGGTTAACTAGCGGACACTTGGAATATGTAGGTTAACTAGCGGGCCCTTGGACTATGTAGGTTAACTAGCGGGCACTTAGACTATCTAGGTTAACTAGCGGGTTTTGGAATTTGTAGGTTAACTAGCGGGCACTTGGACTATCTAGGTTAACTAGCTGACCTTGGAATATGTAGGTTAACTAGCGGACAATTGGACTATCTATGTTAACTAGCTGACCTTGGACTATGTAAGTTAACTAGCGGGCACTTGGATTATCTAAGTTAACTAGCGGGCACTTGCACAATGCAGGTTCTCTAGCGGGCACTTTGACTATGTAGGTTCCCTAGCGGGCACTTGGATTATATAGGTTCTCTAAGGGCACTTTGACTATGTAGGTTAACTAGCGGGCACTTGGAATATCTAGGTTAACTAGCGGGCCCTTGGACTATGTAGGTTAACTAGCGGGCATTTGGACTATCTAGGATAACTAGCTGGATCTTGGACTATGTAGGTTAACTAGCGGGCACTTGGACTATCTAGGTTAACTAGCTGACCTTTGACTATGTAGGTTAACTAGCGGGCACTTGGACAATCTAGGTTAACTAGCTGACCTTGGACTATGTAAGTTAACTAGCGGGCACTTGGACAATCTAGGTTAACTAGCGGGCACTTGCACAATGCAGGTTCCCTAGCGGGCACTTGGACTATGTAGGTTCCCTAGCGGGCAATTGGACTATATAGGTTCCCTACGGGCACTTGGACTATCTAGGTTCCCTAACGGGCACTTGGAATATGTAGGTTCCCTATCGGGTACTTGGACTATGTAGGTTCCTCAGCGGGCACATGGACTATGTAGGTTCCCTATCGGGCATTGGACTATGTAGGTTAACTAGCAGGACCTTGGACTATCTAGGATACCTAGCGGGCACTTGGACTATCTAGGTTAACGAACGGGCACTTGGAATATGCAGGTAACCTAGCGGGCACTTGGACTGTCTAGGTTACCTAGCGGGCACTTGGACTTCTAGGTTAACGAACGGGCAATGGACTATGTAGGTTGCTTAGCGGGCACTTGGACTATCTAGGTTAGGTAACGGGCACTTTGAGTATCTAGGTTACCTAGCGGGAACTTGGACAATATATGTTACCTAGCGGGCACTTGGACTATCTAGGTTACCTAATGGGCACTTTGACTATCTATGTTACATATCGGGCACTTGGACTATGTAGGTTAACTAGCGAGCACTTGGACTCTAGGTTACCTAGTGGGCACTTGGACTATCTAGGTTACCTAACGGGCCCTTGGACTATGTAGGTTTCCTAGCGGGCAGTTGGACTATCTAGGTTAACGAACGGGCACTTGGAATATGTAGGGAACCGAGCGGACACTTGGACAGTCTAGGTTACCTAGCGGGCACTTGGAATATCTAGGTTAACGAACGGGCACTTGGACTATGTAGGTTACCTAGCGGGCACTTGGACTATGTAGGATTCCTATCGGACATTTGGATTACTTAGTTTACCAAGCGAGCACTTGGACTATCTTGGTTAACTAGCGGGCCGTTGTACTATGTAGGTTAACTAGCGAGCACTTGGAGTATCTAGGTTAACTAGCGGACCTTGGATTAAGTAGGTTAACTAGCGGGCCCTTGGACAATGTAGGTTAACTAGCGGGCACTTGGATGATCTAGGTTAACTAGAGGACACTTGGACTATCTAGGTTAACTAGCGTGCACTTGCACTATCTAGGTTAACTAGCGGGCACTTGGATGATCAATGTTAACTAGCGGGCCCTTTGACTATCTAGGTTAGCTAACTGGCACTTGGACTATGTAGGTTAACTAGCAGACACTTGCACGATCTAGGTTAACTAGCGGGCTCTTGCACTATATAGGTTAACTAGTGGGCCCATTGACTATGTTGGTTAACTAGCGGGCACTTGGACGATCTAGGTTAACTAGCGGGCACTTGGACTATGTAGGTTCCCTAACGGGCATTTGGACTATATAGATAACCTAGCGGTCACTTAGACTTTGTAGGTTACCTAGCGAGCCTTGGACTATGTAGGTTAACTAGCGGGCCCTTGGACTATGTAGGTTACCTAGCGGGCACTTGGATGATCTAGGTTAACTAGCGGGTACTTGGACTATGTAGGTTAACTAGCGGGCCCTTGGACTATGTAGATTAACTAGCGGCACTTGGACTATCTATGTTAACTAGCGGGCCTTTGGACTATGTAGATTCCCTAGCGGGCATTTGGACTACATAGATAACCTAGCGGGCACTTAGATTTTGAAGGTTACCTAGCGGGCACTTGGACTATCTAGGTTACCTAGCTGGCAATTGAACTATCTACATTACCTAGCGGGTTATGGGAGTATGTAGGTTACCTAGCGGGCTGTTGGACTATCTAGGTTACCAAGCGGGCACTTGGACTATCTAGGTTAACTAACGGGCACTTGGACTATGTAGGTTCCCTAGCGGGCCCTTGGACTATGTAAGTTTCCTAGCGGGCACTTGGAATATGTGGGTTTCCTGGCGGGCATTTGGACTATCTAGGTTACCTAACGGGCACTTGGACTATGTAGGTTCCCTAGCGGGCACTTGGACTATGTAGGTTAACTAGAAGGCACTTGGACTATCAAGGTTACCTAGCGGGCCCTTGGACTATGTAGGTTACCAGCGGGCACTTGGACTATCTAGGTTAACGAATGTGCACTTGGACTATGTAGGTAACCTAGCGGGCACTTGGACTGTCTAGGTTACCTAGCGGGCACTTGGCCTATCTATGTTAATGAATGGGCACTTGGACTATGTAGGTTATCTAGCGGACACTTAGACTATCTAGGTTAGCTAACGGGCAATTGGACTATCTAGGTTACCTAGCGGGCACTTGGACTATGTAGGTTCCCTAGCGGGCACTTGGACTATTTAGGTTACCTAGCAGGCACTTTGACGATCTAGGTTAACTAACGGGCACTTGGACTCTTAGGTTAACTAGCAGGCACTTGGACTATCTAGGTTACCTAGCGGGCACTTGGACTATGTACGTTCCCTAGCGGGCACTTGGGCTATCTACGTTACCTAGCGGGCACTTGGACTATGTAGGTTAACGAACGGGCACTTGGACTATGTAGGTAACCTAATGGTCACTTGGACTGTCTAGGTTACCTAGCGGGAACTTGGACTATCAAGGTTAACTAGCGGGCCCTTGCTCTATGTAGGTTAACTAGCAGGCCTTTGGACTATGTAAGTTAACTAGAGGGCACTTTGATGATCCTGGTTAACTAGCGGGCACTTGGACTATCTAGGTTAATTAGCAGCATTTGGACTATCTAGGTTAACTAGAGGGCACTGGGACTATATAGGTTCCCTAGCGGGCACTTTGACTATATAGGTTCCCTAGCGGGCACTTGGACTATATAGGTTAACTAGTGGGCCCTTGGACTATGTAGGTTAACTAGCGTGCACTTGGACGATCTAGGTTAACTAGCGGGTACTTGGACTATGTAGGTTAACTAGCGGGCCCTTGGACTATGTAGATTCCCTAGCGGGCACTTGGACTCTGTATGTTCGCTACGGACACTTGAACTATGTAGGTTCCCTAGCAGGCACTTGGACTATGTAGGTTCCAGAGCGGGCACTTGGACTATGTAAGTTAACTACCGGGCACTTGAACTATGTAGGTAAACTAGCGGGCCCTTGGACTATCTAGGTTACCTAGCGGGCACTTGGACTATGTAGGTTAACTACCGGGCACATGCACTATCTAGGTTACCTAGCGGGCACTTGGACTATGTACGTTCCCTAGCGGGCACTTGGACTATCTATGTTAACTAGTGTGCACTTCGACTATCTATGTTAACTACCGGGCACTTGGACTATGTAGGTTAACTAGGGGACACTTGCACTATGTAGGTTACCTAGCGGCACTTGCACTATGTAAGTTAACTAGCATGCACATGAACTATGTAGGTTAACTAGAGGACACTTGGACGATCTAGGTTAACTAGTGGGCCCTTGGACTATGTAGGTTATCGAACGGGCATTTGGGCTATGTAGGTTTCCTAGCAGACACTTGGACTGTCTAGGTTACCTAGCGGGCACTTGGCTATCTAGGTTAACGAACGGACACTTGGACTATCTAGGTTGCCTAGCGGGCATTTGGACTATGTAAGTTACCTAGCGGGTACTTGGACTATCTAGTTACCTAGCGGGCACTTGGACTATGTAGGTTAACTAGCGGGCACTTGGACTATGTATGTTGCATAGCGGGCAATTGGACTATCTAGATTAGGTAATGGGCACTTGGACTTTATAGTTTACCTAGCGGACCCTTTGACTATGTAGGTTACCTAGCGGGCACTTGGACTATCTAGGTTAACGAAAGGGCACTTGGACTAGGTTGGTTACTTAGCGGGCACTTGGATTATCTAGGTTAGCTAACAGGAACTTGGAATATCTAGGTTACCTAGTGGGCACTTGAACTATGTAGGTTACCTGCGGGCACTTGTACTATCTAGGTTACCTAACGGGAACTTGGACTATGTAGGTTAACTAGCGGACAATTGGAATATGTAGGTTAAATAGCGGGCCCTTGGACTATGTAGGTTAACTAGCGGGCAATTAGATATCTAGGTTAACTAGCGGGTTTTGGACTATGTAGTTTAACTAGCGGGCTCTTGGACTATCTAAGTTAACTAGTGGGCACTTGGATTATCTAGGTTAATTAGCGGGCACTTGTACAATGCAGGTTCCCTAGCGGGCACATTGACTATGTAGGTTCCTAGCGGGCACTTGGACTATATAGGTTCCCTACGGGCACTTGGACAATCTAGGTTCCCTAACGGGCACTGGAATATTTAGGTTCCCTATCGGGTACTTGGACTATGTAGGTTCCTCAGCGGGCACTTGGACTATGTAGGTTCCCTATCGGGCATTGGACTATGTAGGTTAACTAGCAGGACCTTGGACTATCTAGGTTACCTAGCGAGCACTTGGACTATGTAGGTTAACTAGCGGACACTTGGACAATCTAGGTTACCTACCGGGCACTTGAACTATGTACATACAATAGTAGGCACTTGGACTACTAGGTTACCTAGCGGGCACTTGGACTATGTACGTCCCCTAGCGGGCACTTGGTCTATCTAGGTTAACTAGAGGGCCCTTGGACTATGTGGGTTTACTAGCGGGCACTTGGAATATCTAGGTTAACTAGCGGGCACTTGGACTGTGTAGTTTCCCTAGCGGGCATTTGGATTATTTAGGTTACCTAGTGGGCACTTGGACTATGTAGGTTACCTAGCGGGCACTTGGACTATTTAGGCTAACTAGAAGGCACTTGGACTATCAAGGTTAACTAGCGGGCTCATGGACTATCTAGGTTAACTAGCGGGCACTTGGACTATGTAGGTTCCCTAGCGGGCATTTGGACTATATAGGTTACCTAGCGGGCACTTGGCCTATCTAGGTCAACTAGCGGGCACTTGGATTATCAAGGTTAACTAACGGGCACTTGGACTATGTATTTTCCAAAGCGGGTAATTGGACTATATAGGTTCCCTAGCGGGCACTTGGACTATCTTGGTTCCCTAAAGGGCAGTTGGACTATCTAGGTTACCGAACGGGCACTTGGACTATGTAGGTTAACTAGCGGACAATTGGACGATCTAGGTTAACTAGCGGTCCTTTGGACAATAGGTTAACTAGCGGGCACTTGGACTATGTAGGTTCCCTAGCGGGAAATTAGACTATATAGGTTACCTAGCGGGCACTTGGACTATGTAGGTTAACTAGCAGGCCCTTGGACTATCTAGGTTAGCTAACTGGCACATGGACTATGTAGGTTAACTAGCAGACACTTGCACGACTAGGTTAACTAGCGGGCTCTTGCACTATGTAGGTTAACTGGCAGGCCCATTGACTATGTAGGTTAATTAGCGGGCACTTGGATTATCTAGGTTACCTAGCAGGCACTTGTACTATGTAGGTTCCCTAGCGGGCATTTGGACTATATATATAACCTAGCGGGCACTTAGACTCTGTAGGTTACCTAGCGGGCACTTGGACTATCTAGGTTACCTAGCTAGCACTTGAACTATCTACGTTACCTAGCGGGTTCTTGGAGTTTGTAGGTTACCTAGCGGTCTGTTGGACTATCTAGGTTACCAAGCGGGCACTTGGACAATCTAGGTTAACTAATGGGCACTTGGACTATGTAGGTTCCCTAGCGGGCACATGGACCCTGTGGGTTTCCTGGCGGGCATTTGGACGATCTAGGTTACCTAAAGGGCACTTGGACTATGTAGGTTCCCTAGCGGGCACTTGGATTATGTAGGTTCCCTATCGGGTACTTGGACTATGTAGGTTAACTAGAGGGCATATGGACTATGTAGGTTCCCTATTGGGCACTTGGAGAATTTAGGTTAACTAGGGGGCACTAGGACTATGTAGGTTACCTAGTGGGCCCTTGGAAAACCTAGGTTACCTAGCGGGCATTTGGACTATGTTGGCTACCTAACGGGCATTTGGACTATATAGATTACCTAGCGGGCACTTAGACTTTGTAGGTTACCTAGCGGGCACTTGGAATATCTAGGTTACCTAGCAGGCACTTGAACTATATACGTTACCTAGCGGGTACTTGGAGTATGTAGGTTACCTACCGGGCTGTTGGACTATCTAGGTTAACTAGCGGGCCCTTGGACTATCTAGGTTACATAGCGGGCACTTGGACTATGTAGGTTAACTTCCGGGCACTTGCACTATCTAGGTTACCTAACGGGCACTTGGATTATGTACGTTCCCTAGCGGGCACTTGGACTATCTATGTTAACTAGCGGGCACTTGGACTATGTAGGTTTACTAGGGAACACTTGCACTATATAGGTTACCTAGCGGCACTTGGACTATCTAGGTTAACTAGCAGGCACTTGGACTATCTGGGTTAACTAGCGTGAACTTGGATTATGTAGGTTCCTTAGCGGGCACATTGACTATCTAGTTTACCTAGCAGGCACTTGGACTATATAGGTTAACTAGCGGGCCTTTGGACTATCTAGGTTACATAGCTGGAACTTGGACTATATAGGTTACCTTGCGGGCACTTGGACTATGTAGGTTAACCAAAAAACTTGGACGATCTAGGTTAAATAGTGCGCCCTTGGACTATGTAGGTTAATGAACGGGCATTTGGACTATGTAGGTTACCTAGCAGGCACTTGGACAGTCTAGGTTACCTAGCGGGCACTTGGACTATCTAGGTTAACGAAAGGGCACTTCGACTATCTAGGTTAACTAGCGGGCACTTGGACTATGTAGGTTACCTAGCGGGCACTTGCACTATCTAGGTTACCTAGCGGGCACTTGGACTATCTAGGTTAACGAAAGGGCACTTCGACTATCTAGGTTAACTAGCGGGCACTTGGTTTATCTAGGTTAACTTGGGGGCACTTAGACGATCTAGGTTAACTAGTGGGCACTTGGACTATGCAGGTTACCTAGCGGGCACATGGACTATGTAGGTTACCAGCGGGCACTTGGACTATTTAGGTTAGCTAACGGGCATTTGGACCATCTAGGTTACCTAGCGGGCACTTGGACTATGTAGGTTCCCTAGCGGGCACTTGGATTATGTAGGATCCCTATCGGGCAATTGGACAATGTGGGTTCCCTAGCGGGCATTTGGACTATCTAGGTTCCCTACGGGCACTTGGACTATCTAGGTTCCCTAACGGGCACTTGGAATATGTAGGTTCCCTATCGGGCACTTGGACTATGTAGGTTCCTCTGCGGGCACTTCGACTATGTAGGTTCCCTATCAGGCACTTGGACTATCTAGGTTAACTAGCGGGCACTTGGACTATCTAGGTTAATTAGCGGGCACTTGTACAATGCAGGTTCCCTAGCAGGCACTTTGACTATGTAGGTTCCCTAGCGGGCACTTGGACTATATAGGTTCCCTACAGGCACTTGGAATATCTAGGTAACCTAACGGGAACTTGGAATATGTAGGTTCCCCATCGGGTACTTGGACTATGTAGGTTCCTCAGCGGGCACTTTGACTATGTAGGTTCCCTATCGGACATTGGACTATGTAGGTTAACTAGCAGGACCTTGGACTATCTAGGTTACCTAGCGGGCACTTGGACTATGTAGGTTAACTAGCGGACACTTGGACAATCTAGGTTACCTAGCGGGCACTTGAACTATGTACATACCCTAGCGGGCACTTGGACTATCTAGGTTACCTAGCAGGCACTTGGACTATGTATGTCCCCTAGCGGGCACTTGGACTATCTAGGTTAACTAGAGGGCCCTTGGACTATGTAGGTTAACTAGCGGGCACTTGGATTATCTAGGCTAACTAGAGGGCACTTGGACTATCTAGATTAACTAGCGGGCCCTTATACTATCTAGGTTTCCTAGCGGGCACTTGCACTATCTAGGTTCACTAGCGGGCACTTGGACTATGTAGTTACCCTAGCGGGCATTTGGATTATTTAGGTTACCTAGTGGGCACTTGGAATATGTAGGTTACCTAGCGGGCACTTGGACTATGTAGGTTACCAGCGGGCACTTGGACTATCTAGGTTAACGAACGTGCACTTGGACTATGTAGGTAACCTAGCGGGCACTTGGACTGTATAGGTTACCTAGCGGGCACTTGGCCTATCTAGGTTAACCAACGGGCACTTGGACTATGTAGGTTAACTAGCGGACACTTCGACTATCTAGGTTAGCTAACGGGCAATTGGACCATCTAGGTTACCTAGTGGGCACTTGGACTATGTAGGTGCCCTAACGGGCACTTGGATTATGTAGGTTCCCTATCGGGCACTTGGACTATGTGGGTTCCCTAGCGGGCATTTGGACTATCTTGGTTCCCTATGGGCACTTGGACTATCTAGGTTCCCTAATGGGCACTTGGAATATGTAGGTTCCTCTGCGGGCACTTGGACTATGTAGATTCCCTATCAGGCACTTGGACTATGTAGGTTAACTAGCGGGCACTTGGACTATGTAGGTTAACTAGCGGGCACGTGGACTATCTAGGTTACTTAGCGAGCACTTGTACAATGCAGGTTCCCTAGCGGGCATTTTGACTATGTAGGTTCCCTAGCGGGCACTTGTACTATATAGGTTCCCTACGGGCACTTGGACTATCTAGGTTCCCTAACGGGCACTTGGAATATGTAGGTTCCCTATCGGGCACTTGGACTATGTAGGTTCCTCAGCGGGCACTTGGACTATGTAGGTTCCCTATCGGGCATTGGACTATGTAGGTTAACTAGCAGGACCTTGGACTATCTAGGTAACCTAGCGGGCACTTGGACTATGTAGGTTAACTAGCGGACACTTGGACAATCTAGGTTACCTAGCAGGCACTTGAACTATGTACATACCCTAGCGGGCACTTGGACTATCTAGGTTACCTAGCGGGCACTTGGACTATGTACGTCCCCTAGGGGGCATTTGGACTATTTAGGTTAACTAGAGGGCCCTTGGACTACGTAGGTTAACTAGCGGGCACTTGGATTATCTAGGTTAACTAGCGGGCACTTAGACGATCTAGGTTAACTAGCGGCCATTTGGACTATGTAGTTTCCCTAGCGGGCATTTGGATTATTTAGGTTACCTAGTGGGCACTTGGACTACGCAGGTTACCTAGCGGACACTTGGACTATGTAGGTTACCAGCGGGCACTTGGACTATCTAGGTTAACGAACGTGCACTTGGACAATGTAGGTAACCTAGCGGGCACTTGGACTGTATAGGTTACCTAGCGGGCACTTGGCCTATCTAGGTTAACCAACGGGCACTTGGACTATGTAGGTTAACTAGCGGACACTTCGACTATCTAGGTTAGCTAACAGGCATTTGGACCATCTAGGTTACCTAGCGGGCACTTGGACTATGTAGGTTCCCTAGCGGGCACTTGGATTATGTAGGTTCCATATCGGGCAATTGGACAATGTGGGTTCCCTAGCGGGCATTTGGACTATCTAGGTTCCCTACGGGCACTTGGACTATCTAGGTTCACTAGCGGGCACTTGGACTATGTAGTTACCCTAGCGGGCATTTGGATTATTTAGGTTACCTAGTGGGCACTTGGAATATGTAGGTTACCTAGCGGGCACTTGGACTATGTAGGTTACCAGCGGGCACTTGGACTATCTAGGTTAACGAACGTGCACTTGGACTATGTAGGTAACCTATCAGGCACTTGGACTGTATAGGTTACCTAGCGGGCACTTGGCCTATCTAGGTTAACGAACGTGCACTTGGACTATGTAGGTAACCTATCGGGCACTTGGACTGTATAGGTTACCTAGCGGGCACTTGGCCTATCTAGGTTAACCAACGGGCACTTGGACTATGTAGGTTAACTAGCGGACACTTCGACTATCTAGGTTAGCTAACGGGCAATTGGATCATCTAGGTTACCTAGCGGGCACTTGGACTATGTAGGTTCCCTAGCGGGCACTTGGATTATATAGGTTCCCTATCGGGCATTGGAGTATGTGGGTTCCCTAGCGGGCATTTGGACTATCTTGGTTCCCTATGGGCACTTGGACTATCTAGGTTCCCTAACGGGCACTTGGAATATGTAGGTTCCTCTACGGGCACTTGGACTATATAGATTCCCTATCAGGTACTTGGACTATGTAGGTTAACTAGCGGGCACTTGGACTATCTAGGTTAACTAGCGGGCACGTGGACTATCTAGGTTACTTAGCGAGCACATGTACAATGCAGGTTCCCTAGCGGGCATTTTGACTATGTAGGTTCCCTAGCGGGCACTTGGACTATATAGGTTCCCTACGGGCACTTGGACTATCTAGGTTCCCTAACGGGCACTTGGAATATGTAGGTTCCCTATCGGGCACTTGGACTATGTAGGTTCCTCAGCGGGCACTTGGACTATGTAGGTTCCCTATCGGGCATTGGACTATGTAGGTTAACTAGCAGGACCTTGGACTATCTAGGTTACCTAGCGGGCACTTGGACTATGTAGGTTAACTAGCGGACACTTGGACAATCTAGGTTACCTAGCGGGCACTTGAACTATGTACATACCCTAGCGGGCACATGGACTATCTAGGTTACCTAGCGGGCACTTGGACTATGTACGTCCCCTAGCGGGCATTTGGACTATTTAGGTTAACTAGAGGGCCCTTGGACTACGTAGGTTAACTAGCGGGCACTTGGTTTATCTAGGTTAACTAGCGGGCACTTAGACGATCTAGGTTAACTAGCGGGCACTTGGACTATGTAGTTTCCCTAGCGGGCATTTGGATTATTTAGGTTACCTAGTGGGCACTTGGACTATGCAGGTTACCTAGCGGGCACTTGGACTATGTAGGTTACCAGCGGGCACTTGGCCTATCTAGGTTAACCAACGGGCACTTGGACTATGTAGGTTAACTAGCGGACACTTGGACTATCTAGGTTAGCTAACGGGCATTTGGACAATCTAGGTTACCTAGCGGGCACTTGGACTATGTAGGTTCCCTAGCGGGCACTTGGATTATGTAGGTTCCCTAGCGGGCACTTGGATTATGTAGGTTCCCTATCGGGCAATTGGACAATGTGGGTTCCCTAGCGGGCATTTGGACTATCTAGGTTCCCTACGGGGACTTGGACTATCTAGGTTCCCTAACGGGCACTTGGAATATTAAGGTTCCCTATCGGGCACTTGGACTATGTAGGTTCCTCTGCGGGCACTTGGACTATGTAGGTTCCCTATCAGGCACTTGGACTATCTAGGTTACCTAGCGGGCACTTGGACTATGTACGTCCCCTAGCGGGCATTTGGACTATTTAGGTTAACTAGAGGGCCCTTGGACTACGTAGGTTAACTAGCGGGCACTTGGTTTATCTAGGTTAACTAGCGGGCACTTAGACGATCTAGGTTAACTAGCGGGCACTTGGACTATGTAGTTTCCCTAGCGGGCATTTGGATTATTTAGGTTACCTAGTGGGCACTTGGACTATGCAGGTTACCTAGCGGGCACTTGGACTATGTAGGTTACCAGCGGGCACTTGCACTATCTAGGTTAACGAACGTGCACTTGGACAATGTAGGTAACCTAGCGGGCACTTGGACTGTATAGGTTACCTAGCGGGCACTTGGCCTATCTAGGTTAACCAACGGGCACTTGGACTATGTAGGTTAACTAGCGGACACTTTGACTATCTAGGTTAGCTAACGGGCATTTGGACCATCTAGGTTACCTAGCGGGCACTTGGACTATGTAGGTTCCCTAGCGGGCACTTGGATTATGTAGGTTCCCTATCGGGCAATTGGACAATGTGGGTTCCCTAGCGGGCATTTGGACTATCTGGGTTCCCTATGGGCACTTGGACTATCTAGGTTCCCTAACGGGCACTTGGAATATGTAGGTTCCCTATCGGGCACTTGGACTATGTAGGTTCCCTATCAGGCACTTTGACTATCTAGGTTAACTAGCGGGCACTTGGACTATCTAGGTTAATTAGCGGGCACTTGTACAATGCAGGTTCCCTAGCGGGCACTTTGACTATGTAGGTTCCCTAGCGGGCACATGGACTATATAGGTTCCCTACGGGCACTTGGACTATCTAGGTAACCTAACGGGCACTTGGAATATGCAGGTTCCCCATCGGGTACTTGGACTATGTAGGTTCCTCAGCGGGCACTTTGACTATGTAGGGTCCCTATCGGGCATTTTACTATGTAGGTTACCTAGCAGGACCTTGGACTATCTAGGTTACCTAGCGGGCACTTGGACTATGTAGGTTAACTAGCGGACACTTGGACAATCTAGGTTACCTACCGGGCACTTGAACTATGTACATACAATAGTGGGCACTTGGACTATCTAGGTTACCTAGCAGGCACTTGGACTATGTACGTCCCCTAGCGGGCACTTGGACTATCTAGTTTAACTAGAGGGCCCTTGGACTATGTAGGTTAACTAGCGGGCACTTGGACTATGTAGTTTCCCTAGCGGGCATTTGGATTATTTAGGTTATCTAGTGGGCACTTGGACTATGCAGGTTACCTAGCGGGCACTTGGACTATGTAGGTTACCACCGGGCACTTGGACTATCTAGGTTAACGAACGTGCACTTGGATTATGTAGGTAACCTAGCGGGCACTTGGACGGTCTAGGGTACCTAGCGGGCACTTGGCCTATCTAGGTTAACCAACGGGCACTTGGATTATGTAGGTTAACTAGCGGACACTTCGACTATCTAGGTTAGCTAATGGGCAATTGGACCATCTAGGTTACCTAGCGGGCACTTGGACTATGTAGGTTCCCTAGCGGGCACTTGGATTATGTAGGTTCCCTATCGGGCATATGGACAATGTGGGTTCCCTAGCGGGCATTTGGACTATCTAGGTTCCCTACGGGGACTTGGACTATCTAGGTTCCCTAACGGGCACTTGGAATATGTAGGTTCCCTATCGGGCACTTGGACTATGTAGGTTCCCTATCAGGCACTTGGACTATCTAGGTTAACTAGCGGGCACTTAGACTATCTAGGTTAACTAGCAGGCACTTGGACTATCTAGATAACTGGAGGGCCCTTATACTATCTAGGTTTACTAGCGGGCACTTGGACTATCTAGGTTAACTAGCGGGCACTTGGACTATGTAGTTTCCCTAGCCGGCATTTGGATTATTTAGGTTACCTAGTGGGCACTTGGACTATGCAGGTTACCTAGCGGGCACATGGACTATGTAGGTTACCAGCGGGCACTTGGACTATCTAGGTTAACGAACGTGCACTTGGACTATGTAGGTAACCTAGCGGGCACATGGACTGTATAGGTTACCTAGCGGGCACTTGGCCTATCTAGGTTAACCAATGGGCACTTGGACTATGTAGGTTAACTAGCGGACACTTCGACTATCTAGGTTAGCTAACGGGCAATTGTACCATCTAGGTTACCTAGCGGGCACTTGGACTATATAGGTTCCCTAGCGGGCACTTGGATTATGTAGGTTCCCTATCGGGCACTTGGACTATGTGGGTTCCTTAGCGGGCATTGGACTATGTAGGTTAACTAGCAGGACCTTGGACTATCTAGGTTACCTAGCGGGCACTTGGACTATGTAGGTTAACTAGCGGACACTTGGACAATCTAGGTTACCTAGCGGGCACTTGAACTATGTACATACCCTAGCGGGCACATGGACTATCTAGGTTACCTAGCGGGCACTTGGACTATGTACGTCCCCTAGCGGGCATTTGGACTATTTAGGTTAACTAGAGGGCCCTTGGACTACGTAGGTTAACTAGCGGGCACTTGGTTTATCTAGATAACTAGCGGGCACTTAGACGATCTAGGTTAACTAGCGGGCACTTGGACTATGTAGTTTCCCTAGCGGGCATTTGGATTATTTAGGTTACCTAGTGGGCACTTGGACTATGCAGGTTACCTAGCGGGCACTTGGACTATGTAGGTTACCAACGGGCACTTGGACTATCTAGGTTAACGAACGTGCACTTGGACAATGTAGGTAACCTAGCGGGCACTTGGACTGTATAGGTTACCTAGCGGGCACTTGGCCTATCTAGGTTAACCAACGGGCACTTGGACTATGTAGGTTAACTAGCGGACACTTCGACTATCTAGGTTAGCTAACGGGCATTTGGACCATCTAGGTTACCTAGCGGGCACTTGGACTATGTAGGTGCCCTAGCGGGCACTTGGATTATGTAGGTTCCCAATCGGGCAATTGGACAATGTGGGTTCCCTAGCGGGCATTGGACTATCTGGGTTCCCTACGGGCACTTGGACTATCTAGGTTCCCTAACGGGCACTTGGAATATGTAGGTTCCCTATCGGGCACTTGGACTATGTAGGTTCCCTATCAGGCACTTGGACTATCTAGGTTAACTAGCGGGCACTTGGACTATCTAGGTTAATTAGCGGGCACTTGTACAATGCAGGTTCCCTAGCGGGCACTTTGACTATGTAGGTTCCCTAGCGGGCACATGGACTATATACGTTCCCTACGGGCTCTTGGACTATCTAGGTAACCTAACGGGCACTTGGAATATGTAGGTTCCCCATCGGGTACTTGGACTATGTAGGTTCCTCAGCGGGCACTTTGACTATGTAGGGTCCCTATCGGGCATTTTACTATGTAGGTTAACTAGCAGGACCTTGGACTATCTAGGTTACCTAGCAGGCACTTGGACTATGTAGGTTAACTAGCGGACACTTGGACAATCTAGGTTACCTACCGGGCACTTAAACTATGTACATACAATAGTGGGCACTTGGACTATCTAGGTTACCTAGCAGGCGCTTGGACTATGTACGTCCCCTAGTGGGCACTTGGACTATCTAGGTTAACTAGAGGGCCCTTGGACTATGTAGGTTAACTAGCGGGCACTTGCACTATCTAAATTAACTATTTGGCCTTGGACTATCTAGGTTAACTAGCGGGCACTTGGACTATGTAGTTTCCCTAGCGGGCATTTGGATTATTTAGGTTACCTAGTGGGCACTTGGACTATGCAGGTTACCTAGCGGGCACTTGGACTATGTAGGTTACCAGCGGGCACTTGGACTATCTAGGTTAACGAACGTGCACTTGGATTATGTAGGTAACCTAGTGGGCACTTGGACTGTCTAGGTTACCTAGCGGGCACTTGGCCTATCTAGGTTAACCAACGGGCACTTGGATTATGTAGGTTAACTAGCGGACACTTCGACTATCTAGGTTAGCTAATGGGCAATTGGACCATCTAGGTTACCTAGCGGGCACTTGGACTATGTAGGTTCCCTAGCGGGTACTTGGATTATGTAGGTTCCCTATCGGGCAATTGGACAATGTGGGTTCCCTAGCGGGCATTTGGACTATCTAGGTTCCCTACGGGGACTTGGACTATCTAGGTTCCCTAACGGGCACTTGGAATATGTAGGTTCCCTATCGGGCACTTGGACTATGTAGGTTCCTCTGCGGGCACTTGGACTATGTAGGTTCCCTATGAGGCACTTGGACTATCTAGGTTAACTAGCGGACACTTAAACTATCTAGGTTAACTAGCGGGCACTTGGACTATGTAGTTTCCCTAGCCGGCATTTGGATTATTTAGGTTACCTAGTGGGCACTTGGACTATGCAGGTTACCTAGCGGTCACATGGACTATGTAGGTTACCAGCGGGCACTTGGACTTTCTAGGTTAACGAACGTGCACTTGGACTATGTAGGTAACCTAGCGGGCACTTGGAATGTATAGGTTACCTAGCGGGCACTTGGCCTATCTAGGTTAACCAACGGGCACTTGGACTATGTAGGTTAACTAGCGGACACTTCGACTATCTAGGTTAGCTAACGGGCAATTGTACCATCTAGGTTACCTAGAGGGCACTTGGACTATGTAGGTTCCCTAGCGGGCACTTGGATTATGTAGGTTCCCTATCGGGCACTTGGACTATGTGGGTTCCCTAGCGGGCATTTGGACTATCTTGGTTCCCTATGGGCACTTGGACTATCTAGGTTCCCTAACGGGCACTTGGAATATGTAGGTTCCTCTGCGGGCACTTGGACTATGTAGATTCCCTATCAGGCACTTGGACTATGTAGGTTAACTAGCGGGCACTTGGACTATGTAGGTTAACTAGCGGGCACGTGGACTATCTAGGTTACTTAGCGAGCACTTGTACAATGCAGGTTCCCTAGCGGGCATTTTGACTATGTAGGTTCCCTAGCGGGCACTTGGACTATATAGGTTCCCTACGGGCACTTGGACTATCTAGGTTCCCTAACGGGCACTTGGAATATGTAGGTTCCCTATCGGGCACTTGGACTATGTAGGTTCCTCAGCGGGCACTTGGACTATGTAGGTTCCCTATCGGGCATTGGACTATGTAGGTTAACTAGCAGGACCTTGGACTATCTAGGTTACCTAGCGGGCACGTGGACTATGTAGGTTAACTAGCGGACACTTGGAAAATCTAGGTTACCTAGCGGGCACTTGAACTATGTACATACCCTAGCGGGCACTTGGACTATCTAGGTTATCTATCGGGCACTTGGACTATGTACGTCCCCTAGCGGGCATTTGGACTATTTAGGTTAACTAGAGGGCCCTTGGACTACGTAGGTTAACTAGCGGGCACTTGGATTATCTAGGTTAACTAGCGGGCACTTAGACGATCGAGGTTAACTAGCGGCCACTTGGACTATGTAGTTTCCCTAGCGGGCATTTGGATTATTTAGGTTACCTAGTGGGCACTTGGACTACGCAGGTTACCTAGCGGGCACTTGGACTATGTAGGTTACCAGCGGGCTCTTGGACTATCTAGGTTAACGAATGTGCACTTGGACAATGTAGGTAACCTAGCGGGCACTTGGACTGTATAGGTTACCTAGCGGGCACTTGGCCTATGTAGGTTAACCAACGGGCACTTGGACTATGTAGGTTAACTAGCGGACACTACGACTATCTAGGTTAGCTAAAAGGCATTTGGACCATCTAGGTTACCTAGCGGGCACTTGGACTATGTAGGTTCCCTAGCGGGCACTTGGATTATGTAGGTTCCCTATCGGGCAATTGGACAATGTGGGTTCCCTAGCGGGCATTTGGACTATCTAGGTTCCCTACGGGCACTTGGACTATCTAGGTTCACTAGTGGGCACTTGGACTATGTAGTTACCCTAGCGGGCATTTGGATTATTTAGGTTACCTAGTGGGCACTTGGACTATGCAGGTTACCTAGCGGGCACTTGGACTATGTAGGTTACCAGCGGGCACTTGGCCTATCTAGGTTAACCAACGGGCACTTGGACTATGTAGGTTAACTAGCGGACACTTGGACTATCTAGGTTAGCTAACGGGCATTTGGACAATCTAGGTTACCTAGCGGGCACTTGGACTATGTAGGTTCCCTAGCGGGCACTTGGATTATGTAGGTTCCCTAGCGGGCACTTGGATTATGTAGGTTCCCTATCGGGCAATTGGACAATGTGGGTTCCCTAGCGGGCATTTGGACTATCTAGGTTCCCTACGGGGACTTGGACTATCTAGGTTCCCTAACGGGCACTTGGAATATTAAGGTTCCCTATCGGGCACTTGGACTATGTAGGTTCCTCTGCGGGCACTTGGACTATGTAGGTTCCCTATCAGGCACTTGGACTATCTAGGTTACCTAGCGGGCACTTGGACTATGTACGTCCCCTAGCGGGCATTTGGACTATTTAGGTTAACTAGAGGGCCCTTGGACTACGTAGGTTAACTAGCGGGCACTTGGTTTATCTAGGTTAACTAGCGGGCACTTAGACGATCTAGGTTAACTAGCGGGCACTTGGACTATGTAGTTTCCCTAGCGGGCATTTGGATTATTTAGGTTACCTAGTGGGCACTTGGACTATGCAGGTTACCTAGCGGGCACTTGGACTATGTAGGTTACCAGCGGGCACTTGCACTATCTAGGTTAACGAACGTGCACTTGGACAATGTAGGTAACCTAGCGGGCACTTGGACTGTATAGGTTACCTAGCGGGCACTTGGCCTATCTAGGTTAACCAACGGGCACTTGGACTATGTAGGTTAACTAGCGGACACTTTGACTATCTAGGTTAGCTAACGGGCATTTGGACCATCTAGGTTACCTAGCGGGCACTTGGACTATGTAGGTTCCCTAGCGGGCACTTGGATTATGTAGGTTCCCTATCGGGCAATTGGACAATGTGGGTTCCCTAGCGGGCATTTGGACTATCTGGGTTCCCTATGGGCACTTGGACTATCTAGGTTCCCTAACGGGCACTTGGAATATGTAGGTTCCCTATCGGGCACTTGGACTATGTAGGTTCCCTATCAGGCACTTTGACTATCTAGGTTAACTAGCGGGCACTTGGACTATCTAGGTTAATTAGCGGGCACTTGTACAATGCAGGTTCCCTAGCGGGCACTTTGACTATGTAGGTTCCCTAGCGGGCACATGGACTATATAGGTTCCCTACGGGCACTTGGACTATCTAGGTAACCTAACGGGCACTTGGAATATGCAGGTTCCCCATCGGGTACTTGGACTATGTAGGTTCCTCAGCGGGCACTTTGACTATGTAGGGTCCCTATCGGGCATTTTACTATGTAGGTTACCTAGCAGGACCTTGGACTATCTAGGTTACCTAGCGGGCACTTGGACTATGTAGGTTAACTAGCGGACACTTGGACAATCTAGGTTACCTACCGGGCACTTGAACTATGTACATACAATAGTGGGCACTTGGACTATCTAGGTTACCTAGCAGGCACTTGGACTATGTACGTCCCCTAGCGGGCACTTGGACTATCTAGTTTAACTAGAGGGCCCTTGGACTATGTAGGTTAACTAGCGGGCACTTGGACTATGTAGTTTCCCTAGCGGGCATTTGGATTATTTAGGTTACCTAGTGGGCACTTGGACTATGCAGGTTACCTAGCGGGCACTTGGACTATGTAGGTTACCACCGGGCACTTGGACTATCTAGGTTAACGAACGTGCACTTGGATTATGTAGGTAACCTAGCGGGCACTTGGACGGTCTAGGGTACCTAGCGGGCACTTGGCCTATCTAGGTTAACCAACGGGCACTTGGATTATGTAGGTTAACTAGCGGACACTTCGACTATCTAGGTTAGCTAATGGGCAATTGGACCATCTAGGTTACCTAGCGGGCACTTGGACTATGTAGGTTCCCTAGCGGGCACTTGGATTATGTAGGTTCCCTATCGGGCATATGGACAATGTGGGTTCCCTAGCGGGCATTTGGACTATCTAGGTTCCCTACGGGGACTTGGACTATCTAGGTTCCCTAACGGGCACTTGGAATATGTAGGTTCCCTATCGGGCACTTGGACTATGTAGGTTCCCTATCAGGCACTTGGACTATCTAGGTTAACTAGCGGGCACTTAGACTATCTAGGTTAACTAGCAGGCACTTGGACTATCTAGATAACTGGAGGGCCCTTATACTATCTAGGTTTACTAGCGGGCACTTGGACTATCTAGGTTAACTAGCGGGCACTTGGACTATGTAGTTTCCCTAGCCGGCATTTGGATTATTTAGGTTACCTAGTGGGCACTTGGACTATGCAGGTTACCTAGCGGGCACATGGACTATGTAGGTTACCAGCGGGCACTTGGACTATCTAGGTTAACGAACGTGCACTTGGACTATGTAGGTAACCTAGCGGGCACATGGACTGTATAGGTTACCTAGCGGGCACTTGGCCTATCTAGGTTAACCAATGGGCACTTGGACTATGTAGGTTAACTAGCGGACACTTCGACTATCTAGGTTAGCTAACGGGCAATTGTACCATCTAGGTTACCTAGCGGGCACTTGGACTATATAGGTTCCCTAGCGGGCACTTGGATTATGTAGGTTCCCTATCGGGCACTTGGACTATGTGGGTTCCTTAGCGGGCATTGGACTATGTAGGTTAACTAGCAGGACCTTGGACTATCTAGGTTACCTAGCGGGCACTTGGACTATGTAGGTTAACTAGCGGACACTTGGACAATCTAGGTTACCTAGCGGGCACTTGAACTATGTACATACCCTAGCGGGCACATGGACTATCTAGGTTACCTAGCGGGCACTTGGACTATGTACGTCCCCTAGCGGGCATTTGGACTATTTAGGTTAACTAGAGGGCCCTTGGACTACGTAGGTTAACTAGCGGGCACTTGGTTTATCTAGATAACTAGCGGGCACTTAGACGATCTAGGTTAACTAGCGGGCACTTGGACTATGTAGTTTCCCTAGCGGGCATTTGGATTATTTAGGTTACCTAGTGGGCACTTGGACTATGCAGGTTACCTAGCGGGCACTTGGACTATGTAGGTTACCAACGGGCACTTGGACTATCTAGGTTAACGAACGTGCACTTGGACAATGTAGGTAACCTAGCGGGCACTTGGACTGTATAGGTTACCTAGCGGGCACTTGGCCTATCTAGGTTAACCAACGGGCACTTGGACTATGTAGGTTAACTAGCGGACACTTCGACTATCTAGGTTAGCTAACGGGCATTTGGACCATCTAGGTTACCTAGCGGGCACTTGGACTATGTAGGTGCCCTAGCGGGCACTTGGATTATGTAGGTTCCCAATCGGGCAATTGGACAATGTGGGTTCCCTAGCGGGCATTGGACTATCTGGGTTCCCTACGGGCACTTGGACTATCTAGGTTCCCTAACGGGCACTTGGAATATGTAGGTTCCCTATCGGGCACTTGGACTATGTAGGTTCCCTATCAGGCACTTGGACTATCTAGGTTAACTAGCGGGCACTTGGACTATCTAGGTTAATTAGCGGGCACTTGTACAATGCAGGTTCCCTAGCGGGCACTTTGACTATGTAGGTTCCCTAGCGGGCACATGGACTATATACGTTCCCTACGGGCTCTTGGACTATCTAGGTAACCTAACGGGCACTTGGAATATGTAGGTTCCCCATCGGGTACTTGGACTATGTAGGTTCCTCAGCGGGCACTTTGACTATGTAGGGTCCCTATCGGGCATTTTACTATGTAGGTTAACTAGCAGGACCTTGGACTATCTAGGTTACCTAGCAGGCACTTGGACTATGTAGGTTAACTAGCGGACACTTGGACAATCTAGGTTACCTACCGGGCACTTAAACTATGTACATACAATAGTGGGCACTTGGACTATCTAGGTTACCTAGCAGGCGCTTGGACTATGTACGTCCCCTAGTGGGCACTTGGACTATCTAGGTTAACTAGAGGGCCCTTGGACTATGTAGGTTAACTAGCGGGCACTTGCACTATCTAAATTAACTATTTGGCCTTGGACTATCTAGGTTAACTAGCGGGCACTTGGACTATGTAGTTTCCCTAGCGGGCATTTGGATTATTTAGGTTACCTAGTGGGCACTTGGACTATGCAGGTTACCTAGCGGGCACTTGGACTATGTAGGTTACCAGCGGGCACTTGGACTATCTAGGTTAACGAACGTGCACTTGGATTATGTAGGTAACCTAGTGGGCACTTGGACTGTCTAGGTTACCTAGCGGGCACTTGGCCTATCTAGGTTAACCAACGGGCACTTGGATTATGTAGGTTAACTAGCGGACACTTCGACTATCTAGGTTAGCTAATGGGCAATTGGACCATCTAGGTTACCTAGCGGGCACTTGGACTATGTAGGTTCCCTAGCGGGTACTTGGATTATGTAGGTTCCCTATCGGGCAATTGGACAATGTGGGTTCCCTAGCGGGCATTTGGACTATCTAGGTTCCCTACGGGGACTTGGACTATCTAGGTTCCCTAACGGGCACTTGGAATATGTAGGTTCCCTATCGGGCACTTGGACTATGTAGGTTCCTCTGCGGGCACTTGGACTATGTAGGTTCCCTATGAGGCACTTGGACTATCTAGGTTAACTAGCGGACACTTAAACTATCTAGGTTAACTAGCGGGCACTTGGACTATGTAGTTTCCCTAGCCGGCATTTGGATTATTTAGGTTACCTAGTGGGCACTTGGACTATGCAGGTTACCTAGCGGTCACATGGACTATGTAGGTTACCAGCGGGCACTTGGACTTTCTAGGTTAACGAACGTGCACTTGGACTATGTAGGTAACCTAGCGGGCACTTGGAATGTATAGGTTACCTAGCGGGCACTTGGCCTATCTAGGTTAACCAACGGGCACTTGGACTATGTAGGTTAACTAGCGGACACTTCGACTATCTAGGTTAGCTAACGGGCAATTGTACCATCTAGGTTACCTAGAGGGCACTTGGACTATGTAGGTTCCCTAGCGGGCACTTGGATTATGTAGGTTCCCTATCGGGCACTTGGACTATGTGGGTTCCCTAGCGGGCATTTGGACTATCTTGGTTCCCTATGGGCACTTGGACTATCTAGGTTCCCTAACGGGCACTTGGAATATGTAGGTTCCTCTGCGGGCACTTGGACTATGTAGATTCCCTATCAGGCACTTGGACTATGTAGGTTAACTAGCGGGCACTTGGACTATGTAGGTTAACTAGCGGGCACGTGGACTATCTAGGTTACTTAGCGAGCACTTGTACAATGCAGGTTCCCTAGCGGGCATTTTGACTATGTAGGTTCCCTAGCGGGCACTTGGACTATATAGGTTCCCTACGGGCACTTGGACTATCTAGGTTCCCTAACGGGCACTTGGAATATGTAGGTTCCCTATCGGGCACTTGGACTATGTAGGTTCCTCAGCGGGCACTTGGACTATGTAGGTTCCCTATCGGGCATTGGACTATGTAGGTTAACTAGCAGGACCTTGGACTATCTAGGTTACCTAGCGGGCACGTGGACTATGTAGGTTAACTAGCGGACACTTGGAAAATCTAGGTTACCTAGCGGGCACTTGAACTATGTACATACCCTAGCGGGCACTTGGACTATCTAGGTTATCTATCGGGCACTTGGACTATGTACGTCCCCTAGCGGGCATTTGGACTATTTAGGTTAACTAGAGGGCCCTTGGACTACGTAGGTTAACTAGCGGGCACTTGGATTATCTAGGTTAACTAGCGGGCACTTAGACGATCGAGGTTAACTAGCGGCCACTTGGACTATGTAGTTTCCCTAGCGGGCATTTGGATTATTTAGGTTACCTAGTGGGCACTTGGACTACGCAGGTTACCTAGCGGGCACTTGGACTATGTAGGTTACCAGCGGGCTCTTGGACTATCTAGGTTAACGAATGTGCACTTGGACAATGTAGGTAACCTAGCGGGCACTTGGACTGTATAGGTTACCTAGCGGGCACTTGGCCTATGTAGGTTAACCAACGGGCACTTGGACTATGTAGGTTAACTAGCGGACACTACGACTATCTAGGTTAGCTAAAAGGCATTTGGACCATCTAGGTTACCTAGCGGGCACTTGGACTATGTAGGTTCCCTAGCGGGCACTTGGATTATGTAGGTTCCCTATCGGGCAATTGGACAATGTGGGTTCCCTAGCGGGCATTTGGACTATCTAGGTTCCCTACGGGCACTTGGACTATCTAGGTTCACTAGTGGGCACTTGGACTATGTAGTTACCCTAGCGGGCATTTGGATTATTTAGGTTACCTAGTGGGCACTTGGAATATGTAGGTTACCTATCGGGCACTTGGACTATGTAGGTTACCAGCGGGCACTTGGACTATCTAGGTTAACGAACGTGCACTTGGACAATGTAGGTAACCTAGCGGGCACTTGGACTGTATAGGTTACCTAGCGGGCACTTGGCCTATCTAGGTTAACCAACGGGCACTTGGACTATGTAGGTTAACTAGCGGACACTTCGATTATCTAGGTTAGCTAACGGGCAATTGGACCATCTAGGTTACCTAGCGGGCACTTGGACTATGTAGGTTCCCTAGCGGGCACTTGGATTATATAGGTTCCCTATCGGGCATTTGGACTATGTGGGTTCCCTAGCGGGCATTTGGACTATCTTGGTTCCCTATGGGCACTTGGACTATCTAAGTTCCCTAACGGGCACTTGGAATATGTAGGTTCCTCTGCGGGCACTTGGACTATGTAGATTCCCTATCAGGCACTTGGACTATGTAGGTTAACTAGCGGGCACGTGGACTATCTAGGTTACTTAGCGAGCACTTGTACAATGCAGGTTCCCTAGCGGGCATTTTGACTATGTAGGTTCCCTAGCGGGCACTTGGACTATATAGGTTCCCTACGGGCACTTGGACTATCTAGGTTCCCTAATGGGCACTTGGAATATGTAGGTTCCCTATCGGGCACTTGGACTATGTAGGTTCCTCAGCGGGCACTTGGACTATGTAGGTTCCCTATCGGGCATTGGACTATGTAGGTTAACTAGCAGGACCTTGGACTATCTATGTTACCTAGCGGGCACTTGGACTATGTAGGTTAACTAGCGAACACTTGGACAATCTAGGTTACCTAGCGGGCACTTGGACTATGTACGTCCCCTAGCGGGCATTTGGACTATTTAGGTTAACTAGAGGGCCCTTGGACTACGTAGGTTAACTAGCGGGCCTTGGTTTATCTAGGTTAACTAGCGGGCACTTAGACGATCTAGGTTAACTAGCGGGCACTTGGACTATGTAGTTTCCCTAGTGGGCATTTGGATTATTTAGGTTACCTAGTGGGCACTTGGACTATGCAGGTTACCTAGCGGGCACTTGGACTATGTAGGTTACCGGCGGGCACTTGGACTATCTAGGTTAACGAACGTGCACTTGGACAATGTAGGTAACATAGCGGGCACTTGGACTGTATAGGTTACCTAGCGGGCACTTGGCCTATCTAGGTTAACCAACGGGCACTTGGACTATGTAGGTTAACTAGCGGACACTTCGACTATCTAGGTTAGCTAACGGGCATTTGGACCATCTAGGTTACCTAGCGGGCACTTGGACTATGTAGGTTCCCTAGCGGGCACTTGGATTATGTAGGTTCCCTATCGGGCAATTGGACAATGTGGGTTCCCTAGCGGGCATTTGGACTATCTGGGTTCCCTACGGGCACTTGGACTATCTAGGTTAACGAACGTGCACTTGGACTATGTAGGTAACCTAGCGGGCACTTGGACTGTATAGGTTACCTAGCGGGCACTTGGCCTATCTAGGTTAACCAACGGGCACTTGGACTATGTAGGTTAACTAGCGGACACTTCGACTATCTAGGTTAGCTAACAGGCAATTGGACCATCTAGGTTACCTAGCGGGCACTTGGATTATGTAGGTTCCCTATCGGGCAATTGGACAATGTGGGTTCCCTAGCGGGCATTTGGACTATCTGGATTCCCTACGGGCACTTGGACTATCTAGGTTCCCTAACGGGCACTTGGAATATGTAGGTTCCCTATCGGGCACTTGGACTATGTAGGTTCCCTATCAGGCACTTGGACTATCTAGGTTAACTAGCGGGCACTTGGACTATCTAGGTTAATTAGCGGGCACTTGTACAATGCAGGTTCCCTAGCGGGCACTTTGACTATGTAGGTTCCCTAGCGGGCACATGGACTATATACGTTCCCTACGGGCTCTTGGACTATCTAGGTAACCTAACGGGCACTTGGAATATGTAGGTTCCCCATCGGGTACTTGGACTATGTAGGTTCCTCAGCGGGCACTTTGACTATGTAGGGTCCCTATCGGGCATTTTACTATGTAGGTTAACTAGCAGGACCTTGGACTATCTAGGTTACCTAGCAGGCACTTGGACTATGTAGGTTAACTAGCGGACACTTGGACAATCTAGGTTACCTACCGGGCACTTAAACTATGTACATACAATAGTGGGCACTTGGACTATCTAGGTTACCTAGCAGGCGCTTGGACTATGTACGTCCCCTAGTGGGCACTTGGACTATCTAGGTTAACTAGAGGGCCCTTGGACTATGTAGGTTAACTAGCGGGCACTTGCACTATCTAAATTAACTATTTGGCCTTGGACTATCTAGGTTAACTAGCGGGCACTTGGACTATGTAGTTTCCCTAGCGGGCATTTGGATTATTTAGGTTACCTAGTGGGCACTTGGACTATGCAGGTTACCTAGCGGGCACTTGGACTATGTAGGTTACCAGCGGGCACTTGGACTATCTAGGTTAACGAACGTGCACTTGGATTATGTAGGTAACCTAGTGGGCACTTGGACTGTCTAGGTTACCTAGCGGGCACTTGGCCTATCTAGGTTAACCAACGGGCACTTGGATTATGTAGGTTAACTAGCGGACACTTCGACTATCTAGGTTAGCTAATGGGCAATTGGACCATCTAGGTTACCTAGCGGGCACTTGGACTATGTAGGTTCCCTAGCGGGTACTTGGATTATGTAGGTTCCCTATCGGGCAATTGGACAATGTGGGTTCCCTAGCGGGCATTTGGACTATCTAGGTTCCCTACGGGGACTTGGACTATCTAGGTTCCCTAACGGGCACTTGGAATATGTAGGTTCCCTATCGGGCACTTGGACTATGTAGGTTCCTCTGCGGGCACTTGGACTATGTAGGTTCCCTATGAGGCACTTGGACTATCTAGGTTAACTAGCGGACACTTAAACTATCTAGGTTAACTAGCGGGCACTTGGACTATGTAGTTTCCCTAGCCGGCATTTGGATTATTTAGGTTACCTAGTGGGCACTTGGACTATGCAGGTTACCTAGCGGTCACATGGACTATGTAGGTTACCAGCGGGCACTTGGACTTTCTAGGTTAACGAACGTGCACTTGGACTATGTAGGTAACCTAGCGGGCACTTGGAATGTATAGGTTACCTAGCGGGCACTTGGCCTATCTAGGTTAACCAACGGGCACTTGGACTATGTAGGTTAACTAGCGGACACTTCGACTATCTAGGTTAGCTAACGGGCAATTGTACCATCTAGGTTACCTAGAGGGCACTTGGACTATGTAGGTTCCCTAGCGGGCACTTGGATTATGTAGGTTCCCTATCGGGCACTTGGACTATGTGGGTTCCCTAGCGGGCATTTGGACTATCTTGGTTCCCTATGGGCACTTGGACTATCTAGGTTCCCTAACGGGCACTTGGAATATGTAGGTTCCTCTGCGGGCACTTGGACTATGTAGATTCCCTATCAGGCACTTGGACTATGTAGGTTAACTAGCGGGCACTTGGACTATGTAGGTTAACTAGCGGGCACGTGGACTATCTAGGTTACTTAGCGAGCACTTGTACAATGCAGGTTCCCTAGCGGGCATTTTGACTATGTAGGTTCCCTAGCGGGCACTTGGACTATATAGGTTCCCTACGGGCACTTGGACTATCTAGGTTCCCTAACGGGCACTTGGAATATGTAGGTTCCCTATCGGGCACTTGGACTATGTAGGTTCCTCAGCGGGCACTTGGACTATGTAGGTTCCCTATCGGGCATTGGACTATGTAGGTTAACTAGCAGGACCTTGGACTATCTAGGTTACCTAGCGGGCACGTGGACTATGTAGGTTAACTAGCGGACACTTGGAAAATCTAGGTTACCTAGCGGGCACTTGAACTATGTACATACCCTAGCGGGCACTTGGACTATCTAGGTTATCTATCGGGCACTTGGACTATGTACGTCCCCTAGCGGGCATTTGGACTATTTAGGTTAACTAGAGGGCCCTTGGACTACGTAGGTTAACTAGCGGGCACTTGGATTATCTAGGTTAACTAGCGGGCACTTAGACGATCGAGGTTAACTAGCGGCCACTTGGACTATGTAGTTTCCCTAGCGGGCATTTGGATTATTTAGGTTACCTAGTGGGCACTTGGACTACGCAGGTTACCTAGCGGGCACTTGGACTATGTAGGTTACCAGCGGGCTCTTGGACTATCTAGGTTAACGAATGTGCACTTGGACAATGTAGGTAACCTAGCGGGCACTTGGACTGTATAGGTTACCTAGCGGGCACTTGGCCTATGTAGGTTAACCAACGGGCACTTGGACTATGTAGGTTAACTAGCGGACACTACGACTATCTAGGTTAGCTAAAAGGCATTTGGACCATCTAGGTTACCTAGCGGGCACTTGGACTATGTAGGTTCCCTAGCGGGCACTTGGATTATGTAGGTTCCCTATCGGGCAATTGGACAATGTGGGTTCCCTAGCGGGCATTTGGACTATCTAGGTTCCCTACGGGCACTTGGACTATCTAGGTTCACTAGTGGGCACTTGGACTATGTAGTTACCCTAGCGGGCATTTGGATTATTTAGGTTACCTAGTGGGCACTTGGAATATGTAGGTTACCTATCGGGCACTTGGACTATGTAGGTTACCAGCGGGCACTTGGACTATCTAGGTTAACGAACGTGCACTTGGACAATGTAGGTAACCTAGCGGGCACTTGGACTGTATAGGTTACCTAGCGGGCACTTGGCCTATCTAGGTTAACCAACGGGCACTTGGACTATGTAGGTTAACTAGCGGACACTTCGATTATCTAGGTTAGCTAACGGGCAATTGGACCATCTAGGTTACCTAGCGGGCACTTGGACTATGTAGGTTCCCTAGCGGGCACTTGGATTATATAGGTTCCCTATCGGGCATTTGGACTATGTGGGTTCCCTAGCGGGCATTTGGACTATCTTGGTTCCCTATGGGCACTTGGACTATCTAAGTTCCCTAACGGGCACTTGGAATATGTAGGTTCCTCTGCGGGCACTTGGACTATGTAGATTCCCTATCAGGCACTTGGACTATGTAGGTTAACTAGCGGGCACGTGGACTATCTAGGTTACTTAGCGAGCACTTGTACAATGCAGGTTCCCTAGCGGGCATTTTGACTATGTAGGTTCCCTAGCGGGCACTTGGACTATATAGGTTCCCTACGGGCACTTGGACTATCTAGGTTCCCTAATGGGCACTTGGAATATGTAGGTTCCCTATCGGGCACTTGGACTATGTAGGTTCCTCAGCGGGCACTTGGACTATGTAGGTTCCCTATCGGGCATTGGACTATGTAGGTTAACTAGCAGGACCTTGGACTATCTATGTTACCTAGCGGGCACTTGGACTATGTAGGTTAACTAGCGAACACTTGGACAATCTAGGTTACCTAGCGGGCACTTGGACTATGTACGTCCCCTAGCGGGCATTTGGACTATTTAGGTTAACTAGAGGGCCCTTGGACTACGTAGGTTAACTAGCGGGCCTTGGTTTATCTAGGTTAACTAGCGGGCACTTAGACGATCTAGGTTAACTAGCGGGCACTTGGACTATGTAGTTTCCCTAGTGGGCATTTGGATTATTTAGGTTACCTAGTGGGCACTTGGACTATGCAGGTTACCTAGCGGGCACTTGGACTATGTAGGTTACCGGCGGGCACTTGGACTATCTAGGTTAACGAACGTGCACTTGGACAATGTAGGTAACATAGCGGGCACTTGGACTGTATAGGTTACCTAGCGGGCACTTGGCCTATCTAGGTTAACCAACGGGCACTTGGACTATGTAGGTTAACTAGCGGACACTTCGACTATCTAGGTTAGCTAACGGGCATTTGGACCATCTAGGTTACCTAGCGGGCACTTGGACTATGTAGGTTCCCTAGCGGGCACTTGGATTATGTAGGTTCCCTATCGGGCAATTGGACAATGTGGGTTCCCTAGCGGGCATTTGGACTATCTGGGTTCCCTACGGGCACTTGGACTATCTAGGTTAACGAACGTGCACTTGGACTATGTAGGTAACCTAGCGGGCACTTGGACTGTATAGGTTACCTAGCGGGCACTTGGCCTATCTAGGTTAACCAACGGGCACTTGGACTATGTAGGTTAACTAGCGGACACTTCGACTATCTAGGTTAGCTAACAGGCAATTGGACCATCTAGGTTACCTAGCGGGCACTTGGATTATGTAGGTTCCCTATCGGGCAATTGGACAATGTGGGTTCCCTAGCGGGCATTTGGACTATCTGGATTCCCTACGGGCACTTGGACTATCTAGGTTCCCTAACGGGCACTTGGAATATGTAGGTTCCCTATCGGGCACTTGGACTATGTAGGTTCCCTATCAGGCACTTGGACTATCTAGGTTAACTAGCGGGCACTTGGACTATCTAGGTTAATTAGTGGGCACTTGTACAATGCAGGTTCCCTAGCGGGCACTTTGACTATGTAGGTTCCCTAGCGGGCACATGGACTATATACGTTCCCTACGGGCTCTTGGACTATCTAGGTAACCTAACGGGCACTTGGAATATGTAGGTTCCCCATCGGGTACTTGGACTATGTAGGTTCCTCAGCGGGCACTTTGACTATGTAGGGTCCCTATCGGGCATTTTACTATGTAGGTTAACTAGCAGGACCTTGGACTATCTAGGTTACCTAGCAGGCACTTGGACTATGTAGGTTAACTAGCGGACACTTGGACAATCTAGGTTACCTACCGGGCACTTAAACTATGTACATACAATAGTGGGCACTTGGACTATCTAGGTTACCTAGCAGGCGCTTGGACTATGTACGTCCCCTAGTGGGCACTTGGACTATCTAGGTTAACTAGAGGGCCCTTGGACTATGTAGGTTAACTAGCGGGCACTTGCACTATCTAAATTAACTATTTGGCCTTGGACTATCTAGGTTAACTAGCGGGCACTTGGACTATGTAGTTTCCCTAGCGGGCATTTGGATTATTTAGGTTACCTAGTGGGCACTTGGACTATGCAGGTTACCTAGCGGGCACTTGGACTATGTAGGTTACCAGCGGGCACTTGGACTATCTAGGTTAACGAACGTGCACTTGGATTATGTAGGTAACCTAGTGGGCACTTGGACTGTCTAGGTTACCTAGCGGGCACTTGGCCTATCTAGGTTAACCAACGGGCACTTGGATTATGTAGGTTAACTAGCGGACACTTCGACTATCTAGGTTAGCTAATGGGCAATTGGACCATCTAGGTTACCTAGCGGGCACTTGGACTATGTAGGTTCCCTAGCGGGTACTTGGATTATGTAGGTTCCCTATCGGGCAATTGGACAATGTGGGTTCCCTAGCGGGCATTTGGACTATCTAGGTTCCCTACGGGGACTTGGACTATCTAGGTTCCCTAACGGGCACTTGGAATATGTAGGTTCCCTATCGGGCACTTGGACTATGTAGGTTCCTCTGCGGGCACTTGGACTATGTAGGTTCCCTATGAGGCACTTGGACTATCTAGGTTAACTAGCGGACACTTAAACTATCTAGGTTAACTAGCGGGCACTTGGACTATGTAGTTTCCCTAGCCGGCATTTGGATTATTTAGGTTACCTAGTGGGCACTTGGACTATGCAGGTTACCTAGCGGTCACATGGACTATGTAGGTTACCAGCGGGCACTTGGACTTTCTAGGTTAACGAACGTGCACTTGGACTATGTAGGTAACCTAGCGGGCACTTGGAATGTATAGGTTACCTAGCGGGCACTTGGCCTATCTAGGTTAACCAACGGGCACTTGGACTATGTAGGTTAACTAGCGGACACTTCGACTATCTAGGTTAGCTAACGGGCAATTGTACCATCTAGGTTACCTAGAGGGCACTTGGACTATGTAGGTTCCCTAGCGGGCACTTGGATTATGTAGGTTCCCTATCGGGCACTTGGACTATGTGGGTTCCCTAGCGGGCATTTGGACTATCTTGGTTCCCTATGGGCACTTGGACTATCTAGGTTCCCTAACGGGCACTTGGAATATGTAGGTTCCTCTGCGGGCACTTGGACTATGTAGATTCCCTATCAGGCACTTGGACTATGTAGGTTAACTAGCGGGCACTTGGACTATGTAGGTTAACTAGCGGGCACGTGGACTATCTAGGTTACTTAGCGAGCACTTGTACAATGCAGGTTCCCTAGCGGGCATTTTGACTATGTAGGTTCCCTAGCGGGCACTTGGACTATATAGGTTCCCTACGGGCACTTGGACTATCTAGGTTCCCTAACGGGCACTTGGAATATGTAGGTTCCCTATCGGGCACTTGGACTATGTAGGTTCCTCAGCGGGCAC
Organism: Tenrec ecaudatus; assembly: GCF_050624435.1. Lineage (NCBI taxonomy): Eukaryota > Metazoa > Chordata > Mammalia > Afrosoricida > Tenrecidae > Tenrec > Tenrec ecaudatus. The sequence goes on from NW_027457695.1 coordinate 107,926, forward strand.
TTGGACTATGTAGGTTCCCTATCGGGCATTGGACTATGTAGGTTAACTAGCAGGACCTTGGACTATCTAGGTTACCTAGCGGGCACGTGGACTATGTAGGTTAACTAGCGGACACTTGGAAAATCTAGGTTACCTAGCGGGCACTTGAACTATGTACATACCCTAGCGGGCACTTGGACTATCTAGGTTATCTAGCGGGCACTTGGACTATGTACGTCCCCTAGCGGGCATTTGGACTATTTAGGTTAACTAGAGGGCCCTTGGACTACGTAGGTTAACTAGCGGGCACTTGGATTATCTAGGTTAACTAGCGGGCACTTAGACGATCGAGGTTAACTAGCGGCCACTTGGACTATGTAGTTTCCCTAGCGGGCATTTGGATTATTTAGGTTACCTAGTGGGCACTTGGACTACGCAGGTTACCTAGCGGGCACTTGGACTATGTAGGTTACCAGCGGGCTCTTGGACTATCTAGGTTAACGAATGTGCACTTGGACAATGTAGGTAACCTAGCGGGCACTTGGACTGTATAGGTTACCTAGCGGGCACTTGGCCTATGTAGGTTAACCAACGGGCACTTGGACTATGTAGGTTAACTAGCGGACACTACGACTATCTAGGTTAGCTAAAAGGCATTTGGACCATCTAGGTTACCTAGCGGGCACTTGGACTATGTAGGTTCCCTAGCGGGCACTTGGATTATGTAGGTTCCCTATCGGGCAATTGGACAATGTGGGTTCCCTAGCGGGCATTTGGACTATCTAGGTTCCCTACGGGCACTTGGACTATCTAGGTTCACTAGCGGGCACTTGGACTATGTAGTTACCCTAGCGTGGCATTTGGATTATTTAGGTTACCTAGTGGGCACTTGGAATATGTAGGTTACCTATCGGGCACTTGGACTATGTAGGTTACCAGCGGGCACTTGGACTATCTAGGTTAACGAACGTGCACTTGGACAATGTAGGTAACCTAGCGGGCACTTGGACTGTATAGGTTACCTAGCGGGCACTTGGCCTATCTAGGTTAACCAACGGGCACTTGGACTATGTAGGTTAACTAGCGGACACTTCGATTATCTAGGTTAGCTAACGGGCAATTGGACCATCTAGGTTACCTAGCGGGCACTTGGACTATGTAGGTTCCCTAGCGGGCACTTGGATTATATAGGTTCCCTATCGGGCATTTGGACTATGTGGGTTCCCTAGCGGGCATTTGGACTATCTTGGTTCCCTATGGGCACTTGGACTATCTAAGTTCCCTAACGGGCACTTGGAATATGTAGGTTCCTCTGCGGGCACTTGGACTATGTAGATTCCCTATCAGGCACTTGGACTATGTAGGTTAACTAGCGGGCACGTGGACTATCTAGGTTACTTAGCGAGCACTTGTACAATGCAGGTTCCCTAGCGGGCATTTTGACTATGTAGGTTCCCTAGCGGGCACTTGGACTATATAGGTTCCCTACGGGCACTTGGACTATCTAGGTTCCCTAATGGGCACTTGGAATATGTAGGTTCCCTATCGGGCACTTGGACTATGTAGGTTCCTCAGCGGGCACTTGGACTATGTAGGTTCCCTATCGGGCATTGGACTATGTAGATTAACTAGCAGGACCTTGGACTATCTATGTTACCTAGCGGGCACTTGGACTATGTAGGTTAACTAGCGAACACTTGGACAATCTAGGTTACCTAGCGGGCACTTGGACTATGTACGTCCCCTAGCGGGCATTTGGACTATTTAGGTTAACTAGAGGGCCCTTGGACTACGTAGGTTAACTAGCGGCCTTGGTTTATCTAGGTTAACTAGCGGGCACTTAGACGATCTAGGTTAACTAGCGGGCACTTGGACTATGTAGTTTCCCTAGTGGGCATTTGGATTATTTAGGTTACCTAGTGGGCACTTGGACTATGCAGGTTACCTAGCGGGCACTTGGACTATGTAGGTTACCGGCGGGCACTTGGAGTATCTAGGTTAACGAACGTGCACTTGGACAATGTAGGTAACATAGCGGGCACTTGGACTGTATAGGTTACCTAGCGGGCACTTGGCCTATCTAGGTTAACCAACGGGCACTTGGACTATGTAGGTTAACTAGCGGACACTTCGACTATCTAGGTTAGCTAACGGGCATTTGGACCATCTAGGTTACCTAGCGGGCACTTGGACTATGTAGGTTCCCTAGCGGGCACTTGGATTATGTAGGTTCCCTATCGGGCAATTGGACAATGTGGGTTCCCTAGCGGGCATTTGGACTATCTGGGTTCCCTACGGGCACTTGGACTATCTAGGTTAACGAACGTGCACTTGGACTATGTAGGTAACCTAGCGGGCACTTGGACTGTATAGGTTACCTAGCGGGCACTTGGCCTATCTAGGTTAACCAACGGGCACTTGGACTATGTAGGTTAACTAGCGGACACTTCGACTATCTAGGTTAGCTAACAGGCAATTGGACCATCTAGGTTACCTAGCGGGCACTTGGATTATGTAGGTTCCCTATCGGGCAATTGGACAATGTGGGTTCCCTAGCGGGCATTTGGACTATCTGGATTCCCTACGGGCACTTGGACTATCTAGGTTCCCTAACGGGCACTTGGAATATGTAGGTTCCCTATCGGGCACTTGGACTATGTAGGTTCCCTATCAGGCACTTGGACTATATAGGTTAACTAGCGGGCACTTGGACTATCTAGGTTAATTAGCGGGCACTTGTACAATGCAGGTTCCCTAGCGGGCACTTTGACTATGTAGGTTCCCTAGCGGGCACTTGGACTATATAGGTTCCCTACGGGCACTTGGACTATCTAGGTAACCTAACGGGCACTTGGAATATGTAGGTTCCCCATCGGGTACTTGGACTCTGTAGGTTCCTCAGCGGGCACTTTGACTATGTAGGGTCCCTATCGGGCATTTTACTATGTAGGTTAACTAGCAGGACCTTGGACTATCTAGGTTACCTAGCGGGCACATGGACTATGTAGGTTAACTAGCGGACACTTGGACAATCTAGGTTACCTACCGGGCACTTGAACTATGTACATACAATAGTGGGCACTTGGACTATCTAGGTTACCTAGCAGGCACTTGGACTATGTACGTCCCCTAGCGGGCACTTGGACTATCTAGGTTAACTAGAGGGCCCTTGGACTATGTAGGTTAACTAGCGGGCACTTGCACTATCTAAATTAACTAGTTGGCCTTGGACTATCTAGGTTAACTAGCGGGCACTTGGACTATGTAGTTTCCCTAGCGGGCATTTGGATTATTTAGGTTACCTAGTGGGCACTTGGACTATGCAGGTTACCTAGCGGGCACTTGGACTATGTAGGTTACCACCGGGCACTTGGACTATCTAGGTTAACGAACGTGCACTTGGATTATGTAGGTAACCTAGCGGGCACTTGGACTGTCTAGGTTACCTAACGGGCACTTGGCCTATCTAGGTTAACCAACGGGCACTTGGATTATGTAGGTTAACTAGCGGACACTTCGACTATCTAGGTTAGCTAATGGGCAATTGGACCATCTAGGTTACCTAGCGGGCACTTGGACTATGTAGGTTCCCTAGCGGGCACTTGGATTTTGTTGGTTCCCTATCGGGCAATTGGACAATGTGGGTTCCCTAGCGGGCATTTGGACTATCTAGGTTCCCTACGGGCACTTGGACAATCTAGGTTCCCTAACGGGCACTTGGAATATGTAGGTTCCCTATCGGGCACTTGGACTATGTAGGTTCCTCTGCGGGCACTCTGACTATGTAGGTTCCCTATCAGGCACTTGGACTATCTAGGTTAACTAGCGGGCACTTAGATTATCTAGGTTAACTAGCGGGCACATGGACTATCTAGATAACTAGAGGGCCCTTATACTATCTAGGTTTACTAGCGGGCACTTGGACTATCTAGGTTAACTAGCGGGCACTTGGACTATGTAGTTTCCTTAGCAGGCATTTGGATTATTTAGGTTACCTAGTGGGCACTTGGACTATGCAGGTTACCTAGCGGGCACATGGACTATGTAGGTTACCAGCGGGCACTTGGACTATCTAGGTTAGCGAACGTGCACTTGGACTATGTAGGTAACCTCGCGGGCACTTGGACTGTATAGGTTACCTAGCGGGCACTTGGCCTATCTAGGTTAACCAACGGGCACTTGGATTATGTAGGTTAACTAGCGGACACTTCGACTATCTAGGTTAGCTAACAGGCAATTGGACCATCTAGGTTACCTAGCGGGCACTTGGACTATGTAGGTTCCCTAGCGGGCACTTGGATTATGTAGGTTCCCTTTCGGGCAATTGGACAATGTGGGTTCCGTAGCGGGCATTTGGACTATCTAGGTTCCCTAGGGCACTTGGACTATCTAGGTTCCCTAACGGGCACTTGGAATATGTAGGTTCCCTATCGGGCACTTGGACTATGTAGGTTCCTCTGCGTGCACTTGGACTATGTAGGTTCCCTATCAGGCACTTGGACTATCTAGGTTAACTAGCGGGCACTTGGACTATCTAGGTTAATTAGCGGGCACTTGTACAATGCAGGTTCCCTAGCGGGCACTTTGACTATGTAGGTTCCCTAGCGGGCACTTGGACTATATAGGTTGCCTACGGGCACTTGGACTATCTAGGTAACCTAACGGGCACTTGGAATATGTAGGTTCCCCATCGGGTACTTGGACTATGTAGGTTCCTCAGCGGGCACTTTGACTATGTAGGGTCCCTATCGGGCATTTTACTATGTAGGTTAACTAGCAGGACCTTGGACTATCTAGGTTACCTAGCGGGCACTTGGACTATGTAGGTTAACTAGCGGACACTTGGACAATCTAGGTTACCTACCGGGCACTTGAACTATGTACATACAATAGTGGGCACTTGGACTATCTAGGTTACCTAGCAGGCACTTGGACTATGTACGTCCCCTAGCGGGCACTTGGACTATCTAGGTTAACTAGAGGGCCCTTGGACTATGTAGGTTAACTAGCGGGCACTTGCACTATCTAAATTAACTAGTTGGCCTTGGACTATCTAGGTTAACTAGCGGGCACTTGGACTATGTAGTTTCCCTAGCGGGCATTTGGATTATTTAGGTTACCTAGTGGGCACTTGGACTATGCAGGTTACCTAGCGGGCACTTGGACTATGTAGGTTACCAGCGGGCACTTGGACTATCTAGGTTAACGAACGTGCACTTGGACTATGTAGGTAACCTAGCGGGCACTTGGACTGTCTAGGTTACCTAGCGGGCCCTAGGCCTATATAGGTTAACCAACGGGCACATGGACTATGTAGGTTAACTAGCGGACACTTCGACTATCTAGGTTACCTAAAAGGCAATTGGACGATCTAAGTTACCTAGCGGGCACTTGGACTATGTAGGTTCCCTAGCGGGCACTTGGACTATTTAGGTTACTTAGCAGGCACTTTGACTATCTAGGTTAACTAACGGGCATTTGGACTATGTAGGATGCCTAGCGAGCACTTGGACTATGTAGGTTACCTAGCGGGCACTTGGACTATCTAGGTTACTTAGCGGGCACTTGGACTATGTACGTTCCCTAGCGGGCACTTGGGCTATCTACGTTACCTAGCGGGCACTTGGATTATGTAGGTTAACGAACGGGCACTTGGACTATGTAGGTAACCTAATGGTCACTTGGACTGTCTAGGTTACCTAGCGGGCACTTGGACTATGTAGGTTAATTAGCTGGCATTTGGACTATGTAGGTAACCTAGCGGGCACTTGGACAGTCTAGGTTACCTAGCGGGCACTTGGACTTCTATGTTAACGAATGGGTACTTGGGTTATGTATGTTGCATAGCGGGCAATTGGATTATCTAGGTTAGGTAACAGGCACTTGGACTATCTAGGTTACCTAACGGGCACTTGGACTATCTTGGTTTCTTAGCGGGCACTTGGACTATATAGGTTACCTAGCAGGCCCTTGGACTATGTAGGTTACCTAGCAGGCACTTTGACTATCTAGGTTAACGAAATGGCAGTTGGACTATATAGGTTACCTAGCGGGCATTTGGATTATTTAGTTTACCTAGTGGGCACTTGGTCTATGTAGGTTACCTAGCGGGCACTTGGACTATGTAGGTTACCAGCGGGCACTTGCACTATCTAGGTTAACGAACGTGCACTTGGACTATGTAGGTAACCTAGCGGGCACTTGGACTGTCTAGGTTACCTAGCGGGCCCTTGGCCTATATAGGTTAACCAACGGGCACTTGGACTATGTAGGTTAACTAGCGGACACTTCGACTATCTAGGTTAGCTAACGGGCAATTGGACCATCTAGGTTACCTAGCGGGCACTTGGACTATGTAGGTTCCCTAGCGGGCACTTGGATTATGTAGGTTCCCTATCGGGCACTTGGACTATGTGGGTTCCCTAGCTGGCATTTGGACTATCTTGGTTCCCTACGGGCACTTGGATTATCTAGGTTTCCTAACGGGCACTTGGAATATGTAGGTTCCTCTGCGGGCACTTGGACTATGTAGATTCCCTATCAGGCACTTGGACTATGTAGGTTAACTAGCGGGCACTTGGACTATCTAGTTTAACTAGCGGGCACGTGGACTATCTAGGTTACTTAGCGAGCACTTGTACAATGCAGGTTCCCTAGCAGGCATTTTGACTATGTAGGTTCCCTAGCGGGCAATTGGATTATATAGGTTCCCTACGGGCACTTGGACTATCTAGGTTCCCTAACGGGGACTTGGAATATGTAGGTTCCCTATCGGGCACTTGGACTATGTAGGTTCCTCAGCGGGCACTTGGACTATGTAGGTTCCCTATCGGACATTGGACTATGTAGGTTAACTAGCAGGACCTTGAACTTTCTAGGTTACCTAGCGGGCACTTCGACTATGTAGGTTAACTAGCGGACACTTGGACAATCTAGGTTCCCTAGCGGGCACTTGGACTATGTAGGTTACCAGCGGGCACTTGGACTATCTAGGTTAACGAACGTGCACTTGGACAATGTAGGTAACCTCGCGGGCACTTGGACTGTATAGGTTACCTAGCGGGCACTTGGCCTATCTAGATTAACCAACGGGCACTTGGACTATGTAGGTTAACTAGCGGACACTTCGACTATCTAGGTTAGCTAACGGGCATTTGGACCATCTAGGTTACCTAGCGGGCACTTGGACTATGTAGGTTCCCTAGCGGGCACTTGGATTATGTAGGTTTCCTATGGGGCAATTGGACAATGTGGGTTCCCTAGCGGGCATTTGGACTATCTAGGTTCCCTACGGGCACTTGGACTATCTAGGTTCCCTAACGGGCACTTGGAATATGTAGGTTCCCTATCGAGCACTTGGACTATGTAGGTTCCCTATCAGGCACTTGGACTATCTAGGTTAACTAGCGGGCACTTGGACTATCTAGGTTAATTAACGGGCACTTGTACAATGCAGGTTCCCTAGTGGGCACTTTGACTATGTAGGTTCCCTAGCGGGCACTTGGACTATATAGGTTCCCTACGGGCACTTGGACTATCTAGGTAACCTAACGGGCACTTGGAATATGTAGGTTCCCCATCGGGTACTTGGACTATGTAGGTTCCTCAGCGGGCACTTTGACTATGTAGGGTCCCTATCGGGCAGTTTACTATGTAGGTTAACTAGCAGGACCTTGGACTATCTAGGTTACCTAGCGGGCACTTGGACTATGTAGGTTAACTAGCGGACACTTGGACAATCTAGGTTACCTACCGGGCACTTGAACTATGTACATACAATAGTGGGCACTTGGAATATCTAGGTTCCCTAGCAGGCACTTGGACTATGCACGTCCCCTAGCGGGCACTTGGACTATCTAGGTTAACTAGAGGGCACTTGGACTACGCAGGTTACCTAGCGGGCACTTGGACTATGTAGGTTACCAGCGGGCACTTGGACTATCTAGGTTAACGAATGTGCACTTGGACTATGTAGGTAACCTAGCGGGCACTTGGACTTTATAGGTTACCTAGCGGGCACTTGGCCTATCTAGGTTAACCAACGGGCACTTGGACTATGTAGGTTAACTAGCGGACACTTCGACTATCTAGGTTAGCTAACGGGCAATTGGACCATCTAGGTTACCTAGTGGGCACTTGGACTATATAGGTTCCCTAGCGGGCACTTGGATTATGTAGGTTCCCTATCGGGCAATTGGACAATGTGGGTTCCCTAGCGGGCATTTGGACTATCTAGGTTCCCTACGGGCACTTGGACTATCTAGGTTCCCTAACGGGAACTTGGAATATGTAGGTTCCCTATCGGGCACTTGGACTATGTAGGTTCCCTATCAGGCACTTGGACTATCTAGGTTAACTAGCGGGCACTTGGACTATCTAGGTTAACTAGCGGGCACTTGGAATATCTAGATAACTAGCGGGCCCTTATACTATCTAGGTTTACTAGCGGGCACTTGGACTATCTAGGTTAACTAGCGGGCACTTGGACTATGTAGTTTCCCTAGCGGGCATTTGGATTATTTAGGTTACCTAGTGGGCACTTGGACTATGCAGGTTACCTAGCGGGCACTTGGACTATGTAGGTTACCAGCGGGCACTTGGACTTTCTAGGTTAACGGACGTGCACTTGGACTATGTAGGTAACCTAGCGGGCACTTGGACTGTATAGGTTACCTAGCGGGCACTTGGCCTATCTAGGTTAACCAACGGGCACTTGGACTATATAGGTTAACTAGCGGACACTTCGACTATCTAGGTTAGCTAACGGGCAATTGGACCATCTAGGTTACCTAGCGGGCACTTGGACTATGTAGGTTCCCTAGCGGGCACTTGGATTATGTAGGTTCCCTATCGGGCACTTGGACTATGTGGGTTCCCTAGCGGGCATTTGGACTATCTTGGTTCCCTACGGGCACTTGGACTATCTAGGTTCCCTAACGGGCACTTGGAATATGTAGGTTCCTCTGCGGGCACTTGGACTATATAGATTCCCTATCAGGCACTTGGACTATGTAGGTTAACTAGCGGGCACTTGGACTATCTAGGTTAACTAGCGGGCACGTGGACTATCTAGGTTACTTAGCGAGCACTTGTACAATGCAGGTTCCCTAGCGGGCATTTTGACTATGTAGGTTCCCTACGGGCACTTGGACTATCTAGGTTCCCTAACGGGCACTTGCAATATGTAGGTTCCCTATCAGGCACTTGGACTTGTAGGTTCCTCAGCGGGCACTGGGACTATGTAGGTTCCTCAGCGGGCACTTGGACTATGTAGGTTCCCTATCGGACATTGGACTATGTAGGTTAACTAGCAGGACCTTGGACTATCTAGGTTACCTAGCGGGCACTTCGACTATGTAGGTTAACTAGCGGACACTTGGACAATCTAGGTTACCTAGCGGGCACTTGGACTATGTAGGTTCCCTAGCGGGCACTTGGATTATGTAGGTTCCCTATCGGGCAATTGGACAATGTGGGTTCCCTAGCGGGCATTTGGACTATCTAGGTTCCCTACGGGCACTTGGACTATCTAGGTTCCCTAACGGGCACTTGCAATATGTAGGTTCCCTATCAGGCACTTGGACTTGTAGGTTCCTCTGCGTGCACTTGGACTATGTAGGTTCCCTATCAGGCACATGGACTATCTAGGTTAACTAGCGGGCACTTGGACTATCTAGGTTAATTAGCGGGCACTTGTACAATGCAGGTTCCCTAGCGGGCACTTTGACTATGTAGGTTCCCTAGCGGGCACTTGGACTATATAGGTTCCCTACGGGCACTTGGACTATCTAGGTAACCTAACGGGCACTTGGAATATGTAGGTTCCCCATCGGGTACTTGGACTATGTAGGTTCCTCAGCGGGCACTTTGACGATGTAGGGTCCCTATCGGGCATTTTACTATGTAGGTTAACTAGCAGGACCTTGGACTATCTAGGTTACCTAGCGGGCACTTGGACTATGTAGGTTAACTAGCGGACACTTGGACAATCTAGGTTACCTACCGGGCACTTGAACTATGTACATACAATAGTGGGCACTTGGACTATCTAGGTTACCTAGCAGGCACTTGGACTATGTACGTCCCCTAGCGGGCACTTGGACTATCTAGGTTAACTAGAGGGCCCTTGGACTATGTAGGTTAACTAGCGGGCACTTGCACTATCTAAATTAACTAGTTGGCCTTGGACTATCTAGGTTAACTAGCGGGCACTTGGACTATGTAGTTTCCCTAGCGGGCATTTGTATTATTTAGGTTACCTAGTGGGCACTTGGACTATGCAGGTTACCTAGCGGGCACTTGGACTATGTAGGTTACCAGCGGGCACTTGGACTATCTAGGTTAACGAAGGTGCACTTGGACTATGTAGGTAACCTAGCGGGCACTTGGACGGTATAGGTTACCAAGCGGGCACTTGGCCTATCTAGGTTAACCAACGGTCACTTGGACTATGTAGGTTAACTAGCGGACACTTCGACTATCTAGGTTAGCTAACGGGCAATAGGACCATATAGGTTACCTAGCGGGCACTTTGACTATGTAGGTTCCCTAGCGGGCACTTGGATTATGTAGGTTCCCTATCGGGCAATTGGACAATGTGGGTTCCCTAGCGGGCATTTGGACTATATAGGTTACCTACGGGCACTTGGACTATCTAGGTTAACGAACATGCACTTGGACAATGTAGGTAACCTAGCGGGCATTTGGACTGTGTAGGTTACCTAACGGGCACTTGGCCTATCTAGGTTAACCAACGGGCACTTGGATTATGTAGGTTAACTAGTGGACACTTCGACTATCTAGGTTAGCTAATGGGCAATTGGACCATCTAGGTTACCTAGCGGGCACTTGGACTATGTAGGTTCCCTAGCGGGCACATGGATTATATAGGTTCCCTATCGGGCAATTGGACAATGTGGGTTCCCTAGCGGGCATTTGGACTATGTAGGTTCCCTACGGGGACTTGGACTATCTAGGTTCCCTAACGGGCACTTGGAATATATAGGTTCCCTATCGGGCACTTGGACTATGTAGGTTCCTCTGCGGGCACTTGGACTATGTAGGTTCCCTATCAGGCACTTGGACTATCTAGGTTAACTAGCGGGCACTTAGAATATCTAGGTTAACTAGCGGACACTTGGACTATCTAGATAACTAGAGGGCCCTTATACTATCTAGGTTTACTAGCGGGCACTTGGACTATCTAGGTTAACTAGCGGGCACTTGGACTATGTAGTTTCCCTAGCCGGCATTTGGATTATTTAGGTTACCTAGTGGGCACTTGGACTATGCAGGTTACCTAGCGGGCACATGGACTATGTAGGTTACCAGCGGGCACTTGGACTATCTAGGTTAACGAACGTGCACTTGGACTATGTAGGTAACCTAGCGGGCACTTGGACTGTATAGGTTACCTAGCGGGCACTTGGCCTATCTAGGTTAACCAACGGGCACTTGGACTATGTAGGTTAACTAGCGGACACTTAGACTATCTAGGTTAGCTAACAGGCAATTGGACCATCTAGGTTACCTAGCGGGCACTTGGATTATGTAGGTTCCCTATCGGGCAATTGGACAATGTGGGTTCCCTAGCGGGCATTTGGACTATCTGGGTTCCCTACGGGCACTTGGACTATCTAGGTTCCCCAACGGGCACTTGGAATATGTAGGTTCCCTATCGGGCACTTGGACTATGTAGGTTCCCTATCAGGCACTTGGACTATATAGGTTAACTAGCGGGCACTTGGACTATCTAGGTTAATTAGCGGGCACTTGTACAATGCAGGTTCCCTAGCGGGCACTTTGACTATGTAGGTTCCCTAGCGGGCACTTGGACTATATATGTTCCCTACGGGCACTTGGACTATCTAGGTAACCTAACGGGCATTTGGAATATGTAGGTTCCCCATCGGGTACTTGGACTATGTAGGTTCCTCAGCGGGCACTTTGACTATGTAGGGTCCCTATCGGGCATTTTACTATGTAGGTTAACTAGCAGGACCTTGGACTATCTAGGTTACCTAGCGGGCACTTGGACTATGTAGGTTAACTAGCGGACACTTGGACAATCTAGGTTACCTACCGGGCACTTGAACTATGTACATACAATAGTGGGCACTTGGACTATCTAGGTTACCTAGCAGGCACTTGGACTATGTACGTCCCCTAGCGGGCACTTGGACTATCTAGGTTAACTAGAGGGCCCTTGGACTATGTAGGTTAACTAGCGGGCACTTGCACTATCTAAATTAACTAGTTGGCCTTGGACTATCTAGGTTAACTAGCGGGCACTTGGACTATGTAGTTTCCCTAGCGGGCATTTGGATTATTTACGTTACCTAGTGGGCACTTGGACTATGCAGGTTACCTAGCGGGCACTTGGACTATGTAGGTTACCAGCGGGCACTTGGACTATCTAGGTTAACGAACGTGCACTTGGATTATGTAGGTAACCTAGCGGGCACTTGGACTGTCTAGGTTACCTAACGGGCACTTGGCCTATCTAGGTTAACCAACGGGCACTTGGATTATGTAGGTTAACTAGCGGACACTTCGACTATCTAGGTTAGCTAATGGGCAATTGGACCATCTAGGTTACCTAGCGGGCACTTGGACTATGTAGGTTCCCTAGCGGGCACTTGGATTATGTAGGTTCCCTATAGGGCAATTGGACAATGTGGGTTCCCTAGCGGGCATTTGGACTATCTAGGTTCCCTACGGGCACTTGGACAATCTAGGTTCCCTAACGGGCACTTGGAATATGTAGGTTCCCTATCGGGCACTTGGACTATGTAGGTTCCTCTGCGGGCACTTGGACTATGTAGGTTCCCTATCAGGCACTTGGACTATCTAGGTTAACTAGCGGGCACTTAGATTATCTAGGTTAACTAGCAGGCACATGGACTATCTAGATAACTAGAGGGCCCTTATACTATCTAGGTTTACTAGCGGGCACTTGGACTATCTAGGTTAACTAGCGGGCACTTGGACTATGTAGTTTCCCTAGCGGGCATTTGGATTATTTAGGTTACCTAGTGGGCACTTGGACTATGCAGGTTACCTAGCGGGCACATGGACTATGTAGGTTACCAGCGGGCACTTGGACTATCTAGGTTAGCGAACGTGCACTTGGACTATGTAGGTAACCTCGCGGGCACTTGGACTGTATAGGTTACCTAGCGGGCACTTGGCCTATCTAGGTTAACCAACGGGCACTTGGATTATGTAGGTTAACTAGCGGACACTTCGACTATCTAGGTTAGCTAACAGGCAATTGGACCATCTAGGTTACCTAGCGGGCACTTGGACTATGTAGGTTCCCTAGCGGGCACTTGGATTATGTAGGTTCCCTTTCGGGCAATTGGACAATGTGGGTTCCGTAGCGGGCATTTGGACTATCTAGGTTCCCTAGGGCACTTGGACTATCTAGGTTCCCTAACGGGCACTTGGAATATGTAGGTTCCCTATCGGGCACTTGGACTATGTAGGTTCCTCTGCGTGCACTTGGACTATGTAGGTTCCCTATCAGGCACTTGGACTATCTAGGTTAACTAGCGGGCACTTGGACTATCTAGGTTAATTAGCGGGCACTTGTACAATGCAGGTTCCCTAGCGGGCACTTTGACTATGTAGGTTCCCTAGCGGGCACTTGGACTATATAGGTTGCCTACGGGCACTTGGACTATCTAGGTAACCTAACGGGCACTTGGAATATGTAGGTTCCCCATCGGGTACTTGGACTATGTAGGTTCCTCAGCGGGCACTTTGACTATGTAGGGTCCCTATCGGGCATTTTACTATGTAGGTTAACTAGCAGGACCTTGGACTATCTAGGTTACCTACCGGGCACTTGAACTATGTACATACAATAGTGGGCACTTGGACTATCTAGGTTACCTAGCAGGCACTTGGACTATGTACGTCCCCTAGCGGGCACTTGGACTATCTAGGTTAACTAGAGGGCCCTTGGACTATGTAGGTTAACTAGCGGGCACTTGCACTATCTAAATTAACTAGTTGGCCTTGGACTATCTAGGTTAACTAGCGGGCACTTGGACTATGTAGTTTCCCTAGCGGGCATTTGGATTATTTAGGTTACCTAGTGGGCACTTGGACTATGCAGGTTACCTAGCGGGCACTTGGACTATGTAGGTTACCAGCGGGCACTTGCACTATCTAGGTTAACGAACGTGCACTTGGACTATCTAGGTAACCTAGCGGGCACTTGGACTGTCTAGGTTACCTAGCGGGCCCTTGGCCTATATAGGTTAACCAACGGGCACTTGGACTATGTAGGTTAACTAGCGGACACTTCGACTATCTAGGTTAGCTAACGGGCAATTGGACCATCTAGGTTACCTAGCGGGCACTTGGACTATGTAGGTTCCCTAGCGGGCACTTGGATTATGTAGGTTCCCTATCGGGCACTTGGACTATGTGGGTTCCCTAGCTGGCATTTGGACTATCTTGGTTCCCTACGGGCACTTGGATTATCTAGGTTTCCTAACGGGCACTTGGAATATGTAGGTTCCTCTGCGGGCACTTGGACTATGTAGATTCCCTATCAGGCACTTGGACTATGTAGGTTAACTAGCGGGCACTTGGACTATCTAGTTTAACTAGCGGGCACGTGGACTATCTAGGTTACTTAGCGAGCACTTGTACAATGCAGGTTCCCTAGCGGGCATTTTGACTATGTAGGTTCCCTAGCGGGCAATTGGATTATATAGGTTCCCTACGGGCACTTGGACTATCTAGGTTCCCTAACGGGGACTTGGAATATGTAGGTTCCCTATCGGGAACTTGGACTATGTAGGTTCCTCAGCGGGCACTTGGACTATGTAGGTTCCCTATCGGACATTGGACTATGTAGGTTAACAAGCAGGACCTTGAACTTTCTAGGTTACCTAGCGGGCACTTCGACTATGTAGGTTAACTAGCGGACACTTGGACAATCTAGGTTCCCTAGCGGGCACTTGGACTATGTAGGTTACCAGCGGGCACTTGGACTATCTAGGTTAACGAACGTGCACTAGGACAATGTAGGTAACCTAGCGGGCACTTGGACTGTCTAGGTTACCTAACGGGCACTTGGCCTATCTAGGTTAACCAACGGGCACTTGGATTATGTAGGTTCCCTAGCGGGCACTTGGATTATGTAGTTTTCCTATGGGGCAATTGGACAATGTGGGTTCCCTAGCGGGCATTTGGACTATCTAGGTTCCCTACGGGCACTTGGACTATCTAGGTTCCCTAACGGGCACTTGGAATATGTAGGTTCCCTATCGAGCACTTGGACTATGTAGGTTCCCTATCAGGCACTTGGACTATCTAGGTTAACTAGCGGGCACTTGGACTATCTAGGTTAGTTAGCGGGCACTTGTACAATGCAGGTTCCCTAGTGGGCACTTTGACTATGTAGGTTCCCTAGCGGGCACTTGGACTATATAGGTTCCCTACGGGCACTTGGACTATCTAGGTAACCTAACGGGCACTTGGAATATGTAGGTTCCCCATCGGGTACTTGGACTATGTAGGTTCCTCAGCGGGAACTTTGACTATGTAGGGTCCCTATCGGGCATTTTACTATGTAGGTTAACTAGCAGGACCTTGGACTATCTAGGTTACCTAGCGGGCACTTGGACTATGTAGGTTAACTAGCGGACACTTGGACAATCTAGGTTACCTACCGGGCACTTGAACTATGTACATACAATAGTGGGCACTTGGAATATCTAGGTTCCCTAGCAGGCACTTGGACTATGCACGTCCCCTAGCGGGCACTTGGACTATCTAGGTTAACTAGAGGGCCCTTGGACTATATAGGTTAACTAGCGGGCACTTGCACTATCTAAATTAACTAGTTGGCCTTGGACTATCTAGGTTACCTAGTGGGCACTTGGACTATGCAGGTTACCTAGCGGGCACTTGGACTATGTAGGTTACCAGCGGGCACTTGGACTATCTAGGTTAACGAATGTGCACTTGGACTATGTAGGTAACCTAGCGGGCACTTGGACTTTATAGGTTACCTAGCGGGCACTTGGCCTATCTAGGTTAACCAACGGGCACTTGGACTATGTAGGTTAACTAGCGGACACTTCGACTATCTAGGTTAGCTAACGGGCAATTGGACCATCTAGGTTACCTAGTGGGCACTTGGACTATGTAGGTTCCCTAGCGGGCACTTGGATTATGTAGGTTCCCTATCGGGCAATTGGACAATGTGGGTTCCCTAGCGGGCATTTGGACTATCTAGGTTCCCTACGGGCACTTGGACTATCTAGGTTCCCTAACGGGAACTTGGAATATGTAGGTTCCCTATCGGGCACTTGGACTATGTAGGTTCCCTATCAGGCACTTGGACTATCTAGGTTAACTAGCGGGCACTTGGACTATCTAGGTTAACTAGCGGGCACTTGGAATATCTAGATAACTAGCGGGCCCTTATACTATCTAGGTTTACTAGCGGGCACTTGGACTATCTAGGTTAACTAGCGGGCACTTGGACTATGTAGGTTCCCTAGCGGGCACTTGGATTATGTAGGTTCCCTATCGGGCACTTGGACTATGTGGGTTCCCTAGCGGGCATTTGGACTATCTTGGTTCCCTACGGGCACTTGGACTATCTAGGTTCCCTAACGGGCACTTGGAATATGTAGGTTCCTCTGCGGGCACTTGGACTATATAGATTCCCTATCAGGCACTTGGACTATGTAGGTTAACTAGCGGGCACTTGGACTATCTAGGTTAACTAGCGGGCACGTGGACTATCTAGGTTACTTAGCGAGCACTTGTACAATGCAGGTTCCCTAGCGGGCATTTTGACTATGTAGGTTCCCTACGGGCACTTGGACTATCTAGGTTCCCTAACGGGCACTTGCAATATGTAGGTTCCCTATCAGGCACTTGGACTTGTAGGTTCCTCAGCGGGCACTTGGACTATGTAGGTTCCCTATCGGACATTGGACTATGTAGGTTAACTAGCAGGACCTTGGACTATCTAGGTTACCTAGCGGGCACTTCGACTATGTAGGTTAACTAGCGGACACTTGGACAATCTAGGTTACCTAGCGGGCACTTGGACTATGTAGGTTCCCTAGCGGGCACTTGGATTATGTAGGTTCCCTATCGGGCAATTGGACAATGTGGGTTCCCTAGCGGGCATTTGGACTATCTAGGTTCCCTACGGGCACTTGGACTATCTAGGTTCCCTAACGGGCACTTGCAATATGTAGGTTCCCTATCAGGCACTTGGACTTGTAGGTTCCTCTGCGTGCACTTGGACTATGTAGGTTCCCTATCAGGCACATGGACTATCTAGGTTAACTAGCGGGCACTTGGACTATCTAGGTTAATTAGCGGGCACTTGTACAATGCAGGTTCCCTAGCGGGCACTTTGACTATGTAGGTTCCCTAGCGGGCACTTGGACTATATAGGTTCCCTACGGGCACTTGGACTATCTAGGTAACCTAACGGGCACTTGGAATATGTAGGTTCCCCATCGGTTACTTGGACTATATAGGTTCCTCAGCGGGCACTTTGACGATGTAGGGTCCCTATCGGGCATTTTACTATGTAGGTTAACTAGCAGGACCTTGGACTATCTAGGTTACCTAGCGGGCACTTGGACTATGTAGGTTAACTAGCGGACACTTGGACAATCTAGGTTACCTACCGGGCACTTGAACTATGTACATACAATAGTGGGCACTTGGACTATCTAGGTTACCTAGCAGGCACTTGGACTATGTACGTCCCCTAGCGGGCACTTGGACTATCTAGGTTAACTAGAGGGCCCTTGGACTATGTAGGTTAACTAGCGGGCACTTGCACTATCTAGGTTAACGAACGTGCACTTGGACTATGTAGGTAACCTAGCGGGCACTTGGACGGTATAGGTTACCAAGCGGGCACTTGGCCTATCTAGGTTAACCAACGGGCACTTGGACTATGTAGGTTAACTAGCGGACACTTCGACTATCTAGGTTAGCTAACGGGCAATAGGACCATATAGGTTACCTAGCGGGCACTTTGACTATGTAGGTTCCCTAGCGGGCACTTGGATTATGTAGGTTCCCTATCGGGCAATTGGACAATGTGGGTTCCCTAGCGGGCATTTGGACTATATAGGTTACCTACGGGCACTTGGACTATCTAGGTTAACGAACATGCACTTGGACAATGTAGGTAACCTAGCGGGCACTTGGACTGTCTAGGTTACCTAACGGGCACTTGGCCTATCTAGGTTAACCAACGGGCACTTGGATTATGTAGGTTAACTAGTGGACACTTCGACTATCTAGGTTAGCTAATGGGCAATTGGACCATCTAGGTTACCTAGCGGGCACTTGGACTATGTAGGTTCCCTAGCGGGCACATGGATTATATAGGTTCCCTATCGGGCAATTGGACAATGTGGGTTCCCTAGCGGGCATTTGGACTATATAGGTTCCCTACGGGGACTTGGACTATCTAGGTTCCCTAACGGGCACTTGGAATATGTAGGTTCCCTATCGGGCACTTGGACTATGTAGGTTCCTCTGCGGGCACTTGGACTATGTAGGTTCCCTATCAGGCACTTGGACTATCTAGGTTAACTAGCGGGCACTTAGAATATCTAGGTTAACTAGCGGACACTTGGACTATCTAGATAACTAGAGGGCCCTTATACTATCTAGGTTTACTAGCGGGCACTTGGACTATCTAGGTTAACTAGCGGGCACTTGGACTATGTAGTTTCCCTAGCCGGCATTTGGATTATTTAGGTTACCTAGTGGGCACTTGGACTATGCAGGTTACCTAGCGGGCACATGGACTATGTAGGTTACCAGCGGGCACTTGGACTATCTAGGTTAACGAACGTGCACTTGGACTATGTAGGTAACCTAGCGGGCACTTGGACTGTATAGGTTACCTAGCGGGCACTTGGCCTATCTAGGTTAACCAACGGGCACTTGGACTATGTAGGTTAACTAGCGGACACTTCGACTATCTAGGTTAGCTAACAGGCAATTGGACCATCTAGGTTACCTAGCGGGCACTTGGATTATGTAGGTTCCCTATCGGGCAATTGGACAATGTGGGTTCCCTAGCGGGCATTTGGACTATCTGGGTTCCCTACGGGCACTTGGACTATCTAGGTTCCCCAACGGGCACTTGGAATATGTAGGTTCCCTATCGGGCACTTGGACTATGTAGGTTCCCTATCAGGCACTTGGACTATATAGGTTAACTAGCGGGCACTTGGACTATCTAGGTTAATTAGCGGGCACTTGTACAATGCAGGTTCCCTAGCGGGCACTTGGACTATATATGTTCCCTACGGGCACTTGGACTATCTAGGTAACCTAACGGGCACTTGGAATATGTAGGTTCCCCATCGGGTACTTGGACTATGTAGGTTCCTCAGCGGGCACTTTGACTATGTAGGGTCCCTATCGGGCATTTTACTATGTAGGTTAACTAGCAGGACCTTGGACTATCTAGGTTACCTAGCGGGCACTTGGACTATGTAGGTTAACTAGCGGACACTTGGACAATCTAGGTTACCTACAGGGCCCTTTACTATGTACATACAATAGTGGGCACTTGGACTATCTAGGTTACCTAGCAGGCACTTGGACTATGTACGTCCCCTAGCGGGCACTTGGACTATCTAGGTTAACTAGAGGGCCCTTGGACTATGTAGGTTAACTAGCGGGCACTTGCACTATCTAAATTAACTAGTTGGCCTTGGACTATCTAGGTTAACTAGCGGGCACTTGGACTATGTAGTTTCCCTAGCGGGCATTTGGATTATTTACGTTACCTAGTGGGCACTTGGACTATGCAGGTTACCTAGCGGGCACTTGGACTATGTAGGTTACCAGCGGGCACTTGGACTATCTAGGTTAACGAACGTGCACTTGGATTATGTAGGTAACCTAGCGGGCACTTGGACTGTCTAGGTTACCTAACGGGCACTTGGCCTATCTAGGTTAACCAACGGGCACTTGGATTATGTAGGTTAACTAGCGGACACTTCGACTATCTAGGTTAGCTAATGGGCAATTGGACCATCTAGGTTACCTAGCGGGCACTTGGACTATGTAGGTTCCCTAGCGGGCACTTGGATTATGTAGGTTCCCTATAGGGCAATTGGACAATGTGGGTTCCCTAGCGGGCATTTGGACTATCTAGGTTCCCTACGGGCACTTGGACAATCTAGGTTCCCTAACGGGCACTTGGAATATGTAGGTTCCCTATCGGGCACTTGGACTATGTAGGTTCCTCTGCGGGCACTTGGACTATGTAGGTTCCCTATCAGGCACTTGGACTATCTAGGTTAACTAGCGGGCACTTAGATTATCTAGGTTAACTAGCAGGCACATGGACTATCTAGATAACTAGAGGGCCCTTATACTATCTAGGTTTACTAGCGGGCACTTGGACTATCTAGGTTAACTAGCGGGCACTTGGACTATGTAGTTTCCCTAGCGGGCATTTGGATTATTTAGGTTACCTAGTGGGCACTTGGACTATGCAGGTTACCTAGCGGGCACATGGACTATGTAGGTTACCAGCGGGCACTTGGACTATCTAGGTAACCTAACGGGCACTTGGAATATGTAGGTTCCCCATCGGGCACTTGGACTATGTAGGTTCCTCTGCGTGCACTTGGACTATGTAGGTTCCCTATCAGGCACTTGGACTATCTAGGTTATCTAGCGGGCACTTGGACTATCTAGGTTAATTAGCGGGCACTTGTACAATGCAGGTTCCCTAGCGGGCACTTTGACTATGTAGGTTCCCTAGCGGGCACTTGGACTATATAGGTTGCCTACGGGCACTTGGACTATCTAGGTAACCTAACGGGCACTTGGAATATGTAGGTTCCCCATCTGGTACTTGGACTATGTAGGTTCCTCAGCGGGCACTTTGACTATGTAGGGTCCCTATCGGGCATTTTTCTATGTAGGTTAACTAGCAGGACCTTGGACTATCTAGGTTACCTAGCGGGCACTTGGACTATGTAGGTTAACTAGCGGACACTTGGACAATCTAGGTTACCTACCGGGCACTTGAACTATGTACATACAATAGTGGGCACTTGGACTATCTAGGTTACCTAGCAGGCACTTGGACTATGTACGTCCCCTAGCGGGCACTTGGACTATCTAGGTTAACTAGAGGGCCCTTGGACTATGTAGGTTAACTAGCGGGCACTTGCACTATCTAAATTAACTAGTTGGCCTTGGACTATCTAGGTTAACTAGCGGGCACTTGGACTATGTAGTTTCCCTAGCGGGCATTTGGATTATTTAGGTTACCTAGTGGGCACTTGGACTATGCAGGTTACCTAGCGGGCACTTGGACTATGTAGGTTACCATCGGGCACTTGGACTATCTAGGTTAACGAACGTGCACTTGGACTATGTAGGTAACCTAGCGGGCACTTGGACTGTATAGGTTACCTAGCGGGCTCTTGGCCTATCTAGGTTAACCAACGGGCACTTGGACTATGTAGGTTATCTAGCGGACACTTCGACTATCTAGGTTAGCTAACAGGCAATTGGACCATCTAGGTTACCTAGCGGGCACTTGGACTATGTAGGTTCCCTAGCGGGCACTTGGATTATGTAGGTTCCCTATCGGGCAATTGGACAATATGGGTTCCCTAGCGGGCATTTGGACTATCTAGGTTCCCTACGGGCACTTGGACTATCTAGGTTCCCTAACGGGCACTTGGAATATATAGGTTCCCTATCAGGTAATTGGACTATGTAGGTTCCTATGCGGGCACTTGGACGATGTAGGTTCCCTATCAGGCACTTGGACTATCTAGGTTAACTAGCGGGCACTTGGACTATCTAGGTTAATTAGCGGGCACTTGTACAATGCAGGTTCCCTAGCGGGCACTTTGACTATGTAGGTTCCCTAGCGGGCACTTGGACTATATAGGTTCCCTACGGGCACTTGGATTATCTAGGTAACCTAACGGGCACTTGGAATATGTAGGTTCCCCATCGGGTACTTGGACTATGTAGGTTCCTCAGCGGGCACTTTGACTATGTAGGGTCCCTATCGGGCATTGGACTATGTAGGTTAACTAGCAGGACCTTGGACTCTCTAGGTTACCTAGCGGGTACTTGGACTATGTAGGTTAACTAGCGGACACTTGGACAATCTAGGTTCCCTAGCGGGCACTTTAACTATGTACATACAATAGTGGGCACTTGGACTATCTAGGTTACCTAGCAGGCACTTGGACTATGTACGTCCCCTAGCAGGCACTTGGACTATCTAGGTTAACTAGAGGGCCCTTGGACTATGTAGGTTAACTAGCGGGCACTTGGACAATGTAGTTTCCGTAGCGGGCATTTGGATTATTTAGGTTACCTAGTGGGCACTTGGACTATGCAGGTTACCTAGCGGGCACTTGGACTATGTAGGTTACCAGCGGGCACTTGGACTATCTAGGTTAACGAACGTGCACTTGGACTATGTAGGTAACCTAGCGGGCACTTGGACTGTCTAGGTTACCTAGCGGGCCCTAGGCCTATATAGGTTAACCAACGGGCACATGGACTATGTAGGTTAACTAGCGGACACTTCGACTATCTAGGTTACCTAAAAGGCAATTGGACGATCTAAGTTACCTAGCGGGCACTTGGACTATGTAGGTTCCCTAGCGGGCACTTGGACTATTTAGGTTACTTAGCAGGCACTTTGACTATCTAGGTTAACTAACGGGCATTTGGACTATGTAGGATGCCTAGCGATCACTTGGACTATGTAGGTTACCTAGCGGGCACTTGGACTATCTAGGTTACTTAGCGGGCACTTGGACTATGTACGTTCCCTAGCGGGCACTTGGGCTATCTACGTTACCTAGCGGGCACTTGGATTATGTAGGTTAACGAACGGGCACTTGGACTATGTAGGTAACCTAATGGTCTCTTGGACTGTCTAGGTTACCTAGCGGGCACTTGGACTATGTAGGTTAATTAGCTGTCATTTGGACTATGTAGGTAACCTAGCGGGCACTTGGACAGTCTAGGTTACCTAGCGGGCACTTGGACTTCTATGTTAACGAATGGGTACTTGGGCTATGTATGTTGCATAGCGGGCAATTGGATTATCTAGGTTAGGTAACAGGCACTTGGACTATCTAGGTTACCTAACGGGCACTTGGACTATCTTGGTTTCTTAGCGGGCACTTGGACTATATAGGTTACCTAGCAGGCCCTTGGACTATGTAGGTTACCTAGCAGGCACTTTGACTATCTAGGTTAACGAAATGGCAGTTGGACTATATAGGTTACCTAGCGGGCATTTGGATTATTTAGTTTACCTAGTGGGCACTTGGTCTATGTAGGTTACCTAGCGGGCACTTGGACTATGTAGGTTACTAGCGGGCACTTGCACTATCTAGGTTAACGAACGTGCACTTGGACTATGTAGGTAACCTAGCGGGCACTTGGACTGTCTAGGTTACCTAGCGGGCCCTTGGCCTATATAGGTTAACCAACGGGCACTTGGACTATGTAGGTTAACTAGCGGACACTTCGACTATCTAGGTTAGCTAACGGGCAATTGGACCATCTAGGTTACATAGCGGGCACTTGGACTATGTAGGTTCCCTAGCGGGCACTTGGATTATGTAGGTTCCCTATCGGGCACTTGGACTATGTGGGTTCCCTAGCTGGCATTTGGACTATCTTGGTTCCCTACGGGCACTTGGATTATCTAGGTTTCCTAACGGGCACTTGGAATATGTAGGTTCCTCTGCGGGCACTTGGACTATGTAGATTCCCTATCAGGCACTTGGACTATGTAGGTTAACTAGCGGGCACTTGGACTATCTAGTTTAACTAGCGGGCACGTGGACTATCTAGGTTACTTAGCGAGCACTTGTACAATGCAGGTTCCCTAGCGGGCATTTTGACTATGTAGGTTCCCTAGCGGGCACTTGGATTATATAGGTTCCCTACGGGCACTTGGACTATCTAGGTTCCCTAACGGGGACTTGGAATATGTAGGATCCCTATCGGGCACTTGGACTATGTAGGTTCCTCAGCGGGCACTTGGACTATGTAGGTTCCCTATCGGACATTGGACTATGTAGGTTAACTAGCAGGACCTTGAACTTTCTAGGTTACCTAGCGGGCACTTCGACTATGTAGGTTAACTAGCGGACACTTGGACAATCTAGGTTCCCTAGCGGGCACTTGGACTATGTAGGTTACCAGCGGGCACTTGGACTATCTAGGTTAACGAACGTGCACTAGGACAATGTAGGTAACCTAGCGGGCACTTGGACTGTCTAGGTTACCTAACGGGCACTTGGCCTATCTAGGTTAACCAACGGGCACTTGGATTATGTAGGTTAACTAGCGGACACTTCGACTATCTAGGTTAGCTAATGGGCAATTGGACCATCTAGGTTACCTAGCGGGCACTTGGACTATGTAGGTTCCCTAGCGGGCACTTGGATTATGTAGGTTCCCTATAGGGCAATTGGACAATGTGGGTTCCCTAGCGGGCATTTGGACTATCTAGGTTCCCTACGGGCACTTGGACAATCTAGGTTCCCTAACGGGCACTTGGAATATGTAGGTTCCCTATCGGGCACTTGGACTATGTAGGTTCCTCTGCGGGCACTTGGACTATGTAGGTTCCCTATCAGGCACTTGGACTATCTAGGTTAACTAGCGGGCACTTAGATTATCTAGGTTAACTAGCAGGCACATGGACTATCTAGATAACTAGAGGGCCCTTATACTATCTAGGTTTAATAGCGGGCACTTGGACTATCTAGGTTAACTAGCGGGCACTTGGACTATGTAGTTTCCCTAGCGGGCATTTGGATTATTTAGGTTACCTAGTGGGCACTTGGACTATGCAGGTTACCTAGCGGGCACATGGACTATGTAGGTTACCAGCAGGCACTTGGACTATCTAGGTAACCTAACGGGCACTTGGAATATGTAGGTTCCCCATCGGGCACTTGGACTATGTAGGTTCCTCTGCGTGCACTTGGACTATGTAGGTTCCCTATCAGGCACTTGGACTATCTAGGTTATCTAGCGGGCACTTGGACTATCTAGGTTAATTAGCGGGCACTTGTACAATGCAGGTTCCCTAGCGGGCACTTTGACTATGTAGGTTCCCTAGCGGGCACTTGGACTATATAGGTTGCCTACGGGAGCTTGGACTATCTAGGTAATCTAACGGGCACTTGGAATATGTAGGTTCCCCATCTGGTACTTGGACTATGTAGGTTCCTCAGCGGGCACTTTGACTATGTAGGGTCCCTATCGGGCATTTTACTATGTAGGTTAACTAGCAGGACCTTGGACTATCTAGGTTACCTAGCGGGCACTTGGACTATGTAGGTTAACTAGCGGACACTTGGACAATCTAGGTTACCTACCGGGCACTTGAACTATGTACATACAATAGTGGGCACTTGGACTATCTAGGTTACCTAGCAGGCACTTGGACTATGTACGTCCCCTAGCGGGCACTTGGACTATCTAGGTTAACTAGAGGGCCCTTGGACTATGTAGGTTAACTAGCGGGCACTTGCACTATCTAAATTAACTAGTTGGCCTTGGACTATCTAGGTTAACTAGCGGGCACTTGGACTATGTAGTTTCCCTAGCGGGCATTTGGATTATTTAGGTTACCTAGTGGGCACTTGGACTATGCAGGTTACCTAGCGGGCACTTGGACTATGTAGGTTACCATCGGGCACTTGGACTATCTAGGTTAACGAACGTGCACTTGGACTATGTAGGTAACCTAGCGGGCACTTGGACTGTATAGGTTACCTAACGGGCTCTTGGCCTATCTAGGTTAACCAACGGGCACTTGGACTATGTAGGTTATCTAGCGGACACTTCGACTATCTAGGTTAGCTAACAGGCAATTGGACCATCTAGGTTACCTAGCGGGCACTTGGACTATGTAGGTTCCCTAGCGGGCACTTGGATTATGTAGGTTCCCTATCGGGCAATTGGACAATATGGGTTCCCTAGCGGGCATTTGGACTATCTAGGTTCCCTACGGGCACTTGGACTATCTAGGTTCCCTAACGGGCACTTGGAATATATAGGTTCCCTATCAGGTAATTGGACTATGTAGGTTCCTCTGCGGGCACTTGGACGATGTAGGTTCCCTATCAGGCACTTGGACTATCTAGGTTAACTAGCGGGCACTTGGACTATCTAGGTTAATTAGCGGGCACTTGTACAATGCAGGTTCCCTAGCGGGCACTTTGACTATGTAGGTTCCCTAGCGGGCACTTGGACTATATAGGTTCCCTACGGGCACTTGGATTATCTAGGTAACCTAACGGGCACTTGGAATATGTAGGTTCCCCATCGGGTACTTGGACTATGTAGGTTCCTCAGCGGGCACTTTGACTATGTAGGGTCCCTATCGGGCATTGGACTATGTAGGTTAACTAGCAGGACCTTGGACTCTCTAGGTTACCTAGCGGGTACTTGGACTATGTAGGTTAACTAGCGGACACTTGGACAATCTAGGTTCCCTAGCGGGCACTTTAACTATGTACATACAATAGTGGGCACTTGGACTATCTAGGTTACCTAGCAGGCACTTGGACTATGTACGTCCCCTAGCAGGCACTTGGACTATCTAGGTTAACTAGAGGGCCCTTGGACTATGTAGGTTAACTAGCGGGCACTTGGACAATGTAGTTTCCGTAGCGGGCATTTGGATTATTTAGGTTACCTAGTGGGCACTTGGACTATGCAGGTTACCTAGCGGGCACTTGGACTATGTAGGTTACCAGCGGGCACTTGGACTATCTAGGTTAACGAACGTGCACTTGGACTATGTAGGTAACCTAGCGGGCACTTGGACTGTCTAGGTTACCTAGCGGGCCCTAGGCCTATATAGGTTAACCAACGGGCACATGGACTATGTAGGTTAACTAGCGGACACTTCGACTATCTAGGTTACCTAAAAGGCAATTGGACGATCTAAGTTACCTAGCGGGCACTTGGACTATGTAGGTTCCCTAGCGGGCACTTGGACTATTTAGGTTACTTAGCAGGCACTTTGACTATCTAGGTTAACTAACGGGCATTTGGACTATGTAGGATGCCTAGCGAGCACTTGGACTATGTAGGTTACCTAGCGTCCACTTGGACTATCTAGGTTACTTAGCGGGCACTTGGACTATGTACGTTCCCTAGCGGGCACTTGGGCTATCTACGTTACCTAGCGGGCACTTGGATTATGTAGGTTAACGAACGGGCACTTGGACTATGTAGGTAACCTAATGGTCACTTGGACTGTCTAGGTTACCTAGCGGGCACTTGGACTATGTAGGTTAATTAGCTGTCATTTGGACTATGTAGGTAACCTAGCGGGCACTTGGACAGTCTAGGTTACCTAGCGGGCACTTGGACTTCTATGTTAACGAATGGGTACTTGGGCTATGTATGTTGCATAGCGGGCAATTGGATTATCTAGGTTAGGTAACAGGCACTTGGACTATCTAGGTTACCTAACGGGCACTTGGACTATCTTGGTTTCTTAGCGGGCACTTGGACTATATAGGTTACCTAGCAGGCCCTTGGACTATGTAGGTTACCTAGCAGGCACTTTGACTATCTAGGTTAACGAAATGGCAGTTGGACTATATAGGTTACCTAGCGGGCATTTGGATTATTTAGTTTACCTAGTGGGCACTTGGTCTATGTAGGTTACCTAGCGGGCACTTGGACTATGTAGGTTACCAGCGGGCACTTGCACTATCTAGGTTAACGAACGTGCACTTGGACTATCTAGGTAACCTAGCGGGCACTTGGACTGTCTAGGTTACCTAGCGGGCCCTTGGCCTATATAGGTTAACCAACGGGCACTTGGACTATGTAGGTTAACTAGCGGACACTTCGACTATCTAGGTTAGCTAACGGGCAATTGGACCATCTAGGTTACATAGCGGGCACTTGGACTATGTAGGTTCCCTAGCGGGCACTTGGATTATGTAGGTTCCCTATCGGGCACTTGGACTATGTGGGTTCCCTAGCTGGCATTTGGACTATCTTGGTTCCCTACGGGCACTTGGATTATCTAGGTTTCCTAACGGGCACTTGGAATATGTAGGTTCCTCTGCGGGCACTTGGACTATGTAGATTCCCTATCAGGCACTTGGACTATGTAGGTTAACTAGCGGGCACTTGGACTATCTAGTTTAACTAGCGGGCACGTGGACTATCTAGGTTACTTAGCGAGCACTTGTACAATGCAGGTTCCCTAGCGGGCATTTTGACTATGTAGGTTCCCTAGCGGGCACTTGGATTATATAGGTTCCCTACGGGCACTTGGACTATCTAGGTTCCCTAACGGGGACTTGGAATATGTAGGATCCCTATCGGGCACTTGGACTATGTAGGTTCCTCAGCGGGCACTTGGACTATGTAGGTTCCCTATCGATCATTGGACTATGTAGGTTAACTAGCAGGACCTTGAACTTTCTAGGTTACCTAGCGGGCACTTCGACTATGTAGGTTAACTAGCGGACACTTGGACAATCTAGGTTCCCTAGCGGGCACTTGGACTATGTAGGTTACCAGCGGGCACTTGGACTATCTAGGTTAACGAACGTGCACTAGGACAATGTAGGTAACCTAGCGGGCACTTGGACTGTCTAGGTTACCTAACGGGCACTTGGCCTATCTAGGTTAACCAACGGGAACTTGGATTATGTAGGTTAACTAGCGGACACTTCGACTATCTAGGTTAGCTAATGGGCAATTGGACCATCTAGGTTACCTAGCGGGCACTTGGACTATGTAGGTTCCCTAGCGGGCACTTGGATTATGTAGGTTCCCTATAGGGCAATTGGACAATGTGGGTTCCCTAGCGGGCATTTGGACTATCTAGGTTCCCTACGGGCACTTGGACAATCTAGGTTCCCTAACGGGCACTTGGAATATGTAGGTTCCTTATCGGGCACTTGGACTATGTAGGTTCCTCTGCGGGCACTTGGACTATGTAGGTTCCCTATCAGGCACTTGGACTATCTAGGTTAACTAGCGGGCACTTAGATT
The DNA here is from genome assembly GCF_050624435.1 of Tenrec ecaudatus. Taxonomy (NCBI): domain Eukaryota; kingdom Metazoa; phylum Chordata; class Mammalia; order Afrosoricida; family Tenrecidae; genus Tenrec; species Tenrec ecaudatus. Next base: position 136,978 of record NW_027457695.1, read on the forward strand.
ATCTAGGTTAACTAGCAGGCACATGGACTATCTAGATAACTAGAGGGCCCTTATACTATCTAGGTTTACTAGCGGGCACTTGGACTATCTAGGTTAACTAGCGGGCACTTGGACTATGTAGTTTCCCTAGCGGGCATTTGGATTATTTAGGTTACCTAGTGGGCACTTGGACTATGCAGGTTACCTAGCGGGCACATGGACTATGTAGGTTACCAGCGGGCACTTGGACTATCTAGGTAACCTAACGGGCACTTGGAATATGTAGGTTCCCCATCGGGCACTTGGACTATGTAGGTTCCTCTGCGTGCACTTGGACTATGTAGGTTCCCTATCAGGCACTTGGACTATCTAGGTTATCTAGCGGGCACTTGGACTATCTAGGTTAATTAGCGGGCACTTGTACAATGCAGGTTCCCTAGCGGGCACTTTGACTATGTAGGTTCCCTAGCGGGCACTTGGACTATATAGGTTGCCTACGGGCACTTGGACTATCTAGGTAACCTAACGGGCACTTGGAATATGTAGGTTCCCCATCTGGTACTTGGACTATGTAGGTTCCTCAGCGGGCACTTTGACTATGTAGGGTCCCTATCGGGCATTTTACTATGTAGGTTAACTAGCAGGACCTTGGACTATCTAGGTTACCTAGCGGGCACTTGGACTATGTAGGTTAACTAGCGGACACTTGGACAATCTAGGTTACCTACCGGGCACTTGAACTATGTACATACAATAGTGGGCACTTGGACTATCTAGGTTACCTAGCAGGCACTTGGACTATGTACGTCCCCTAGCGGGCACTTGGACTATCTAGGTTAACTAGAGGGCCCTTGGACTATGTAGGTTAACTAGCGGGCACTTGCACTATCTAAATTAACTAGTTGGCCTTGGACTATCTAGGTTAACTAGCGGGCACTTGGACTATGTAGTTTCCCTAGCGGGCATTTGGATTATTTAGGTTACCTAGTGGGCACTTGGACTATGCAGGTTACCTAGCGGGCACTTGGACTATGTAGGTTACCATCGGGCACTTGGACTATCTAGGTTAACGAACGTGCACTTGGACTATGTAGGTAACCTAGCGGGCACTTGGACTGTATAGGTTACCTAGCGGGCTCTTGGCCTATCTAGGTTAACCAACGGGCACTTGGACTATGTAGGTTATCTAGCGGACACTTCGACTATCTAGGTTAGCTAACAGGCAATTGGACCATCTAGGTTACCTAGCGGGCACTTGGACTATGTAGGTTCCCTAGCGGGCACTTGGATTATGTAGGTTCCCTATCGGGCAATTGGACAATATGGGTTCCCTAGCGGGCATTTGGACTATCTAGGTTCCCTACGGGCACTTGGACTATCTAGGTTCCCTAACGGGCACTTGGAATATATAGGTTCCCTATCAGGTAATTGGACTATGTAGGTTCCTATGCGGGCACTTGGACGATGTAGGTTCCCTATCAGGCACTTGGACTATCTAGGTTAACTAGCGGGCACTTGGACTATCTAGGTTAATTAGCGGGCACTTGTACAATGCAGGTTCCCTAGCGGGCACTTTGACTATGTAGGTTCCCTAGCGGGCACTTGGACTATATAGGTTCCCTACGGGCACTTGGATTATCTAGGTAACCTAACGGGCACTTGGAATATGTAGGTTCCCCATCGGGTACTTGGACTATGTAGGTTCCTCAGCGGGCACTTTGACTATGTAGGGTCCCTATCGGGCATTGGACTATGTAGGTTAACTAGCAGGACCTTGGACTCTCTAGGTTACCTAGCGGGTACTTGGACTATGTAGGTTAACTAGCGGACACTTGGACAATCTAGGTTCCCTAGCGGGCACTTTAACTATGTACATACAATAGTGGGCACTTGGACTATCTAGGTTACCTAGCAGGCACTTGGACTATGTACGTCCCCTAGCAGGCACTTGGACTATCTAGGTTAACTAGAGGGCCCTTGGACTATGTAGGTTAACTAGCGGGCACTTGGACAATGTAGTTTCCGTAGCGGGCATTTGGATTATTTAGGTTACCTAGTGGGCACTTGGACTATGCAGGTTACCTAGCGGGCACTTGGACTATGTAGGTTACCAGCGGGCACTTGGACTATCTAGGTTAACGAACGTGCACTTGGACTATGTAGGTAACCTAGCGGGCACTTGGACTGTCTAGGTTACCTAGCGGGCCCTAGGCCTATATAGGTTAACCAACGGGCACATGGACTATGTAGGTTAACTAGCGGACACTTCGACTATCTAGGTTACCTAAAAGGCAATTGGACGATCTAAGTTACCTAGCGGGCACTTGGACTATGTAGGTTCCCTAGCGGGCACTTGGACTATTTAGGTTACTTAGCAGGCACTTTGACTATCTAGGTTAACTAACGGGCATTTGGACTATGTAGGATGCCTAGCGAGCACTTGGACTATGTAGGTTACCTAGCGGGCACTTGGAACATCTAGGTTACTTAGCGGGCACTTGGACTATGTACGTTCCCTAGCGGGCACTTGGGCTATCTACGTTACCTAGCGGGCACTTGGATTATGTAGGTTAACGAACGGGCACTTGGACTATGTAGGTAACCTAATGGACACTTGGACTGTCTAGGTTACCTAGCGGGCACTTGGACTATGTAGGTTAATTAGCTGTCATTTGGACTATGTAGGTAACCTAGCGGGCACTTGGACAGTCTAGGTTACCTAGCGGGCACTTGGACTTCTATGTTAACGAATGGGTACTTGGGCTATGTATGTTGCATAGCGGGCAATTGGATTATCTAGGTTAGGTAACAGGCACTTGGACTATCTAGGTTACCTAACGGGCACTTGGACTATCTTGGTTTCTTAGCGGGCACTTGGACTATATAGGTTACCTAGCAGGCCCTTGGACTATGTAGGTTACCTAGCAGGCACTTTGACTATCTAGGTTAACGAAATGGCAGTTGGACTATATAGGTTACCTAGCGGGCATTTGGATTATTTAGTTTACCTAGTGGGCACTTGGTCTATGTAGGTTACCTAGCGGGCACTTGGACTATGTAGGTTACCAGCGGGCACTTGCACTATCTAGGTTAACGAACGTGCACTTGGACTATGTAGGTAACCTAGCGGGCACTTGGACTGTCTAGGTTACCTAGCGGGCCCTTGGCCTATATAGGTTAACCAACGGGCACTTGGACAATGTAGGTTAACTAGCGGACACTTCGACTATCTAGGTTAGCTAACGGGCAATTGGACCATCTAGGTTACATAGCGGGCACTTGGACTATGTAGGTTCCCTAGCGGGCACTTGGATTATGTAGGTTCCCTATCGGGCACTTGGACTATGTGGGTTCCCTAGCTGGCATTTGGACTATCTTGGTTCCCTACGGGCACTTGGATTATCTAGGTTTCCTAACGGGCACTTGGAATATGTAGGTTCCTCTGCGGGCACTTGGACTATGTAGATTCCCTATCAGGCACTTGGACTATGTAGGTTAACTAGCGGGCACTTGGACTATCTAGTTTAACTAGCGGGCACGTGGACTATCTAGGTTACTTAGCGAGCACTTGTACAATGCAGGTTCCCTAGCGGGCATTTTGACTATGTAGGTTCCCTAGCGGGCACTTGGATTATATAGGTTCCCTACGGGCACTTGGACTATCTAGGTTCCCTAACGGGGACTTGGAATATGTAGGATCCCTATCGGGCACTTGGACTATGTAGGTTCCTCAGCGGGCACTTGGACTATGTAGGTTCCCTATCGGACATTGGACTATGTAGGTTAACTAGCAGGACCTTGAACTTTCTAGGTTACCTAGCGGGCACTTCGACTATGTAGGTTAACTAGCGGACACTTGGACAATCTAGGTTCCCTAGCGGGCACTTGGACTATGTAGGTTACCAGCGGGCACTTGGACTATCTAGGTTAACGAACGTGCACTAGGACAATGTAGGTAACCTAGCGGGCACTTGGACTGTATAGGTTACCTAGCGGGCACTTGGCCTATCTAGATTAACCAACGGGCACTTGGACTATGTAGGTTAACTAGCGGACACTTCGACTATCTAGGTTAGCTAACGGGCATTTGGACCATCTAGGTTACCTAGCGGGCACTTGGACTATGTAGGTTCCCTAGCGGGCACTTGGATTATGTAGGTTCCCTATCGGGCAATTGGACAATGTGGGTTCCCTAGCGGGCATTTGGACTATCTAGGTTCCCTACGGGCACTTGGACTATCTAGGTTCCCTAACGGGCACTTGGAATATGTAGGTTCCCTATCGAGCACTTGGACTATGTAGGTTCCTCTGCGTGCACTTGGACTATGTAGGTTCCCTATCAGGCACTTGGACTATCTAGGTTAACTAGCGGGCACTTGGACTATCTAGGTTAATTAGCGGGCACTTGTACAATGCAGGTTCCCTAGTGGGCACTTTGACTATGTAGGTTCCCTAGCGGGCACTTGGACTATATAGGTTCCCTACGGGCACTTGGACTATCTAGGTAACCTAACGGGCACTTGGAATATGTAGGTTCCCCATCGGGTACTTGGACTATGTAGGTTCCTCAGCGGGCACTTTGACTATGTAGGGTCCCTATCGGGCATTTTACTATGTAGGTTAACTAGCAGGACCTTGGACTATCTAGGTTACCTAGCGGGCACTTGGACTATGTAGGTTAACTAGCGGACACTTGGACAATCTAGGTTACCTACCGGGCACTTGAACTATGTACATACAATAGTGGGCACTTGGAATATCTAGGTTCCCTAGCAGGCACTTGGACTATGCACGTCCCCTAGCGGGCACTTGGACTATCTAGGTTAACTAGAGGGCCTTTGGACTATATAGGTTAACTAGCGGGCACTTGCACTATCTAAATTAACTAGTTGGCCTTGGACTATCTAGGTTACCTAGTGGGCACTTGGACTATGCAGGTTACCTAGCGGGCACTTGGATTATGTAGGATCCCTATCGGGCAATTGGACAATTTGGGTTCCCTAGCGGGCATTTGGACTATCTAGGTTCCCTACGGGCACTTGGACTATCTAGGTTCCCTAACGGGAACTTGGAATATGTAGGTTCCCTATCAGGCACTTGGACTATGTAGGTTCCCTATCAGGCACTTGGACTATCTAGGTTAACTAGCGGGCACTTGGACTATCTAGGTTAACTAGCGGGCACTTGGAATATCTAGATAACTAGCGGGCCATTATACTATCTAGGTTTACTAGCGGGCACTTGGTCTATCTAGGTTAACTAGCGGGCACTTGGACTTTGTAGTTTCCCTAGCGGGCATTTGGATTATTTAGGTTACCTAGTGGGCACTTGGACTATGCAGGTTACCTAGCGGGCACTTGGACTATGTAGGTTACCAGCGGGCACTTGGACTTTCTAGGTTAACGGACGTGCACTTGGACTATGTAGGTAACCTAGCGGGCACTTGGACTGTATAGGTTACCTAGCGGGCACTTGGCCTATCTAGGTTAAACAACGGGCACTTGGACTATATAGGTTAACTAGCGGACACTTCGACTATCTAGGTTAGCTAACGGGCAATTGTACCATCTAGGTTACCTAGCGGGCACTTGGACTATGTAGGTTCCCTAGCGGGCACTTGGATTATGTAGGTTCCCTATCGGGCACTTGGACTATGTGGGTTCCCTAGCGGGCATTTGGACTATCTTGGTTCCCTACGGGCACTTGGACTATCTAGGTTCCCTAACGGGCACTTGGAATATGTAGGTTCCTCTGCGGGCACTTGGACTATATAGATTCCCCATCAGGCACTTGGACTATGTAGGTTAACTAGCGGGCACTTGGACTATCTAGGTTAACTAGCGGGCACGTGGACTATCTAGGTTACTTAGCGAGCACTTGTACAATGCAGGTTCCCTAGCGGGCATTTTGACTATGTAGGTTCCCTACGGGCACTTGGACTATCTAGGTTCCCTAACGGGCACTTGCAATATGTAGGTTCCCTATCAGGCACTTGGACTTGTAGGTTCCTCAGCGGGCACTTGGACTATGTAGGTTCCTATCGGACATTGGACTATGTAGGTTAACTAGCAGGACCTTGGACTATCTAGGTTACCTAGCGGGCACTTCGACTATGTAGGTTAACTAGCGGACACTTGGACAATCTAGGTTACCTAGCGGGCACTTGGACTATGTAGGTTCCCTAGCGGGCACTTGGATTATGTAGGTTCCCTATCGGGCAATTGGACAATGTGGGTTCCCTAGCGGGCATTTGGACTATCTAGGTTCCCTACGGGCACTTGGAATATCTAGGTTCCCTAACGGGCACTTGCAATATGTAGGTTCCCTATCAGGCACTTGGACTTGTAGGTTCCTCTGCGTGCACTTGGACTATGTAGGTTCCCTATCAGGCACATGGACTATCTAGGTTAACTAGCGGGCACTTGGACTATCTAGGTTAATTAGCGGGCACTTGTACAATGCAGGTTCCCTAATGGGCATTTTGACTATGTAGGTTCCCTAGCGGGCACTTGGACTATATAGGTTCCCTACGGGCACTTGGACTATCTAGGTAACCTAACGGGCACTTGGAATATGTAGGTTCCCCATCGGGTACTTGGAATATGTAGGTTCCTCAGCGGGCACTTTGACGATGTAGGGTCCCTATCGGGCATTTTACTATGTAGGTTAACTAGCAGGACCTTGGACTATCTAGGTTACCTAGCGGGCACTTGGACTATGTAGGTTAACTAGCGGACACTTGGACAATCTAGGTTACCTACCGGGCACTTGAACTATGTACATACAATAGTGGGCACTTGGACTATCTAGGTTACCTATCAGGCACTTGGACTATGTACGTCCCCTAGCGGGCACTTGGACTATCTAGGTTAACTAGAGGGCCCTTGGACTATGTAGGTTAACTAGTGGGCACTTGGACTATGTAGTTTCCCTAGCGGGCATTTGGATTATTTAGGTTACCTAGTGGGCACTTGGACTATGCAGGTTACCTAGCGGGCACTTGGACTATGTAGGTTACCAGCGGGCACTTGGACTATCTAGGTTAACGAAGGTGCACTTGGACTATGTAGGTAACCTAGCGGGCACTTGGACTGTATAGGTTACCAAGCGGGCACTTGGCCTATCTAGGTTAACCAACGGGCACTTGGACTATGTAGGTTAACTAGCGGACACTTCGACTATCTAGGTTAGCTAACGGGCAATAGGACCATATAGGTTACCTAGCGGGCACTTTGACTATGTAGGTTCCCTAGCGGGCACTTGGATTATGTAGGTTCCCTATCGGGCAATTGGACAATGTGGGTTCCCTAGCGGGCATTTGGACTATATAGGTTACCTACGGGCACTTGGACTATCTAGGTTAACGAACATGCACTTGGACAATGTAGGTAACCTAGCGGGCACTTGGCCTATCTAGGTTAACCAACGGGCACTTGGACTATGTAGGTTAACTAGCGGACACTTCGACTATCTAGTTTAGCTAACGGGCATTTGGACCATCTAGGTTACCTAGCGGGCACTTGGACTATGTAGGTTCCCTAGCGGGCACTAGGATTATGTAGGTTCCCTATCGGGCAATTGGACAATGTGGGTTCCCTAGCGGGCATTTGGACTATCTAGGTTCCCTACGGGCACTTGGACTATCTAGGTTCCCTAACGGGCACTTGGAATATGTAGGTTCCCTATCGGGCACTTGGACTATCTAGGTTAACTAGCGGGCACTTGGACTATCTAGGTTAATTAGCGGGCACTTGTACAATGCAGGTTCCCTAGCGGGCACTTTGACTTTGTAGGTTCCCTAGCGGGCACATGGACTATATAGGTTCCCTACGGGCACTTGGAATATGTAGGTTCCCCATCGGGTACTTGGACTATGTAGGTTCCTCAGCGGGCACTTTGACGATGTAGGGTCCCTATCGGGCATTTTACTATGTAGGTTAACTAGCAGGACCTTGGACTATCTAGGTTACCTAGCGGGGACTTGGACTATGTAGGTTAACTAGCGGACACTTGGACAATCTAGGTTACTTACTGGGCACTTGAACTATGTACATACAATAGTGGGCACTTGGACTATCTAGGTTACCTATCAGGCACTTGGACTATGTACGTCCCCTAGCGGGCAATTGGACTATCTAGGTTAACTAGAGGGCCCTTGGACTATGTAGGTTAACTAGCGGGCACTTGCACTATCTAAATTAACTAGTTGGCCTTGGACTATCTAGGTTAACTAGCGGGCACTTGGACTATGTAGTTTCCCTAGCGGGCATTTGGATTATTTAGGTTACCTAGTGGGCACTTGGACTATGCAGGTTACCTAGCGGGCACTTGGACTATGTAGGTTACCAGCGGGCACTTGGACTTTCTAGGTTAACGAACGTGCACTTGGACTATGTAGGTAACCTAGCGGGCACTTGGACTGTATAGGTTACTTAGCGGGCACTTGGCCTATCTAGGTTAACCAAGGGCACTTAGACTATGTAGGTTAACTAGCGGACACTTCGACTATCTAGGTTAGCTAACGGGCAATTGGACCATCTAGGTTACCTAGCGGGCACTTGGACTATGTAGGTTCCCTAGCGGGCACTTGGATTATGTAGGTTCCCTATCGGGCACTTGGACTATGTGGGTTCCCTAGCGGGCATTTGGACTATCTTGGTTCCCTATGGGCACTTGGACTATCTAGGTTCCCTAACGGGCACTTGGAATATGTAGGTTCCTCTGCGGTCACTTGGACTATGTAGATTCCCTATCAGGCACTTGGACTATGTAGGTTAACTAGCGGGCACTTGGACTATCTAGGTTAACTAGCGGGCACGTGGACTATCTAGGTTACTTAGCGAGCACTTGTACAATGCAGGTTCCCTTGCGGGCATTTTGACTATGTAGTTTCCCTATCGGGCACTTGGACTATGTAGGTTACTCAGCGGGCACTTGGACTATGTAGGTTCCCTATCGGACATTGGACTATGTAGGTTAACTAGCAAGACCTTGGACTATCTAGGTTACCTAGCGGGCACTTCGACTATGTAGGTTAACTAGCGGACATTGGACAATCTAGGTTACATAACGGGCACTTGGACTATGTAGGTTACCAGCGGGTACTTGGACTATCTAGGTTAACGAACGTGCACTTGGACAATGTAGGTAACCTAGCGGGCACTTGGACTGTATAGGTTACCTAGGGGGCACTTGGCCTATCTAGGTTAACCAACGGGCACTTGGACTATGTAGGTTAACTAGCGGACACTTCGACTATCTAGGTTAGCTAACGGGCATTTGGACCATCTAGGTTACCTAACGGGCACTTGGACTATGTAGGTTCCCTAGCGGGCACTTGGATTATGTAGGTTCCCTATCGGGCAATTGGACAATGTGGGTTCCCTAGCGGGCATTTGGACTATCTAGGTTCCCTACGGGCACTTGGACTATCTAGGTTCCCTAACGGGCACTTGGAATATGTAGGTTCCCTATCGGGCACTTGGACTATGTAGGTTCCTCTGCGTGCACTTGGACTATGTAGGTTCCCTATCAGGCACTTGGACTATCTAGGTTAACTAGCGGGCACTTGGACTATCTAGGTTAATTAGCTGGCACTTGTACAATGCAGGTTCCCTAGCGGGCACTTTGACTATGTAGGTTCCCTAGCGGGCACTTGGACTATATAGGTTCCCTACGGGCACTTGGACTATCTAGGTAACCTAACGGGCACTTGGCATATGTAGGTTCCCCATCGGGTACTTGGACTATGTAGGTTCCTCAGCGGGCTCTTTGACGATGTAGGGTCCCTATCGGGCATTTTACTATGTAGGTTAACTAACAGGACCTTGGACTATCTAGGTTACCTAGCGGGCACTTGGACTATGTAGGTTAACTAGCAGACACTTGGACAATCTAGGTTACCTACCGGGCACTTGAACTATGTACATACAATAGTGGGCACTTGGACTATCTAGGTTACCTAGCAGGCACTTGGACTATGTACGTCCCCTAGCGTGCATTTGGACTATCTAGGTTAACTAGAGGGCCCTTGGACTATGTAGGTTATCTAGCGGGCACTTGGAATATCTAGGTTAACTAGCGGGCACTTGGAATATCTAGATAACTAGCGGGCCCTTATACTATCTAGGTTTACTAGCGGGCACTTGGACTATCTAGGTTAACTAGCGGGCACTTGGACTATGTAGTTTCCCTAGCGGGCATTTGGATTATTTAGGTTACCTAGTGGGCACTTGGACTATGCAGGTTACCTAGCGGGCACTTGGACTATGTAGGTTACCAGCGGGCACTTGGACTTTCTAGGTTAACGAACGTGCACTTGGACTATGTAGGTAACCTAGCGGGCACTTGGACTGTATAGGTTACCTAGCGGGCACTTGGCCTATCTAGGTTAACCAACGGGCACTTGGACTATGTAGGTTAACTAGCGGACACTTCGACTATCTAGGTTAGCTAACGGGCAATTGGACCATCTAGGTTACCTAGCGGGCACTTGGACTATGTAGGTTCCCTAGCGGGCACTTGGATTATGTAGGTTCCCTATCGGGCACTTGGACTATGTGGGTTCCCTAGCTGGCATTTGGACTATCTTGGTTCCCTACGGGCACTTGGATTATCTAGGTTTCCTAACGGGCACTTGGAATATGTAGGTTCCTCTGCGGGCACTTGGACTATGTAGATTCCCTATCAGGCACTTGGACTATGTAGGTTAATTAGCGGGCACTTGGACTATCTAGTTTAACTAGCGGGCACGTGGACTATCTAGGTTACTTAGCGAGCACTTGTACAATGCAGGTTCCCCAGCGGGCATTTTGACTATGTAGGTTCCCTAGCGGGCACTTGGATTATATAGGTTCCCTACGGGCACTTGGACTATCTAGGTTCCCTAACGGGGACTTGGAATATGTAGGTTCCCTATCGGGCACTTGGACTATGTAGGTTCCTCAGCGGGCACTTGGACTATGTAGGTTCCCTATCGGACATTGGACTATGTAGGTTAACTAGCAGGACCTTGAACTTTCTAGGTTACCTAGCGGGCACTTCGACTATGTAGGTTAACTAGCGGACACTTGGACAATCTAGGTTCCCTAGCGGGCACTTGGACTATGTAGGTTACCAGTGGGCACTTGGACTATCTAGGTTAACGAACGTGCACTTGGACAATGTAGGTAACCTAGCGGGCACTTGGACTGTATAGGTTACCTAGCGGGCACTTGGCCTATCTAGATTAACCAACGGGCACTTGGACTATGTAGGTTAACTAGCGGACACTTCGACTATCTAGGTTAGCTAACGGGCATTTGGACCATCTAGGTTACCTAGCGGGCACTTGGACTATGTAGGTTCCCTAGCGGGCTCTTGGATTATGTAGGTTCCCTATCGGGCAATTGGACAATGTGGGTTCCCTAGCGGGCATTTGGACTATCTAGGTTCCCTACGGGCACTTGGACTATCTAGGTTCCCTAACGGGCACTTGGAATATGTAGGTTCCCTATCGAGCACTTGGACTATGTAGGTTCCTCTGCGTGCACTTGGACTATGTAGGTTCCCTATCAGGCACTTGGACTATCTAGGTTAACTAGCGGGCACTTGGACTATCTAGGTTAATTAGCGGGCACTTGTACAATGCAGGTTCCCTAGTGGGCACTTTGACTATGTAGGTTCCCTAGCGGGCACTTGGACTATATAGGTTCCCTACGGGCACTTGGACTATCTAGGTAACCTAACGGGCACTTGGAATATGTAGGTTCCCCATCGGGTACTTGGACTATGTAGGTTCCTCAGCGGGCACTTTGACTATGTAGGGTCCCTATCGGGCATTTTACTATGTAGGTTAACTAGCAGGACCTTGGACTATCTAGGTTACCTAGCGGGCACTTGGACTATGTAGGTTAACTAGCGGACACTTGGACAATCTAGGTTACCTACCGGGCACTTGAACTATGTACATACAATAGTGGGCACTTGGAATATCTAGGTTCCCTAGCAGGCACTTGGACTATGCACGTCCCCTAGCGGGCACTTGGACTATCTAGGTTAACTAGAGGGCCCTTGGACTATATAGGTTAACTAGCGGGCACTTGCACTATCTAAATTAACAAGTTGGCCTTGGACTATCTAGGTTACCTAGTGGGCACTTGGACTATGCAGGTTACCTAGCGGGCACTTGGATTATGTAGGTTCCCTATCGGGCAATTGGACAATGTGGGTTCCCTAGCGGGCATTTGGACAATCTAGGTTCCCTACGGGCACTTGGACTATCTAGGTTCCCTAACGGGAACTTGGAATATGTAGGTTCCCTATCGGGCACTTGGACTATGTAGGTTCCCTATCAGGCACTTGGACTATCTAGGTTAACTAGCGGGCACTTGGACTATCTAGGTTAACTAGCGGGCACTTGGAATATCTAGATAACTAGCGGGCCCTTATACTATCTAGGTTTACTAGCGGGCACTTGGACTATCTAGGTTAACTAGCGGGCACTTGGACTATGTAGTTTCCCTAGCGGGCATTTGGATTATTTAGGTTACCTAGTGGGCACTTGGACTATGCAGGTTACCTAGCGGGCACTTGGACTATGTAGGTTACCAGCGGGCACTTGGACTTTCTAGGTTAACGGACGCGCACTTGGACTATGTAGGTAACCTAGCGGGCACTTGGACTGTATAGGTTACCTAGCGGGCACTTGGCCTATCTAGGTTAACCAACGGGCACTTGGACTATATAGGTTAACTAGCGGACACTTCGACTATCTAGGTTAGCTAACGGGCAATTGGACCATCTAGGTTACCTAGCGGGCACTTGGACTATGTAGGTTCCCTAGCGGGCACTTGGATTATGTAGGTTCCCTATCGGGCACTTGGACTATGTGGGTTCCCTAGCGGGCATTTGGACTATCTTGGTTCCCTATGGGCACTTGGACTATCTAGGTTCCCTAACGGGCACTTGGAATATGTAGGTTCCTCTGCGGGCACTTGGACTATATAGATTCCCTATCAGGCACTTGGACTATGTAGGTTAACTAGCGGGCACTTGGACTATCTAGGTTAACTAGCGGGCACGTGGACTATCTAGGTTACTTAGCGAGCACTTGTACAATGCAGGTTCCCTAGCGGGCATTTTGACTATGTAGGTTCCCTACGGGCACCTGGACTATCTAGGTTCCCTAACGGGCACTTGCAATATGTAGGTTCCCTATCAGGCACTTGGACTTGTAGGGTCCTCAGCGGGCACTTGGACTATGTAGGTTCCCTATCGGACATTGGACTATGTAGGTTAACTAGCAGGACCTTGGACTATCTAGGTTACCTAGCGGGCACTTCGACTATGTAGGTTAACTAGCGGACACTTGGACAATCTAGGTTACCTAGCGGGCACTTGGACTATGTAGGTTCCCTAGCGGGCACTTGGATTATGTAGGTTCCCTATCGGGCAATTGGACAATGTGGGTTCCCTAGCGTGCATTTGGACTATCTAGGTTCCCTACGGGCACTTGGACTATCTAGGTTCCCTAACGGGCACTTGCAATATGTAGGTTCCCTATCAGGCACTTGGACTTGTAGGTTCCTCTGCGTGCACTTGGACTATGTAGGTTCCCTATCAGGCACATGGACTATCTAGGTTAACTAGCGGGCACTTGGACTATCTAGGTTAATTAGCGGGCACTTGTACAATGCAGGTTCCCTAGCGGGCACTTTGACTATGTAGGTTCCCTAGCGGGCACTTGGACTATATAGGTTCCCTACGGGCACTTGGACTATCTAGGTAACCTAACGGGCACTTGGAATATGTAGGTTCCCCATCGGGTACTTGGACTATGTAGGTTCCTCAGCGGGCACTTTGACGATGTAGGGTCCCTATCGGGCATTTTACTATGTAGGTTAACTAGCAGGACCTTGGACTATCTAGGTTACCTAGCGGGCACTTGGACTATGTAGGTTAACTAGCGGACACTTGGACAATCTAGGTTACCTACCGGGCACTTGAACTATGTACATACAATAGTGGGCACTTGGACTATCTAGGTTACCTATCAGGCACTTGGACTATGTACGTCCCCTAGCGGGCACTTGGACTATCTAGGTTAACTAGAGGGCCCTTGGACTATGTAGGTTAACTAGCGGGCACTTGCACTATCTAAATTAACTAGTTGGCCTTGGACTATCTAGGTTAACTAGCGGGCACTTGGACTATGTAGTTTCCCTAGCGGGCATTTGGATTATTTAGGTTACCTAGTGGGCAATTGGACAATGTTGGTTCCCTAGCGGGCATTTGGACTATCTAGGTTCCATACGGGCACTTGGACTATCTAGGTTCCCTAACGGGCACTTGAAATATATAGGTTCCCTATCAGGTACTTGGACTATGTAGGTTCCTCTGCGGGCACTTGGACGATGTAGGTTCCCTATCAGGCACTTGGACTATCTAGGTTAACTAGCGGGCACTTGGACTATCTAGGTTAATTAGCGGGCACTTGTACAATGCAGGTTCCCTAGCGGGCACTTTGACTATGTAGGTTCCCTAGCGGGCACTTGGACTATATAGGTTCTGTAGGGGCACTTGGATTATCTAGGTAACCTAACGGGCACTTGGAATATGTAGGTTCCCCATCGGGTACTTGGACTATGTAGGTTCCTCAGCGGGCACTTTGACTATGTAGGGTCCCTATCGGGCATTGGACTATGTAGGTTAACTAGCAGGACCTTGGACTCTCTACGTTACCTAGCGGGTACTTGGACTATGTAGGTTAACTAGCGGACACTTGGACAATCTAGGTTCCCTAGCGGGCACTTGAACTATGTACATACAATAGTGGGCACTTGGACTATCTAGGTTACCTAGCAGGCACTTGGACTATGTACGTCCCCTAGCAGGCACTTGGACTATCTAGGTTAACTAGAGGGCCCTTGGACTATGTAGGTTAACTAGCGGGCACTTGGACAATGTAGTTTCCGTAGCGGGCATTTGGATTATTTAGGTTACCTAGTGGGCACTTGGACTATGCAGGTTACCTAGCGGGCACTTGGACTATGTAGGTTACCAGCGGGCACTTGGACTATCTAGGTTAACGAACGTGCACTTGGACTATGTAGGTAACCTAGCGGGCACTTGGACTGTCTAGGTTACCTAGCGGGCCCTAGGCCTATATAGGTTAACCAACGGGCACATGGACTATGTAGGTTAACTAGCGGACACTTCGACTATCTAGGTTACCTAAAAGGCAATTGGACGATCTAAGTTACCTAGCGGCCACTTGGACTATGTAGGTTCCCTAGCGGGCACTTGGACTATTTAGGTTACTTAGCAGGCACTTTGACTATCTAGGTTAACTAACGGGCATTTGGACTATGTAGGATGCCTAGCGAGCACTTGGACTATGTAGGTTACCTAGCGGGCACTTGGACTATCTAGGTTACTTAGCGGGCACTTGGACTATGTACGTTCCCTAGCGGGCACTTGGGCTATCTACGTTACCTAGCGGGCACTTGGATTATGTAGGTTAACGAACGGGCACTTGGACTATGTAGGTAACCTAATGGTCACTTGGACTGTCTAGGTTACCTAGCGGGCACTTGGACTATGTAGGTTAATTAGCTGGCATTTGGACTATGTAGGTAACCTAGCGGGCACTTGGACAGTCTAGGTTACCTAGCGGGCACTTGGACTTCTATGTTAACGAATGGGTACTTGGGCTATGTATGTTGCATAGCGGGCAATTGGATTATCTAGGTTAGGTAACAGGCACTTGGACTATCTAGGTTACCTAACGGGCACTTGGACTATCTTGGTTTCTTAGCGGGCACTTGGACTATATAGGTTACCTAGCAGGCCCTTGGACTATGTAGGTTACCTAGCAGGCACTTTGACTATCTAGGTTAACGAAATGGCAATTGGACTATATAGGTTACCTAGCGGGCATTTGGATTATTTAGTTTACCTAGTGGGCACTTGGTCTATGTAGGTTACCTAGCGGGCACTTGGACTATGTAGGTTACCAGCGGGCACTTGCACTATCTAGGTTAACGAACGTGCACTTGGACTATGTAGGTAACCTAGCGGGCACTTGGACTGTCTAGGTTACCTAGCGGGCCCTTGGCCTATATAGGTTAACCAACGGGCACTTGGACTATGTAGGTTAACTAGCGGACACTTCGACTATCTAGGTTAGCTAACGGGCAATTGGACCATCTAGGTTACCTAGCGGGCACTTGGACTATGTAGGTTCCCTAGCGGGCACTTGGATTATGTAGGTTCCCTATCGGGCACTTGGAGTATGTGGGTTCCCTAGCTGGCATTTGGACTATCTTGGTTCC
The DNA here is from genome assembly GCF_050624435.1 of Tenrec ecaudatus. Taxonomy (NCBI): domain Eukaryota; kingdom Metazoa; phylum Chordata; class Mammalia; order Afrosoricida; family Tenrecidae; genus Tenrec; species Tenrec ecaudatus. Next base: position 153,270 of record NW_027457695.1, read on the forward strand.
CTACGGGCACTTGGATTATCTAGGTTTCCTAACGGGCACTTGGAATATGTAGGTTCCTCTGCGGGCACTTGGACTATGTAGATTCCCTATCAGGCACTTGGACTATGTAGGTTAACTAGCAGGCACTTGGACTATCTAGTTTAACTAGCGGGCACGTGGACTATCTAGGTTACTTAGCGAGCACTTGTACAATGCAGGTTCCCTAGCGGGCATTTTGACTATGTAGGTTCCCTAGCGGGCACTTGGATTATATAGGTTCCCTAAGGGCACTTGGACTATCTAGGTTCCCTAACGGGGACTTGGAATATGTAGGTTCCCTATCGGGCACATGGACTATGTAGGTTCCTCAGCGGGCACTTGGAATATGTAGGTTCCCTATCGGACATTGGACTATGTAGGTTAACTAGCAGGACCTTGAACTTTCTAGGTTACCTAGCGGGCACTTCGACTATGTAGGTTAACTAGCGGACACTTGGACAATCTAGGTTCCCTAGCGGGCACTTGGACTATGTAGGTTACCAGCGGGCACTTGGACTATCTAGGTTAACGAACGTGCACTTGGACAATGTAGGTAACCTAGCGGGCACTTGGACTGTATAGGTTACCTAGCGGGCACTTGGCCTATCTAGATTAACCAACGGGCACTTGGACTATGTAGGTTAACTAGCGGACACTTCGACTATCTAGGTTAGCTAACGGGCATTTGGACCATCTAGGTTACCTAGCGGGCACTTGGACTATGTAGGTTCCCTAGCGGGCACTTGGATTATGTAGGTTCCCTATCGGGCAATTGGACAATGTGGGTTCCCTAGCGGGCATTTGGACTATCTAGGTTCCCTACGGGCACTTGGACTATCTAGGTTCCCTAACGGGCACTTGGAATATGTAGGTTCCCTATCGAGCACTTGGACTATGTAGGTTCCTCTGCGTGCACTTGGACTATGTAGGTTCCCTATCAGGCACTTGGACTATCTAGGTTAACTAGCGGGCACTTGGACTATCTAGGTTAATTAGCGGGCACTTGTACAATGCAGGTTCCCTAGTGGGCACTTTGACTATGTAGGTTCCCTAGCGGGCACTTGGACTATATAGGTTCCCTACGGGCACTTGGACTATCTAGGTAACCTAACGGGCACTTGGAATATGTAGGTTCCCCATCGGGTACTTGGACTATGTAGGTTCCTCAGCGGGCACTTTGACTATGTAGGGTCCCTATCGGGCATTTTACTATGTAGGTTAACTAGCAGGACCTTGGACTATCTAGGTTACCTAGCGGGCACTTGGACTATGTAGGTTAACTAGCGGACACTTGGACAATCTAGGTTACCTACCGGGCACTTGAACTATGTACATACAATAGTGGGCACTTGGAATATCTAGGTTCCCTAGCAGGCACTTGGACTATGCACGTCCCCTAGCGGGCACTTGGACTATCTAGGTTAACTAGAGGGCCCTTGGACTATATAGGTTAACTAGCGGGCACTTGCACTATCTAAATTAACTAGTTGGCCTTGGACTATCTAGGTTACCTAGTGGGCACTTGGACTATGCAGGTTACCTAGCGGGCACTTGGATTATGTAGGTTCCCTATCGGGCAATTGGACAATGTGGGTTCCCTAGCGGGCATTTGGACTATCTAGGTTCCCTAACGGGAACTTGGAATATGTAGGTTCCCTATCGGGCACTTGGACTATGTAGGTTCCCTATCAGGCACCTGGACTATCTAGGTTAACTAGCGGGCACTTGGACTATCTAGGTTAACTAGCGGGCACTTGGAATATCTAGATAACTAGCGGGCCCTTATACTATCTAGGTTTACTAGCGGGCACTTGGACTATCTAGGTTAACTAGCGGGCACTTGGACTATGTAGTTTCCCTAGCGGGCATTTAGATTATTTAGGTTAACTAGCGGACACTTGGACAATCTAGGTTACCTAGCGGGCACTTGGACTATGTAGGTTCCCTAGCGGGCACTTGGATTATGTAGGTTCCCTATCGGGCAATTGGACAATGTGGGTTCCCTAGCGGGCATTTGGACTATCTAGGTTCCCTACGGGCACTTGGACTATCTAGGTTCCCTAACGGGCACTTGCAATATGTAGGTTCCCTATCAGGCACTTGGACTTGTAGGTTCCTCTGCGTGCACTTGGACTATGTAGGTTTCCTATCAGGCACATGGACTATCTAGGTTAACTAGCGGGCACTTGGACTATCTAGGTTAATTAGCGGGCACTTGTACAATGCAGGTTCCCTAGCGGGCACTTTGACTATGTAGGTTCCCTAGCGGGCACTTGGACTCTATAGGTTCCCTACGGGCACTTGGACTATCTAGGTAACCTAACGGGCACTTGGAATATGTAGGTTCCCCATCGGGTACTTGGACTATGTAGGTTCCTCAGCGGGCACTTTGACGATGTAGGGTCCCTATCGGGCATTTTACTATGTAGGTTAACTAGCAGGACCTTGGACTATCTAGGTTACCTAGCGGGCACTTGGACTATGTAGGTTAACTAGCGGACACTTGGACAATCTAGGTTACCTACCGGGCACTTGAACTATGTACATACAATAGTGGGCACTTGGACTATCTAGGTTACCTATCAGGCACTTGGACTATGTACGTCCCCTAGCGGGCACTTGGACTATCTAGGTTAACTAGAGGGCCCTTGGACTATGTAGGTTAACTAGCGGGCACTTGCACTATCTAAATTAACTAGTTGGCCTTGGACTATCTAGGTTAACTAGCGGGCACTTGGACTATGTAGTTTCCCTAGCGGGCATTTGGATTATTTAGGTTACCTAGTGGGCAATTGGACAATGTGGGTTCCCTAGCGGGCATTTGGACTATCTAGGTTCCCTACGGGCACTTGGACTATCTAGGTTCCCTAACGGGCACTTGGAATATATAGGTTCCCTATCAGGTACTTGGACTATGTAGGTTCCTCTGCGGGCACTTGGACGATGTAGGTTCCCTATCAGGCAATTGGACTATCTAGGTTAACTAGCGGGCACTTGGACTATCTAGGTTAATTAGCGGGCACTTGTACAATGCAGGTTCCCTAGCGGGCACTTTGACTATGTAGGTTCCCTAGCGGGCACTTGGACTACATAGGTTCCCTACGGGCACTTGGATTATCTAGGTAACCTAACGGGCACTTGGAATATGTAGGTTCCCCATCGGGTACTTGGACTATGTAGGTTCCTCAGCGGGCACTTTGACTATGTAGGGTCCCTATCGGGCATTGGACTATGTAGGTTAACTAGCAGGACCTTGGACTCTCTAGGTTACCTAGCGGGTACTTGGACTATGTAGGTTAACTAGCGGACACTTGGACAATCTAGGTTCCCTAGCGGGCACTTGAACTATGTACATACAATAGTGGGCACTTGGACTATCTAGGTTACCTAGCAGGCACTTGGACTATGTACGTCCCCTAGCAGGCACTTGGACTATCTAGGTTAACTAGAGGGCCCTTGGACTATGTAGGTTAACTAGCGGGCACTTGGACAATGTAGTTTCCGTAGCGGGCATTTGGATTATTTAGGTTACCTAGTGGGCACTTGGACTATGCAGGTTACCTAGCGGGCACTTGGACTATGTAGGTTACCAGCGGGCACTTGGACTATCTAGGTTAACGAACGTGCACTTGGACTATGTAGGTAACCTAGCGGGCACTTGGACTGTCTAGGTTACCTAGCGGGCCCTAGGCCTATATAGGTTAACCAACGGGCACATGGACTATGTAGGTTAACTAGCGGACACTTCGACTATCTAGGTTACCTAAAAGGCAATTGGACGATCTAAGTTACCTAGCGGCCACTTGGACTATGTAGGTTCCCTAGCGGGCACTTGGACTATTTAGGTTACTTAGCAGGCACTTTGACTATCTAGGTTAACTAACGGGCATTTGGACTATGTAGGATGCCTAGCGAGCACTTGGACTATGTAGGTTACCTAGCGGGCACTTGGACTATCTAGGTTACTTAGCGGGCACTTGGAATATGTACGTTCCCTAGCGGGCACTTGGGCTATCTACGTTACCTAGCGGGCACTTGGATTATGTAGGTTAACGAACGGGCACTTGGACTATGTAGGTAACCTAATGGTCACTTGGACTGTCTAGGTTACCTAGCGGGCACTCGGACTATGTAGGTTAATTAGCTGGCATTTGGACTATGTAGGTAACCTAGCGGGCACTTGGACAGTCTAGGTTACCTAGCGGGCACTTGGACTTCTATGTTAACGAATGGGTACTTGGGCTATGTATGTTGCATAGCGGACAATTGGATTATCTAGGTTAGGTAACAGGCACTTGGACTATCTAGGTTACCTAACGGGCACTTGGACTATCTTGGTTTCTTAGTGGGCACTTGGACTATATAGGTTACCTAGCAGGCCCTTGGACTATGTAGGTTACCTAGCAGGCACTTTGACTATCTAGGTTAACGAAATGGCAGTTGGACTATATAGGTTACCTAGCGGGCATTTGGATTATTTAGTTTACCTAGTGGGCACTTGGTCTATGTAGGTTACCTAGCGGGCACTTGGACTATGTAGGTTACCAGCGGGCACTTGCACTATCTAGGTTAACGAACGTGCACTTGGACTATGTAGGTAACCTAGCGGGCACTTGGACTGTCTAGGTTACCTAGCGGGCCCTTGGCCTATATAGGTTAACCAACGGGCACTTGGACTATGTAGGTTAACTAGCGGACACTTCGACTATCTAGGTTAGCTAACGGGCAATTGGACCATCTAGGTTACCTAGCGGGCACTTGGACTATGTAGGTTCCCTAGCGGGCACTTGGATTATGTAGGTTCCCTATCGGGCACTTGGACTATGTGGGTTCCCTAGCTGGCATTTGGACTATCTTGGTTCCCTACGGGCACTTGGATTATCTAGGTTTCCTAACGGGCACTTGGAATATGTAGGTTCCTCTGCGGGCACTTGGACTATGTAGATTCCCTATCAGGCACTTGGACTATGTAGGTTAACTAGCAGGCACTTGGACTATCTAGTTTAACTAGCGGGCACGTGGACTATCTAGGTTACTTAGCGAGCACTTGTACAATGCAGGTTCCCTAGCGGGCATTTTGACTATGTAGGTTCCCTAGGGGGCACTTGGATTATATAGGTTCCCTACGGGCACTTGGAATATCTAGGTTCCCTAACGGGGACTTGGAATATGTAGGTTCCCTATCGGGCACTTGGACTATGTAGGTTCCTCAGCGGGCACTTGGACTATGTAGGTTCCCTATCGGACATTGGACTATGTAGGTTAACTAGCAGGACCTTGAACTTTCTAGGTTACCTAGCGGGCACTTCGACTATGTAGGTTAACTAGCGGACACTTGGACAATCTAGGTTCCCTAGCGGGCACTTGGACTATGTAGGTTACCAGCGGGCACTTGGACTATCTAGGTTAACGAACGTGCACTTGGACAATGTAGGTAACCTAGCGGGCACTTGGACTGTATAGGTTACCTAGCGGGCACTTGGCCTATCTAGATTAACCAACGGGCACTTGGACTATGTAGGTTAACTAGCGGACACTTCGACTATCTAGGTTAGCTAACGGGCATTTGGACCATCTAGGTTACCTAGCGGGCACTTGGACTATGTAGGTTCCCTAGCGGGCACTTGGATTATGTAGGTTCCCTATCGGGCAATTGGACAATGTGGGTTCCCTAGCGGGCATTTGGACTATCTAGGTTCCCTACGGGCACTTGGACTATCTAGGTTCCCTAACGGGCACTTGGAATATGTAGGTTCCCTATCGAGCACTTGGACTATGTAGGTTCCTCTGCGTGCACTTGGACTATGTAGGTTCCCTATCAGGCACTTGGACTATCTAGGTTAACTAGCGGGCACTTGGACTATCTAGGTTAATTAGCGGGCACTTGTACAATGCAGGTTCCCTAGTGGGCACTTTGACTATGTAGGTTCCCTAGCGGGCACTTGGACTATATAGGTTCCCTACGGGCACTTGGACTATCTAGGTAACCTAACGGGCACTTGGAATATGTAGGTTCCCCATCGGGTACTTGGACTATGTAGGTTCCTCAGCGGGCACTTTGACTATGTAGGGTCCCTATCGGGCATTTTACTATGTAGGTTAACTAGCAGGACCTTGGACTATCTAGGTTACCTAGCGGGCACTTGGACTATGTAGGTTAACTAGCGGACACTTGGACAATCTAGGTTACCTACCGGGCACTTGAACTATGTACATACAATAGTGGGCACTTGGAATATCTAGGTTCCCTAGCAGGCACTTGGACTATGCACGTCCCCTAGCGGGCACTTGGACTATCTAGGTTAACTAGAGGGCCCTTGGACTATATAGGTTAACTAGCGGGCACTTGCACTATCTAAATTAACTAGTTGGCCTTGGACTATCTAGGTTACCTAGTGGGCACTTGGACTATGCAGGTTACCTAGCGGGCACTTGGATTATGTAGGTTCCCTATCGGGCAATTGGACAATGTGGGTTCCCTAGCGGGCATTTGGACTATCTAGGTTCCCTAACGGGAACTTGGAATATGTAGGTTCCCTATCGGGCACTTGGACTATGTAGGTTCCCTATCAGGCACCTGGACTATCTAGGTTAACTAGCGGGCACTTGGACTATCTAGGTTAACTAGCGGGCACTTGGAATATCTAGATAACTAGCGGGCCCTTATACTATCTAGGTTTACTAGCGGGCACTTGGACTATCTAGGTTAACTAGCGGGCACTTGGACTATGTAGTTTCCCTAGCGGGCATTTGGATTATTTAGGTTACCTAGTGGGCACTTGGACTATGCAGGTTACCTAGCGGGCACTTGGACTATGTAGGTTACCAGCGGGCACTTGGACTTTCTAGGTTAACGGACGTGCACTTGGACTATGTAGGTAACCTAGCGGGCACTTGGACTGTATAGGTTACCTAGCGGGCACTTGGCCTATCTAGGTTAACCAACGGGCACTTGGACTATATAGGTTAACTAGCGGACACTTCGACTATCTAGGTTAGCTAACGGGCAATTGGACCATCTAGGTTACCTAGCGGGCACTTGGACTATGTAGGTTCCCTAGCGGGCACTTGGATTATGTAGGTTCCCTATCGGGCACTTGGACTATGTGGGTTCCCTAGCGGGCATTTGGACTATCTTGGTTCCCTACGGGCACTTGGACTATCTAGGTTCCCTAACGGGCACTTGGAATATGTAGGTTCCTCTGCGGGCACTTGGACTATATAGATTCCCTATCAGGCACTTGGACTATGTAGGTTAACTAGCGGGCACTTGGACTATCTAGGTTAACTAGCGGGCACGTGGACTATCAAGGTTACTTAGCGAGCACTTGTACAATGCAGGTTCCCTAGCGGGCATTTTGACTATGTAGGTTCCCTACGGGCACTTGGACTATCTAGGTTCCCTAACGGGCACTTGCAATATGTAGGTTCCCTATCAGGCACTTGGACTTGTAGGTTCCTCAGCGGGCACTTGGACTATGTAGGTTCCCTATCGGACATTGGACTATGTAGGTTAACTAGCAGGACCTTGGACTATCTAGGTTACCTAGCGGGCACTTCGACTATGTAGGTTAACTAGCGGACACTTGGACAATCTAGGTTACCTAGCGGGCACTTGGACTATGTAGGTTCCCTAGCGGGCACTTGGATTATGTAGGTTCCCTATCGGGCAATTGGACAATGTGGGTTCCCTAGGGGCATTTGGACTATCTAGGTTCCCTACGGGCACTTGGACTATCTAGGTTCCCTAACGGGCACTTGCAATATGTAGGTTCCCTATCAGGCACTTGGACTTGTAGGTTCCTCTACGTGCACTTGGACTATGTAGGTTCCCTATCAGGCACATGGACTATCTAGGTTAACTAGCGGGCACTTGGACTATCTAGGTTAATTAGCGGGCACTTGTACAATGCAGGTTCCCTAGCGGGCACTTTGACTATGTAGGTTCCCTAGCGGGCACTTGGACTATATAGGTTCCCTACGGGCACTTGGACTATCTAGGTAACCTAACGGGCACTTGGAATATGTAGGTTCCCCATCGGGTACTTGGACTATGTAGGTTCCTCAGCGGGCACTTTGACGATGTAGGGTCCCTATCGGGCATTTTACTATGTAGGTTAACTAGCAGGACCTTGGACTATCTAGGTTACCTAGCGGGCACTTGGACTATGTAGGTTAACTAGCGGACACTTGGACAATCTAGGTTACCTACCGGGCACTTGAACTATGTACATACAATAGTGGGCACTTGGACTATCTAGGTTACCTATCAGGCACTTGGACTATGTACGTCCCCTAGCGGGCACTTGGACTATGTAGGTTAACTAGCGGGCACTTGCACTATCTAAATTAACTAGTTGGCCTTGGACTATCTAGGTTAACTAGCGGGCACTTGGACTATGTAGTTTCCCTAGCGGGCATTTGGATTATTTAGGTTACCTAGTGGGCACTTGGACTATGCAGGTTACCTAGCGGGCACTTGGACTATGTAGGTTACCAGCGGGCACTTGGACTATCTAGGTTAACGAAGGTGCACTTGGACTATGTAGGTAACCTAGCGGGCACTTGGACTGTATAGGTTACCAAGCGGGCACTTGGCCTATCTAGGTTAACCAACGGGCACTTGGACTATGTAGGTTAACTAGCGGACACTTCGACTATCTAGGTTAGCTAACGGGCAATAGGACCATATAGGTTTCCTAGCGGGCACTTTGACTATGTAGGTTCCCTAGCGGGCACTTGGATTATGTAGGTTCCCTATCGGGCAATTGGACAATGTGGGTTCCCTAGCGGGCATTTGGACTATATAGGTTACCTACGGGCACTTGGACTATCTAGGTTAACGAACATGCACTTGGACAATGTAGGTAACCTAGCGGGCACTTGGACTGTATAGGTTACCTAGCGGGCACTTGGCCTATCTAGGTTAACCAACGGGCACTTGGACTATGTAGGTTAACTAGCGGACACTTCGACTATCTAGTTTAGCTAACGGGCATTTGGACCATCTAGGTTACCTAGCGGGCACTTGGACTATGTAGGTTCCCTAGCGGGCACTAGGATTATGTAGGTTCCCTATCGGGCAATTGGACAATGTGGGTTCCCTAGCGGGCATTTGGACTATCTAGGTTCCCTACGGGCACTTGGACTATCTAGGTTCCCTAACGGGCACTTGGAATATGTAGGTTCCCTATCGGGCACTTGGACTATGTAGGTTCCTCTGCGTGCACTTGGACTATGTAGGTTCCCTATCAGGCACTTGGACTATCTAGGTTAACTAGCGGGCACTTGGACTATCTAGGTTAATTAGCGGGCACTTGTACAATGCAGGTTCCCTAGCGGGCACTTTGACTTTGTAGGTTCCCTAGCGGGCACTTGGACTATATAGGTTCCCTACGGGCACTTGGACTATCTAGGTAACCTAACGGGCACTTGGAATATGTAGGTTCCCCATCGGGTACTTGGACTATGTAGGTTCCTCAGCGGGCACTTTGACGATGTAGGGTCCCTATCGGGCATTTTACTATGTAGGTTAACTAGCAGGACCTTGGACTATCTAGGTTACCTAGCGGGGACTTGGACTATGTAGGTTAACTAGCGGACACTTGGACAATCTAGGTTACCTACTGGGCACTTGAACTATGTACATACAATAGTGGGCACTTGGACTATCTAGGTTACCTATCAGGCACTTGGACTATGTACGTCCCCTAGCGGGCACTTGGACTATCTAGGTTAACTAGAGGGCCCTTGGACTATGTAGGTTAACTAGCGGGCACTTGCACTATCTAAATTAACTAGTTGGCCTTGGACTATCTAGGTTAACTAGCGGGCACTTGGACTATGTAGTTTCCCTAGCGGGCATTTGGATTATTTAGGTTACCTAGTGGGCACTTGGACTATGCAGGTTACCTAGCGGGCACTTGGACTATGTAGGTTACCAGCGGGCACTTGAACTTTCTAGGTTAACGAACATGCACTTGGACTATGTAGGTAACCTAGCGGGCACTTGGACTGTATAGGTTACCTAGCGGGCTCTTGGCCTATCTAGGTTAACCAAGGGCACTTAGACTATGTAGGTTAACTAGCGGACACTTCGACTATCTAGGTTAGCTAACGGGCAATTGGACCATCTAGGTTACCTAGCGGGCACTTGGACTATGTAGGTTCCCTAGCGGGCACTTGGATTATGTAGGTTCCCTATCGGGCACTTGGACTATGTGGGTTCCCTAGCGGGCATTTGGACTATCTTGGTTCCCTATGGGCACATGGACTATCTAGGTTCCCTAACGGGCACTTGGAATATGTAGGTTCCTCTGCGGGCACTTGGACTATGTAGATTCCCTATCAGGCACTTGGACTATGTAGGTTAACTAGCGGGCACTTGGACTATCTAGGTTAACTAGCGGGCACGTGGACTATCTAGGTTACTTAGCGAGCACTTGTACAATGCAGGTTCCCTAGCGGGCATTTTGACTTTGTAGGTTCCCTATCGGGCACTTGGACTATGTAGGTTACTCAGCGGGCACTTGGACTATGTAGGTTCCCTATCGGACATAGGACTATGTAGGTTAACTAGCAAGACCTTGGACTATCTAGGTTACCTAGCGGGCACTTCGACTATGTAGGTTAACTAGCGGACATTGGACAATCTAGGTTACATAGCGGGCACTTGGACTATGTAGGTTACCAGCGGGCACTTGGACTATCTAGGTTAACGAACGTGCACTTGGACAATGTAGGTAACCTAGCGGGCACTTGGACTGTATAGGTTACCTAGCGGGCACTTGGCCTATCTAGGTTAACCAACGGGCACTTGGACTATGTAGGTTAACTAGCGGACACTTCGACTATCTAGGTTAGCTAACGGGCATTTGGACCATCTAGGTTACCTAGCGGGCACTTGGACTATGTAGGTTCCCTAGCGGGCACTTGGATTATGTAGGTTCCCTATCGGGCACTTGGACTATGTAGGTTCCTCTGCGTGCACTTGGACTATGTAGGTTCCCTATCAGGCACTTGGACTATCTAGGTTAACTAGCGGGCACTTGGACTATCTAGGTTAATTAGCGGGCACTTGTACATTGCAGGTTCCCTAGCGGGCACTTTGACTATGTAGGTTCCCTAGCGGGCACTTGGACTATATAGGTTCCCTACGGGCACTTGGACTATCTAGGTAACCTAACGGGCACTTGGCATATGTAGGTTCCCCATCGGGTACTTGGACTATGTAGGTTCCTCAGCGGGCTCTTTGACGATGTAGGGTCCCTATCGGGCATTTTACTATGTAGGTTAACTAGCAGGACCTTGGACTATCTAGGTTACCTAGCGGGCACTTGGACTATGTAGGTTAACTAGCGGACACTTGGACAATCTAGGTTACCTACCGGGCACTTGAACTATGTACATACAATAGTGGGCACTTGGACTATCTAGGTTACCTAGCAGGCACTTGGACTATGTACGTCCCCTAGCGTGCACTTGGACTATCTAGGTTAACTAGAGGGCCCTTGGACTATGTAGGTTAACTAGCGGGCACTTGGACTATCGAGGTTAACTAGCGGGCACTTGGAATATCTAGATAACTAGCGGGCCCTTATACTATCTAGGTTTACTAGCGGGCACTTGGACTATCTAGGTTAACTAGCGGGCACTTGGACTATGTAGTTTCCCTAGCGGGCATTTGGATTATTTAGGTTACCTAGTGGGCACTTGGACTATGCAGGTTACCTAGCGGGCACTTGGACTATGTAGGTTACCAGCGGGCACTTGGACTTTCTAGGTTAACGAACGTGCACTTGGACTATGTAGGTAACCTAGCGGGCACTTGGACTGTATAGGTTACCTAGCGGGCACTTGGCCTATCTAGGTTAACCAACGGGCACTTGGGCTATGTAGGTTAACTAGCGGACACTTCGACTATCTAGGTTAGCTAACGGGCAATTGGACCATCTAGGTTACCTAGCGGGCACTTGGACTATGTAGGTTCCCTAGCGGGCACTTGGATTATGTAGGTTCCCTATCGGGCAATTGGACAATGTGGGTTCCCTAGCGGGCATTTGGACTATCTAGGTTCCCTACGGGCACTTGGACTATCTAGGTTCCCTAACGGGCACTTGGAATATGTAGGTTCCCTATCGAGCACTTGGACTATGTAGGTTCCTCTGCGTGCACTTGGACTATGTAGGTTCCCTATCAGGCACTTGGACTATCTAGGTTAACTAGCGGGCACTTGGACTATCTAGGTTAATTAGCGGGCACTTGAACAATGCAGGTTCCCTAGTGGGCACTTTGACTATGTAGGTTCCCTAGCGGGCACTTGGACTATATAGGTTCCCTACGGGCACTTGGACTATCTAGGTAACCTAACGGGCACTTGGAATATGTAGGTTCCCCATCGGGTACTTGCACTATGTAGGTTCCTCAGCGGGCACTTTGACTATGTAGGGTCCCTATCGGGCATTTTACTATGTAGGTTAACTAGCAGGACCTTGGACTATCTAGGTTACCTAGCGGGCACTTGGACTATGTAGGTTAACTAGCGGACACTTGGACAATCTAGGTTACCTACCGGGCACTTGAACTATGTACATACAATAGTGGGCACTTGGAATATCTAGGTTCCCTAGCAGGCACTTGGACTATGCACGTCCCCTAGCGGGCACTTGGACTATCTAGGTTAACTAGAGGGCCCTTGGACTATATAGGTTAACTAGCGGGCACTAGCACTATCTAAATTAACTAGTTGGCCTTGGACTATCTAGGTTACCTAGTGGGCACTTGGACTATGCAGGTTACCTAGCGGGCACTTGGATTATGTAGGTTCCCTATCGGGCAATTGGACAATGTGGGTTCCCTAGCGGGCATTTGGACTATCTAGGTTCCCTACGGGCACTTGGACTATCCAGGTTCCCTAACGGGAACTTGGAATATGTAGGTTCCCTATCGGGCACTTGGACTATGTAGGTTCCCTATCAGGCACTTGGACTATCTAGGTTAACTAGCGGGCACTTGGACTATCTAGGTTAACTAGCGGGCACTTGGAATATCTAGGTAACTAGCGGGCCCTTATACTATCTAGGTTTACTAGCGGGCACTTGGACAATCTAGGTTAACTAGAGGGCACTTGGACTATGTAGTTTCCCTAGCGGGCATTTGGATTATTTAGGTTACCTAGTGGGCACTTGGACTATGCAGGTTACCTAGCGGGCACTTGGACTATGTAGGTTACCAGCGGGCCCTTGGACTTTCTAGGTTAACGGACGTGCACTTGGACTATGTAGGTAACCTAGCGGGCACTTGGACTGTATAGGTTACCTAGCGGGCACTTGGCCTATCTAGGTTAACCAACGGGCACTTGGACTATATAGGTTAACTAGCGGACACTTCGACTATCTAGGTTAGCTAACGGGCAATTGGACCATCTAGGTTACCTAGCGGGCACTTGGACTATGTAGGTTCCCTAGCGGGCACTTGGATTATGTAGGTTCCCTATCGGGCACTTGGACTATGTGGGTTCCCTAGCGGGCATTTGGACTATCTTGGTTCCCTACGGGCACTTGGACTATCTAGGTTCCCTAACGGGCACTTGGAATATGTAGGTTCCTCTGCGGGCACTTGGACTATATAGATTCCCTATCAGGCACTTGGACTATGTAGGTTAACTAGCGGGCACTTGGACTATCTAGGTTAACTAGCGGGCACGTGGACTATCTAGGTTACTTAGCGAGCACTTGTACAATGCAGGTTCCCTAGCGGGCATTTTGACTATGTAGGTTCCCTACGGGCACTTGGACTATCTAGGTTCCCTAACGGGCACTTGCAATATGTAGGTTCCCTATCAGGCACTTGGACTTGTAGGTTCCTCAGCGGGCACTTGGACTATGTAGGTTCCCTATCGGACATTGGACTATGTAGGTTAACTAGCAGGACCTTGGACTATCTAGGTTACCTAGCGGGCACTTTGACTATGTAGGTTAACTAGCGGACACTTGGACAATCTAGGTTACCTAGCGGGCACTTGGACTATGTAGGTTCCCTAGCGGGCACTTGGATTATGTAGGTTCCCTATCGGGCAATTGGACAATGTGGGTTCCCTAGCGGGCATTTGGACTATCTAGGTTCCCTACGGGCACTTGGACTATCTAGGTTCCCTAACGGGCACTTGCAATATGTAGGTTCCCTATCAGGCACTTGGACTTGTAGGTTCCTCTGCGTGCACTTGGACTATGTAGGTTCCCTATCAGGCACATGGACTATCTAGGTTAACTAGCGGGCACTTGGACTATCTAGGTTAATTAGCGGGCACTTGTACAATGCAAGTTCTCTAGCGGGCACTTTGACTATGTAGGTTCCCTAGCGGGCACTTGGACTATATAGGTTCCCTACGGGCACTTGGACTATCTAGGTAACCTAACGGGCACTTGGAATATGTAGGTTCCCCATCGGGTACTTGGACTATGTAGGTTCCTCAGCGGGCACTTTGACTATGTAGGGTCCCTATCGGGCATTGGTCTATGTAGGTTAACTAGCAGGACCTTGGACTATCTAGGTTACCTAGCGGGCACTTGGACTATGTAGGTTAACTAGCGGACACTTGGACAATCTAGGTTACCTACCGGGCACTTGAACTATGTACATACAATAGTGGGCACTTGGACTATCTAGGTTACGTATCAGGCACTTGGACTATGTACGTCCCCTAGCGGGCACTTGGACTATCTAGGTTAACTAGAGGGCCCTTGGACTATGTAGGTTAACTAGCGGGCACTTGCACTATCTAAATTAACTAGTTGGCCTTGGACTATCTAGGTTAACTAGCGGGCACTTGGACTATGTAGTTTCCCTAGCGGGCATTTGGATTATTTAGGTTACCTAGTGGGCACTTGGACTATGCAGGTTACCTAGCGGGCACTTGGACTATGTAGGTTACCAGCGGGCACTTGGACTATCTAGGTTAACGAACGTGCACTTGGACAATGTAGGTAACCTAGCGGGCACTTGGAGTATATAGGTTACCTAGCGGGCACTTGGCCTATCTAGGTTAACCAACGGGCACTTGGACTATGTAGGTTAACTAGCGGACACTTCGACTATCTAGGTTAGCTAACGGGCATTTGGACCATCTAGGTTACCTAGCGGGCACTTGGACTATGTAGGTTCCCTAGCGGGCACTTGGATTATGTAGGTTCCCTATCGGGCAATTGGACAATGTGGGTTCCCTAGCGGGCATTTGGACTATCTAGGTTCCCTACGGGCACTTGGACTATCTAGGTTCCCTAACGGGCACTTGGAATATGTAGGTTCCCTATCGGGCACTTGGACTATGTAGGTTCCTCTGCGTGCACTTGGACTATGTAGGTTCCCTATCAGGCACATGGACTATCTAGGTTAACTAGCGGGCACTTGGACTATATAGGTTAATTAGCGGGCACTTGTACAATGCAGGTTCCCTAGCGGGCACTTTGACTATGTAGGTTCCCTAGCGGGCACTTGGACTATATAGGTTCCCTACGGGCACTTGGACTATCTAGGTAACCTAACGGGCACTTGGAATATGTAGGTTCCCCATCGGGTACTTGGACTATGTAGGGTCCTCAGGGGGCACTTTGACTATGTAGGGTCCCTATCGGGCATTTTACTATGTAGGTTAACTAGCAGGACCTTGGACTATCCAGGTTACCTAGCGGGCACTTGGACTATGTAGGTTAACTAGCGGACACTTTTACAATGCAGGTTCCCTAGCGGGCACTTTGACTATGTAGGTTCCCTAGCGGGCACTTGGACTATATAGGTTCCCTACGGGCACTTGGACTATCTAGGTAACCTAACGGGCACTTGGAATATGTAGGTTCCCCATCGGGTACTTGGACTATGTAGGGTCCTCAGCGGGCACTTTGACTATGTAGGGTCCCTATCGGGCATTTTACTATGTAGGTTAACTAGCAGGACCTTGGACTATCTAGGTTACCTAGCGGGCACTTGGACTATGTAGGTTAACTAGCGGACACTTGTACAATGCAGGTTCCCTAGCGGGCACTTTGACTATGTAGGTTCCCTAGCGGGCACTTGGACTATATAGGTTCCCTACGGGCACTTGGACTATCTAGGTAACCTAGCGGGCACTTGGAATATGTAGGTTCCCCATCGGGTACTTGGACTATGTAGGTTCCTCAGCGGGCATTTTGATGATGTAGGGTCCCTATCGGGCATTTTACTATGTAGGTTAACTAGCAGGACCTTGGACTATCTAGGTTACCTAGCGGGGACTTGGACTATGTAGGTTAACTAGCGGACACTTGGACAATCTAGGTTACCTACTGGGCACTTGAACTATGTACATACAATAGTGGGCACTTGGACTATCTAGGTTACGTATCAGGCACTTGGACTATGTACGTCCCCTAGCGGGCACTTGGACTATCTAGGTTAACTAGAGGGCCCTTGGACTATGTAGGTTAACTAGCGGGCACTTGCACTATCTAAATTAACTAGTTGGCCTTGGACTATCTAGGTTAACTAGCGGGCACTTGGACTATGTAGTTTCCCTAGCGGGCATTTGGATTATTTAGGTTACCTAGTGGGCACTTGGACTATGCAGGTTACCTAGCGGGCACTTGGACTATGTAGGTTACCAGCGGGCACTTGGACTTTCTAGGTTAACGAACGTGCACTTGGACTATGTAGGTAACCTAGCGGGCACTTGGACTGTATAGGTTACCTAGCGGGCACTTGGCCTATCTAGGTTAACCAACCGGCACTTAGACTATGTAGGTTAACTAGCGGACACTTCGACTATCTAGGTTAGCTAACGGGCAATTGGACCATCTAGGTTACCTAGCGGGCACTTGGACTATGTAGGTTCCCTAGCGGGCACTTGGATTATGTAGGTTCCCTATCGGGCACTTGGACTATGTGGGTTCCTTAGCGGGCATTTGGACTATCTTGGTTCCCTACGGGCACTTGGACTATCTAGGTTCCCTAACAAGCACTTGGAATATGTAGGTTCCTCTGCGGGCACTTGGACTATGTAGATTCCCTATCAGGCACTTGGACTATGTAGGTTAACTAGCGGGCACTTGGACTATCTAGGTTAACTAGCGGGCACGTGGACTATCTAGGTTACTTAGCGAGCACTTGTACAATGCAGGTTCCCTAGCGGGCATTTTGACTATGTAGGTTCCCTAGCGGGCATTTGGACTATATAGGTTCCCTACGGGCACTTGGACTATCTAGGTTCCCTAACGAACACTTGCAATATGTAGGTTCCCTATCGGGCACTTGGACTATGTAGGTTACTCAGCGGGCACTTGGACTATGTAGGTTCCCTATCGGACATTGGACTATGTAGGTTAACTAGCAGGACCTTGGACTATCTAGGTTACCTAGCGGGCACTTCGACTATGTAGGTTAACTAGAGGACATTGGACAATCTAGGTTACCTAGCGGGCACTTGGACTATGTAGGTTACCAGCGGGCACTTGGACTATCTAGGTTAACGAACGTGCACTTGGACAATGTAGGTAACCTAGCGGGAACTTGGACTGTATAGGTTACCTAGCGGGCACTTGGCCTATCTAGGTTAACCAACGGGCACTTGGACTATGTAGGTTAACTAGCGGACACTTCGACTATCTAGGTTAGCTAACGGGCATTTGGACCATCTAGGTTACCTAGCGGGCACTTGGACTATGTAGGTTCCCTAGCGGGCACTTGGATTATGTAGGTTCCCTATCGGGCAAGTAGACAATGTGGGTTCCCTAGCGGGCATTTGGACTATCTAGGTTCCCTACGGGCACTTGGACTATCTAGGTTCCCTAACGGGCACTTGGAATATGTGGGTTCCCTATCGGGCACTTGGACTATGTAGGTTCCTCTGCGTGCACTTGGACTATGTAGGTTCCCTATCAGGCACTTGGACTATCTAGGTTAACTAGCGGGCACTTGGACTATCTAGGTTAATTAGCGGGCACTTGTACAATGCAGGTTCCCTAGCGGGCACTTTGACAATGTAGGTTCCCTAGCTGTCACTTGGACTATATAGGTTCCCTACGGGCACTTGGACTATCTAGGTAACCTAACGGGCACTTGGAATATGTAGGTTCCCCATCGGGTACTTGGACTATGTAGGTTCCTCAGCGGGCTCTTTGACGATGTAGGGTCCCTATCGGGCATTTTACTATGTAGGTTAACTAGCAGGACCTTGGACTCTCTAGGTTACCTAGCGGGCACTTGGACTATGTAGGTTAACTAGCGGACACTTGGACAATCTAGGTTACATACCGGGCACTTGAACTATGTACATACAATAGTGGGCACTTGGACTATCTAGGTTACCTAGCAGGCACTTGGACTATGTACGTCCCCTAGCGTGCACTTGGACTATCTAGGTTAACTTGAGGGCCCTTGGACTATGTAGTTTCCCTAGCGGGCATTTGGATTATTTAGGTTACCTAGTGGGCACTTGGACTATGCAGGTTACCTAGCGGGCACTTGGACTATGTATTTTCCCTAGCGGGCATTTGGATTATTTAGGTTACCTAGTGGGCACTTGGACTATGTAGGTTACCAGGGGGCACTTGGACTATCTAGGTTAACGAACGTGCACTTGGACTATGTAGGTAACCTAGCGGGCACTTGGACTGTATAGGTTACCTAGCGGGCACTTGGCCTATCTAGGTTAACCAACGGGCACTTGGACTATGTAGGTTAACTAGCGGACACTTCGACTATCTAGGTTAGCTAACGGGCAATTGGACCATCTAGGTTACCTAGCGGGCACTTGGACTATGTAGGTTCCCTAGCGGGCACTTGGATTATGTAGGTTCCCTATCGGGCAATTGGACAATGTGGGTTCCCTAGCGGGCATTTGGACTATCTAGGTTCCCTAAGGGCACTTGGACTATCTAGGTTCCCTAACGGGCACTTGGAATATGTAGGTTCCCTATCGGGCCTTTGGACTATGTAGGTTCCTCTGCGGGCACTTGGACTATGTAGGTTCCCTATCAGGCACTTGGACTATCTAGGTTAACTATCGGGCACTTGGACTATGTAGGTTCCCTATCAGGCACTTGGACTATCTAGGTTAACTAGCGGGCACTTGGACTATCTAGGTTAATTAGCGGGCACTTGTACAATGCAGGTTCCCTAGCGGGCACTTTGACTATGTAGGTTCCTCAGCGGGCACTTTGACTATGTAGGGTGCCTATCGGGCATTGGACTATGTAGGTTAACTAGCAGGACCTTGGACTATCTAGGTTACCTAGCGGGCACTTGGACTCTGTAGGTTAACTAGCGGACACTTGGACAATCTAGGTTACCTACCGGGCACTTGAACTATGTACATACAATAGTGGGCACTTGGATTATCTAGGTTACCTAGCAGGCACTTGGACTATGTACGTCCCCTAGCGGTCACTTGGACTATCTAGGTTAACTAGAGAGCCCTTGGACTATGTAGGTTAACTAGCGGGCACTTGCACTATCTAAATTAACTAGTTGGCCTTGGACTATCTAGGTTAACTAGCGGGCACTTGGACAATGTAGTTTCCCTAGCGGGCATTTGGATTATTTAGGTTACCTAGTGGGCACTTGGACTATGTTGGTTACCTAGCGGGCACTTGGACTGTCTAGGTTACCTAGCGGGCACTTGGACTGTCTAGGTTACCTAGCGGGCACTTGGCCTATATAGGTTAACCAACGGGCACATGGACTATGTAGGTTAACTAGCGGACACTTCGACTATCTAGGTTAGTTAAAAGGCAATTGGATGATCTAAGTTACCTAGCGGGCACTTGGTCTATTTAGGTTACCTAGCAGGCACTTTGACTATCCAGATTAACTAACGGGCATTTGGACTATGTAGGATGCCTAGCGAGCACTTGGACTATGTAGGTTCCCTAGCGATCACATGGACTATGTAGGTTCCCTATCGGGAACTTGGACTGTCTAGGTTAACTAGCGGGCAATTGGACTGTCTTGGTTACCTCGTGGGCACTTGGACTATGTAGTTTACCTAGCAGGCACTTGGACTATGTAGGTTAACTAGCGGGCACTTGGACTATCTAGGTTACTTAGCGGGCACATGGACTATGTACGTTCCCTAGCGGGCACTTGGGCTATCTACGTTACCTAGCGGGCACTTGGATTATATAGGTTAACGAACGGGCACTTGGACTATGTAGGTAACATAATGGTCACTTGGACTTTCTAGGTTACCTAGCGGGCACTTGGACTATGTAGGTTCCCTAGCGGGCACTTGGACTATTTAGGTTACTTAGCAGGCACTTTGACTATCTAGGTTAACTAACGGGCATTTGGACTATGTAGGATGCCTAGCGAGCACTTGGACTATGTAGGTTACCTAGCGGGCACTTGGACTATCTAGGTTACTTAGCGGGCACTTGGACTATGTACGTTCCCTAGCGGGCACTTGGGCTATCTACGTTACCTAGCGGGCACTTGGATTATGTAGGTTAACGAACGGGCACTTGGACTATGTAGGTAACCTAATGGTCACTTGGACTGTCTAGGTTACCTAGCGGGCACTTGGACTATGTAGGTTAATTAGCTGGCATTTGGACTATGTAGGTAACCTAGCGGGCACTTGGACAGTCTAGGTTACCTAGCGGGCACTTGGACTTCTATGTTAACGAATGGGTACTTGGGCTATGTATGTTGCATAGCGGGCAATTGGATTATCTAGGTTAGGTAACGGGCACTTGGACTATCTAGGTTACCTAACAGGCACTTGGACTATCTTGGTTTCTTAGCGGGCACTTGGACTATATAGGTTACCTAGCAGGCCCTTGGACTATGTAGGTTACCTAGCAGGCACTTGGACTATCTAGGTTAACGAAATGGCACTTGGACTATATAGGTTACCTAGCGGGCATTTGGATTATTTAGGTTACCTAGTGGGCACTTGGACTATGTAGGTTACCTAGCGGGCACTTGGACTATGTAGGTTACCAGCGGGCACTTGGACTATCTAGGTTAACGAACGTGCACTTGGACTATGTAGGTAACCTAGCGGGCACTTGGACTGTATAGGTTACCTAGCGGGCACTTGGCCTATCTAGGTTAACAAACGGGCACTTGGACTATGTAGGTTAACTAGCGGACACTTCGACTATCTAGGTTAGCTAACGGGCAATTGGACCATCTAGGTTACCTAGCGGGCACTTGGACTATGTAGGTTCCCTAGCGGGCATTTGGATTATGTAGGTTCCCTATCGGGCACTTGGACTATGTGGGTTCCCTAGCGGGCATTTGGACTATCTTGGTTCCCTATGGGCACTTGGACTATCTAGGTTCCCTAGCGGGCACTTGCCCTATGTAGGTTACCTTGCGGGCACTTGTACTATCTAGGATACCTAACGGGAATTTGGAATATGTAGGTTAACTAGCGTACACTTGGACTATCTAGGTTAACTAGCGGGCATGTGGACTATCTAGGTTACTTAGCGAGCACTTGTACAATGCAGGTTCCCTAGCGGGCATTTTGACTATGTAGGTTCCCTAGCGGGCACTTGGACTATATAGGTTCCCTACGGGCACTTGGACTATCTAGGTTCCCTAACAGGCACTTGGAATATGTAGGTTCTCTATCGGGCACTTGGACTATGTAGGTTCCTCAGCAGGCACTTGGACTATGTAGGTTCCCTATCAGGCATTGGACTATGTAGGTTAACTAGCAGGACCTTGGACTATCTAGGTTACCTAGTGGGCACTTGGACTATGTAGGTTAATTAGCGGACACTTGGACAATCTAGGTAACCTAGCGGGCACTTGAACTATGTGCATACCCTAGCGGCCACTTGGACTATCTAGGTTACCTAGCGGGCAATTGGACTATGTACGTCCCCTAGCGGGCATTTGGACTACTTAGGTTAACCAGAGGGCCCTTGGATTACGTAGGTTAACTAGCGGGCACTTGGATTATCTAGGTTAATTAGCGGGCACTTAGACGATCTAGGTTAACTAGCGGGCACTTGGACACTCTAGGTTAACTAGCGGGCACTTGGACTATCTAGATAACTAGCGGGCCCTTATACTATCTAGGTTTACTAGCGGGCACTTGGACTATCTAGGTTAACTAGCGGGCACTTGGACTATGTAGTTTCCCTAGCGGGCATTTGGATTATTTAGGTTACCTAGTGGGCACTTGGACTATGCAGGTTACCTAGCGGGCACTTGGACTATGTAGGTTAGCAGCGGGCACTTGGACTATCTAGGTTAACGAACGTGCACTTGGACTATGTAAGTAACCTAGCGGGCACTTGGACTGTATAGGTTACCTAGCGGGCACTTGGCCTATCTAGGTTAAATAAACGGGCACTTGGACTATGTAGGTTAACTAGCGGACACTTCGACTATCTAGGTTAGCTAACCGGCAATTGGACCATCTAGGTTCCCTAGCGGGCACTTGGATTATGTAGGTTCCCTATCGGGCAATTGGACAATGTGGGTTCCCTAGCGGGCATTTGGACTATCTAGGTTCCCTAGGGCACTTGGACTATCTAGGTTCCCTAACGGGCACTTGGCATATGTAGGTTCCCTATCGGGCACTTGGACTATGTAGCTTCCCTAGCGGGCACTTGGACTATATAGGTTCCCTACGGGCACTTGGACTATCTAGGTAACCTAACGGGCACTTGGAATATATAGGTTCCCCATCTGGTACTTGGACTATGTAGGTTCCTCAGCGGGCACTTTGACTATGTAGGGTCCCTATCGGGCATTGGTCTATGTAAGTTAACTAGCAGGACCTTGGACTATCTAGGTTACCTAGCGGGCACTTGGACTATGTAGGTTAACTAGCGGACACTTGGACAATCTAGGTTACCTACCGGGCACTTGAACTATGTACATACAATAGTGGGCACTTGGACTATCTAGGTTACCTAGCAGGCACTTGGACTATGTACGTCCCCTAGCGGGCACTTGGACTATCTAGGTTAACTAGAGGGCCCTTGGACTATGTAGGTTAACTAGCGGGCACTTGGACTATCTAGGTTACCTAGCAGGAACTTGGACTATCTAGGTTAACTAGCGGGCACTTGGACAATGTAGTTTCCCTAGCGGGCATTTGGATTATTTAGGTTACCTAGTGGGCACTTGGACTATATTGGTTACCTAGCGGGCACTTGGCCTATCTAGGTTAACGAACGTGCACTTGGGCTATGTAGGTAACCTAGCGGGCACTTGGACTGTCTAGGTTACCTAGCGGGCACTTGGCCTATCTAGGTTAACCAACGGGCACTTGGACTATGTAGGTTAACTAGCGGACACTTCGACTATCTAGGTTAGCTAAAAGGCAATTGGACGATCTAAGTTACCTAGTGGGCACTTGGACTATGTAGGTTCCCTAGCGGGCACTTGGACTATTTAGGTTACTTAGCAGGTAATTTGACTATCTAGGTTAACTAACGGGCATTTGGACTATGTAGGATGCCTAGCGAGCACTTGGACTATGTAGGTTACCTAGCGGGCACTTGGACTATCTAGGTTACTTAGCGGGCACTTGGACTATGTACGTTCCCTAGCGGGCACTTGGGCTATCTATGTTACCTAGCGGGCACATGGATTATGTAGGTTAACGAACGGGCACTTGGACTATGTAGGTAACCTAATGGTCACTTGGACTGTCTAGGTTACCTAGCGGGCACTTGGACTATGTAGGTTAATTAGCTGGCATTTGGACTATGTAGGTAACCTAGCGGGCACTTGGACAGTCTAGGTTACCTAGCGGGCACTTGGACTTCTATGTTAACGATTGGGTACTTGGACTATGTATGTTGCATAGCGGGCAATTGGATTATCTAGGTTAGGTAACGGGCATTTGGACTATCTAGGTTACCTAACGGGCACTTGGACTATCTTGGTTTCTTAGCGGGCATTTGGACTATATAGGTTACCTAGCAGGCCCTTGGACTATATAGGTTACCTAGCGGGCACTTGGATTATCTAGGTTAGCTAACAGGAACTTGGAATATCTAGGTTACCTAGCGGGCACTTGGACTATGTAGGTTACCTTGCGGGCACTTGTACTATCTAGGTTACCTAACGGGAACTTGGAATATGTAGGTTAACTAGCGTAAACTTGGACAATCTAGGTTAACTAGCAGGCACTTGGACTATATAGGTTCCCTACGGGCACTTGGACTATCTAGGTTCCCTACGGGCACTTGGAATATGTAGGTTCCCAATCGGGCACTTGGACTATGTAGGTTCCTCAGCGGGGACTTGGACTATGTAGGTTCCCTATCGGGCATTGGACTATGTAGGTTAACTAGCAGGACCTTGGACTAGCTAGGTTACCTAGCGGGCACTTGGACTATGTAGGTTAACTAGCGGACACTTGGAAATCTAGGTTACCTACCGGGCACTTGAACTATGTACATACAATAGTGGGCAATTGGACTATCTAGATTACCTAGCGGGCACTTGGACTATGTACGTCCCCTAGCGGGCACTTGGACTATCTAGGTTACCTAGCGGGCACTTGTACTATGTAGGTTAACTAGCGGGCACTTTGATTATCTAGGTTATCTAGCGGGCACTTAGACGATCTGGGTTAACTAGCGGGCACTTGGACTATCTAGGTTAACTAGCGGGCACTTGGACTATGTAGTTTCCCTAGCGGGCATTTGGATTATTTTGATTACCTAGTGGGCACTTGGACTATGTAGGTTACCTAGCGGGCACTTGGACTATGTTGGTTACCAGCGGGCACTTGGACTATCTAGGTTAACTAGCGGGCACTTGGACTATCTAGGTTAACTAGCAGGCACTTGGACTATGTAGGTTCCCTCGCGGGCATTTGGACTATATAGGTTACCTAGCGGGCACTTGGACTATATAGGTTAACTAGCAGGCACTTGGATTATCTAGGTTAACTAATGGGGACTTGTACTATGTATGTTCCAGAGCGGGCAATTGTACTATGTAGGTTCCCTAGCGGGCACTTGGACTCTGTAGATTCCCTAAAGGGCACTTGGACTATCTAGGTTACCTAGCGGGCACTTGGACTATGTAGGTTAACTAGCGGACAATTGGCCGATCTAGGTTAACTAGCGGGTACTTGGACTATCTAGGTTAACTAGCGGGCATTTGGAGTATATAGATAACCTAGCGGGCACATAGACTCTGTAGGTTACCTAGCTGGCACTTTGAACTATTTACGTTACCTATGGGGCACTTGGACTAGGTAGGTTCCCTAGCGGGTACTTGGACTATGTATGTTCCAGAGCGGGCACTTGGACTATGTTGGTTCCCTAGCAGGCACTTGGACTATGTAGGTTCCAGAGCGGGCAATTAGATTATCTAAATTCCCTAGCGAGCACTTGGACTATGTAGGTTAACTAGCGGACACTTGGACGATCTAGGTTTACTAGCGGGTACTTGGACTATGTAGGTTAACTAGCGGGCCCTTGGACTATGTAGATTAATTAGCGGCACTTGGACTATCTAGGTTAACTAGCGGGCCCTTGGACTATGTAGATTCCCTAACGGGCACTTGGACTACTTACGTTCCATAGCGGCCATTTGGACTATGTATGTTCCCCAGTGGGCACTTGGACTATGTATGTTCCCTACGGACACTAGAACTATGTAAGTTAACTACCGGGCACTTGGACTATGTAGGTTAACTAGAGGGCCCTTGGACTACGTAGGTTAACTAGCGGACACTTGGACTATCTAGGTTAACTATCGGGCACTTGGACTATGTAGGTTAACTAGCAGGCCCTTGGACTATCTAGGTTACCTAACAGGCACTTGGACTATGTAGGTTAACTAGAGGACACATGGACGATCTAGTTTAACTAGTGGGCCCTTGGACTATGTAGGGTAACTAGCCAGTACTTGGACGATCTAGGTTATCTAGCGGGCACTTGGACGATCTAGGTTAACTAATGGGCAATTGGATTATCAAAGTTAACAAGCGAGCCCTTGGACTATGTAGGTTAACTAGCGGGCCCTTGGACTATCTAGGTTACCTAGATAGCACTTGGACTATATAGGTTCCCTAGCGGGCACTTGGACTATCTAGGATAACGAATGGGCACTTGGACTATGCAGGTAACCTAGCGGGCACTTGGACTATCTAGGTTAGGTAACAGGCACTTGGATTATCTAGGTTACCAAGCGGGAACTTGGACAATGTAGGTTACCTAGCGGGCACTTGGACTATCTAGGTTACCTAACGGTCACTTTGACTATCTAGGTAACCTAGCGGGCACTTGGACTATGTAGGTTAACTAGCGGTCACTTGGACTATCTAGGTTAACTAGCGGGCCCTTGGACTATGTAGGTAACCCAGGGGGCACTTGCACTGTCTAGGTTACCTAGTGGGCACTTTGACTATCTAGGATAACTAGCGGGCACTTGGACTATGTAGGTTAACTAGCGAACACTTGCACGATCTAGGTTAACTAGCGGGCCCTTGCACTATGTAGGTTATTAGCGGGCCCATGGATTATGTAGGTTTACTAGCAGGCACTTGGACTATCTATGTTAACTAGAGGGCACTTGGACTATGTAGTTTCCCTAGCGGGCAGTTGGACTATTTAGGTTACCAAGGGGGCACTTGGACTATGTAGGTTACCTAGCGAGCACTTGTACTATCTAGGTTACCTAGCAGGCACTTTGACTATCTAGGTTAACTAACGGGCACTTGGACTATGTAGGTTGCCTAGCGGGCACTTGGATTATGTAGGTTCCCTATCGGGCACTTGGACTATGTTGGTTTACTAGCGGGCACTTGGACTGTCTAGGTTACCTAGCGGGTACTTGGATTAATTAGGTTAACGAATGGGCACTTGGACTATGTAGGTTACCTAGCCGCCACGTGGACTATCTAGGTTAGCTAACAGGCACTTGGACTATCTAGGTTCCCTAGCGGGCACTTGTACTATCTACGTTACCTAGCTGGCACTTGGACTATGTAGGTCAACTACCGGGCCCTTGGACTATCTAGGTTAGCTAACGGGCACTTAGATTATGTAGGTTAACTAGCGGGCACATGGAATATGTAGGTTAACTAGCGGACACTTGCACTATGTAGGTTAACTAGCGGGCGCATGGACTATGTAGGTTTACTAGCGGGCCCTTGGACTTTCTAGGTTCCCTAAAGGGCACTTGGACTATCTAGGTTACCGAACAGGCACTTGGACTATCTAGATTACCTTGCGGGCACTTGGACTATGTAGGCTAACTAGGGGGCCCTTGGACGATCTAGGTTACCTAGCGGGTACTTGAACTATCTAGGTTAACTAGCGCATACTTGCACTATCTAGGTTACCTAGCGGGCACTTGGACTATGTAGGTTAACGAATGGGCACTTGGAATATGCAGGTAACCTAGAGGGCACTTGGACTGTCTAGGTTACCTAGCGGGCACTTGGACTTCTAGGTTAACGAACGGGCACTTGGACTATGTAGGTTGCTTACCGGGCACTTGGACTATCTAGGTTAGGTAACGGGCACTTTCAGTATCTAGGTTACCTAGCGGGAACTTGGACAATGTAAGTTACCTAGCGGGCAATTGGACTATCTAGGTTACCTAACAGGCACTTTGACTATCTAGGTTACATAGCGGGCACTTGGACTATGTAGGTTAACTAGCGGGCACTTAGACTATCTAGGTTAGGTAACGTGCACTTTGACTATCTAGGTTACATAGCGGGCACTTGGACTATGTAGGTTAACTAGCGAGCACTTGGACTCTAGGTTACCTAGCGGGCACTTGGACTATCTAGGTTACCTAACGGGCACTTGGGCAGTCTAGGTTACCTACCGGGCACTTGGACTATCTAGGTTAACGAACGGGCACTTGGACTATGTAGGTTACCTAGCGGGCACTTGGACTTAGTAGAATCCCTATCGGACATTTGGACTACTTAGGTTACCTAGCGGGCACTTGGACTATCTAGGTTAACTAGCGGGCACATGGACTATCTAAGTCAACTAGGGGGCCCTTGTACTATGTAGGTTAACTAGCGAGCACTTGGACTATCTAGGTTAACTAGCGGACCTTGGACTACGTAGGTCAACTAGCGGACCCTTGGACTATGTGGTTAACTAGCGGGCACTTGGACGATCTAGGTTAACTAATGGGCATTTGGATTATCAAAGTCAACAAGTGAGCCCTTGGACTATGTAGGTTAACTAGCGGGCCCTTGGACTATCTAGGTTACCTACATAGCACTTGGACTATATAGGTTCCCTAGCGGGCACTTGGACTATCTAGGTTAACGAACGGGCACTTGGACTATGCAGGTAACCTAGCGGGCCCTTGGACTATGTAGGTAATCCAGGGGGCACTTGGACTGTCTAGGTTACCTAGCGGACACTTTGACTATCTAGGTTAACTAGCGGGCACTTGGACTATCTAGGTTAACTAGCGGGCACTTGGACTATGTAGTTTCCCTAGCGGGCAGTTGGACTTTCTAGGTTCCCTAAAGGGCACTTGGACTATCTAGGTTACCGAACAGGCACTTGTACTATCTAGGTTACCTAGCAGGCACTTGGACTATGTAAGCTAACTAGGGGGCCCTTGGATGATCTAGGTTACCTAGCGGGTTCTTGAACTATCTAGGTTAACTAGCGTGCACTTGCACTATCTAGGTTACCTAGCGGGCACTTGGACTATCTAGGTTAACGAATGGGCACTTGGAATATGCAGGTAACCAAGCGGGTACTTGGACTGTCTAGGTTACCTAGCGGGCACTTGGACATCTAGGTTAACGAATGGGCACTTGGACTATGTATGTTGCTTAACGGGCACATGGACTATCTAGGTTAGGTAACGGGCACTTGGACTATCTAGGTTACCTAGCTGGAACTTTGACTATCTAGGTTACATAGCGGGCCCTTGGACTATATAGGTAACCTAGCGGGCACTTGGACTGTCTAGGTTACCTAGCGGGCACTTTGACTATCTAGGTTAACGAACGGGCACTTGGACTATCTAGGTCAACTAGCGGGCCCTTGTACTATGTAGGTTAACTAGCGGGCACTAGGATTATCTAGGTTAACTAGCGGACCTTGGACTATGTAGGTTAACTAGCGGGCCCTTGGACTATGTAGGTTAACTAGCGGGCACTTGGACTATCTAGGTTTCCTAGCTGGCACTTGGACTATGTACATACCCTAGTGTGCACTTCGACTATCTAGGTTACCTAGCGGGCACTTGGACTATGTACGTCCCCTAGTGGTCACTTGGACTATCTAGGTTAACTAACGGGCACTAGGACTATCTAGGTTAACTAGCGGGCACTTGGATTATGAAGGATCCCTAGCGGGCACTTGGACTATCTAGGTTACCTAGCAGGCACTTGGACTATGTAGGTTAACTAGCGTACACTTGCACGATCTAGGTTAACTAGCGGGCCCTTGCCCTTTGTCGGTTAACTAGCGGGCCCATGGATTATGTAGGTTTACTAGCAGGCACTAGTAGGTTTACCTAGCTGTCACTTGGACTACTTAGGTTACCAAGCGGTCACTTGGACTATGTAGGTTACCTAGCGAACACTTGGACTATCTAGGTTACCTAGCAGGCACTTTGACTATCTAGGTTAACTAACGGGCACTTGGACTGTGTAGGTTGCCTAGCGGGCACTTGGACTATGTAGGTTCCCTAGCGGGCACTTGGATTATGTAGGTTCCCTATAGGGCACGTCGACTATGTAGGTTAACTAGCGGGCACTTGTACTGTCTAGGTTACCAAGTGGGCATTTGGATTATCTAGATTGACGAACGGGCACTTGGACTATGTAGGTTTCCTAGCCGCCACTTGGACTATCTAGGTTAGCTAACAGGCATTTGGACTATCTAGGTTCCTTAGCGGGCACTTGTACTATCTAGGATACCTAGCTGGCACATGGACTATGTAGGTCAATTAGCGGGCCCTTGGACTACCTAGGTTAGCTAACGGGCACTTAGATTATGTAGGTTAACTAGCGGACACTTGCACTATGTAGGTTAACTAGTGGGCCCATGGACTATGTAGGTTTACTAGCGGGCCCTTGGACTATCTAGGTTCCCTAAAGGGCACTTGGACTATCTAGGTGACCGAACGGGCACTTGGACTATCTAGGTTACCTAGCTGGCACTTGGACTATGTAGCCTAACTAGGGGTCCCTTGGACGATCTAGGTTTCCTAGCAGGTACTTCAACTATCTAGGTTAACTAGCGGACACTTGCACTATCTAGGTTACCTAGCAGGCTCTTGGACTATGTACGTTCCCTAGCGGGCACTTGGAATATCTATGTTAACTAGCGGGCACTTGGTATATGTAGGTTAACTAGCGGATACTTGCACTATGTAGGTTACCTAGCAGGCACCTGGAATATCAAGGTTAACTAGCGGGCACTTGGACTATCTAGGTTAACTAGCGTGCACTTGGACTATGTAGGTTCCTTATCGGGCACTTGGACTATGTAGGTTAACTAGCGTGCCCTGGACTATCTAGGTTACGTAGCGGGCACTTGGTATGTAGGTTACCTAGCGGGCACTTGGACTATGTAGGTTAACTAGAGGACACTTGAACTATCTAGGTTACCTAGCGGGCACTTGGACTATATAGGTCACCTAGCGGGCACTTGGACTATGTAGGTTACCTAGTGGGCACTTGGACTATCTAGGTTAATGAACGGGCACTTGGAATATGCAGGTAACCTAGCGGGCACTTGGACTGTCTAGGTTACCTAGCGGGCACTTGGACTTCTAGGTTAACGAATGGGCACTTGGAATATGTAGGTTGCTTACTGGGCACTTGGACTATCTAGGTTAGGTAACGGGCACTTTGAGTATCTAGGTTACCTAGCGGGAACTTGGACAATGTAAGTTACCTAGCGGGCAATTGGACTATCTAGGTTACCTAACGGGCACTTTGACTATCTAGGTTACATAGCGGGCACTTTGACTATGTAGGTTGCCTAGCGGGCACTTGGACTATGTAGGATCCCTATCGGACATTTGGACTACTTAGGTTACCTAGCGGACACTTGGACTATCTAGGTCAACTAGGGGGCCCTTGTACTACGTAGGTTAACTAGCTAGCAGTTGGAATATCTAGGTTAACTAGCGGACCTTAAACTACGAAGGTCAACTAGCGGACCCTTGGACTATGTAGGTTAACTAGCGGGCACTTGGACGATCTAGGTTGACTAGATGGCACTTGGACCATCTAGGTTATCTAGCGGGCACTTGGATGATCAATGTTAACTAGCGACCACTTGGACTATCTAGGTTAGCTAACGGGCACTTGGACTAAGTACGTCCCTTAGTGGGCACATGGACTATCTAGGTTAACTAACGGGCACTAGGACTATCTAGGTTACCTAGCTGACACTTGGACTATGAATGTTCCCTAGCGGGCACTTGGACTATGTAGGTCAACTAGCGGGCCCATTGACTATGTAGGTCAACTAGCGGGCCCTTGGACTATGTATGTTCCCTAGCGGGCACTTGGACTATCTATGTTAACTAGCGGGCACTTGGAATATGTAGGTTAACTAGCGGACACTTGCACTATGTAGGTTACGTAGCAGGCACTTGGACTATCTAGGTTAACTAGCGTGCACTTAGACTATGTAGGTTCCATACCGGGCACTTGGACTATGAAGGTTAACTAGCGTGCCCTTGGACTATCTAGGTTACGAAGCGGGCACTTGGTATGTAGGTTAACTAGCGGGCACTTGGACTATGTAAGTTAACTAGAGGACACTTGGACTATCTAGGTTAACTAGCGGGCCTTTGGACTATCTAGGTTACCTAGCGGGCACTTGGACTATGTAGTTTAACTAGCGGGCACTAGGACTATCTAGGTTAACTAGCGGGCACTTGGATTATGAAGGATCCCTAGCGGGCACTTGGACTATCTACGTTACCTAGCAGGCACTTGGACTATGTAGGTTAACTAGCGTACACTTGCACGATCTAGGTTAACTAGCGCGCCCTTGCCCTTTGTCGGTTAACTAGCGGGCCCATGGATTATGAAGGTTTACTAGCAGGCACTAGTAGGTTTACCTAGCTGTCACTTGGACTACTTAGGTTACCAAGCGGTCACTTGGACTATGTAGGTTACCTAGCGAACACTTGGACTATCTAGGTTACCTAGCAGGCACTTTGACTATCTAGGTTAACTAACGGGCACTTGGACTGTGTAGGTTGCCTAGTGGGCACTTGGACTATGTAGGTTCCCTAGCGGGCACTTGGATTATGTAGGTTCCCTATAGGGCACGTCAACTATGTAGGTTAACTAGCGGGCACTTGTACTGTCTAGGTTACCTAGTGGGCATTTGGATTATCTAGGTTGACGAACGGGCACTTGGACTATGTAGGTTTCCTAGCCGCCACTTGGACTATCTAGGTTAGCTAACAGGCATTTGGACTATCTAGGTTCCTTAGCGGGCACTTGTACTATCTAGGATACCTAGCTGGCACTTGGACTATGTAGGTCAATTAGCGGGCCCTTGGACTACCTAGGGTAGCTAACGGGCACTTAGATTATGTAGGTTAACTAGCGGACACTTGCACTATGTAGGTTAACTAGTGGGCCCATGGACTATGTAGGTTTACTAGCGGGCCCTTGGACTATCTAGCTTCCCTAAAGGGCACTAGGACGATCTAGGTGACCGAACGGGAACTTGGACTATCTAGGTTACCTAGCTGGCACTTGGACTATGTAGGCTAACTAGGGGTCCCTTGGACGATCTAGGTTTCCTAGCGGGTACTTCAACTATCTAGGTTAACTAGCGGACACTTGCACTATCTAGGTTACATAGCAGGCACTTGGACTATGTACGTTCCCTAGCAGGCACTTGGAATATTTTTGTTAAATAGCGGGCACTTGGTATATGTAGGTTAACTAGCAGATACTTGCACAATGTAGGTTACCTAGCAGGCACCTGGAATATCAAGGTTAACTAGCGGGCACTTGGACTGTCTAGGTTAACTAGCGTGCACTTGGACTATGTAGGTTCTTTATCGGGCACTTGGACTATGTAGGTTAACTAGCGTGCCCTGGACTATCTAGGTTACGTAGCGGGCACTTGGTATGTAGGTTACCTAGCGGGCACTTGGACTATGTAGGTTAACTAGAGGACACTTGAACTATCTAGGTTACCTAGCGGGCACTTGTACTATATAGGTCACCTAGCGGGCACTTGGACTATGTAGGTTACCTAGTGGGCACTTGGACTATCTGGGTTAACGAACGGGCACTTGGAATATGCAGGTAACCTAGCGGGCACTTGGACTGTCTATGTTACCTAGCGGGCACTTGGACTTCTAGGTTAACGAACGGGCACTTGGACTATGTAGGTTGCTTACTGGGCACTTGGACTATCTAGGTTAGGTAACGGGCACTTTGAGTATCTAGGTTACCTAGCGGGAACTTGGACAATGTAAGTTACCTAGCGGGCAATTGGACTATCTAGGTTACCTAGAGGGCACTTTGACTATCCAGGTTACATAGCGGGCACTTGGACTATGTAGGTTACCTAGCGGGCACTTGGACTATGTAGGATCCCTATCGGACATTTGGACTACTTAGGTTACCTAGCGGACACTTGGACTATCTAGGTCAACTAGGGGGCCCTTGTACTACGTAGGTTAACTAGCTAGCAATTGGAATATCTAGGTTAACTAGCGGACCTTGAACTACGAAGGTCAACTAGCGGACCCTTGGACTATGTAGGTTAACTAGCGGGCACTTGGACGATCTAGGTTGACTAGAGGGCACTTGGACCATCTAGGTTATCTAGCGGGCACTTGGATGATCAATGTTAACTAGCGACCACTTGGACTATCTAGGTTAGCTAACGGGCACTTGGACTAAGTACGTCCCTTAGTGGGCACATGGACTATCTAGATTAACTAACGGGCACTAGGACTATCTAGGTTACCTAGCTGACACTTGGACTATGAATGTTCCCTAGCGGGCACTTGGACTATGTAGGTCAACTAGCGGGCCCATTGACTATGTAGGTCAACTAGCGGGCCCTTGGACTATGTATGTTCCCTAGCGGGCACTTGGACTATCTATGTTAACTAGCGGGCACTTGGAATATGTAGGTTAAGTAGCGGACACTTGCACTATGTAGGTTACGTAGCAGGCACTTGGACTATCTAGGTTAACTAGCGTGCACTTGGACTATGTAGGTTCCATACCGGGCACTTGGACTATGAAGGTTAACTAGCGTGCCCTTGGACTATCTAGGTTACGTAGCGGGCACTTGGTATGTAGGTTAACTAGCGGGCACTTGGACTATGTAAGTTAACTAGAGGACACTTGGACTATCTAGGTTAACTAGCGGGCCTTTGGACTATCTAGGTTACCTAGCGGGCACTTGGACTATGTAGGTTAACTAGCGGGCACTAGGACTATCTAGGTTAACTAGCGGGCACTTGGATTATGAAGGATCCCTAGCGGGCACTTGGACTATCTACGTTACCTAGCAGGCACTTGGACTATGTAGGTTAACTAGCGTACACTTGCACGATCTAGGTTAACTAGTGGGCCCTTGCCCTTTGTCGGTTAACTAGCGGGCCCATGGATTATGTAGGTTTACTAGCAGGCACTAGTAGGTTTACCTAGCTGTCACTTGGACTACTTAGGTTACCAAGTGGTCACTTGGACTATGTAGGTTACCTAGCGAACACTTGGACTATCTAGGTTACCTAGCAGGCACTTTGACTATCTAGGTTAACTAACGGGCACTTGGACTGTGTAGGTTGCCTAGCGGGCACTTGGACTATGTAGGTTCCCTAGCGGGCACTTGGATTATGTAGGTTCCCTATAGGGCACGTCGACTATGTAGGTTAACTAGCGGGCACTTGTACTGTCTAGGTTACCTAGTGGGCATTTGGATTATCTAGGTTGACGAACGGGCACTTGGACTATGTAGGTTTCCTAGCCGCCACTTGGACTATCTAGGTTAGCTAACAGGCATTTGGACTATCTAGGTTCCTTAGCGGGCACTTGTACTATCTAGGATACCTAGCTGGCACTTGGACTATGTAGGTCAATTAGCGGGCCCTTGGACTACCTAGGTTAGCTAACGGGCACTTAGATTATGTAGGTTAACTAGCGGACACTTGCACTATGTAGGTTAACTAGTGGGCCCATGGACTATGTAGGTTTACTAGCGGGCCCTTGGAATATCTAGGTTCCCTAAAGGGCACTTGGACTATCTAGGTGACCGAACGGGCACTTGGACTATCTAGGTTACCTAGCTGGCACTTGGACTATGTAGCCTAACTAGGGGTCCCTTGGACGATCTAGGTTTCCTAGCGGGTACTTCAACTATCTAGGTTAACTAGCGGACACTTGCACTATATAGGTTACCTAGCAGGCACTTGGACTATGTACGTTCCCTAGCGGGCACTTGGAATATCTATGTTAACTAGCGGGCACTTGGTATATGTAGGTTAACTAGCGGATACTTGCACTATGTAGGTTACCTAGCAGGCACCTGGAATATCAAGGTTAACTAGCGGGCACTTGGACTATCTAGGTTAACTAGCGTGCACTTGGACTATGTAGGTTCCTTATCGGGCACTTGGACTATGTAGGTTAACTAGCGTGCCCTGGACTATCTAGGTTACGTAGCGGGCACTTGGTATGTAGGTTACCTAGCGGGCACTTGGACTATGTAGGTTAACTAGAGGACACTTGAACTATCTAGGTTACCTAGCGGGCACTTGGACTATATAGGTCACCTAGCGGGCACTTGGACTATCTGGGTTAACGAACGGGCACTTGGAATATGCAGGTAACCTAGCGGGCACTTGGACTGTCTAGGTTACCTAGCGGGCACTTGGACTTCTAGGTTAACGAACGGGCACTTAGACTATGTAGGTTGCTTACTGGGCACTTGGACTATCTAGGTTAGGTAACGGGCACTTTGAGTATCTAGGTTACCTACCGGGAACTTGGACAATGTAAGTTACCTAGCGGGCAATTGGACTATCTAGGTTACCTAGAGGGCACTTTGACTATCCAGTTTACATAGCGGGCACTTGGACTATGTAGGTTACCTAGCGGGCACTTGGACTATGTAGGATCCCTATCGGACATTTGGACTACTTAGGTTACCTAGCGGACACTTGGACTATCTAGGTCAACTAGGGGGCCCTTGTACTACGTAGGTTAACTAGCCAGCAGTTGGAATATCTAGGTTAACTAGCGGACCTTGAACTACGAAGGTCAACTAGCGGACCCTTGGACTATGTAGGTTAACTAGCGGGCACTTGGACGATCTAGGTTGACTAGAGGGCACTTGGACCATCTAGGTTATCTAGCGGGCACTTGGATGATCAATGTTAACTAGCGACCACTTGGACTATCTAGGTTAGCTAACGGGCACTTGGACTAAGTACGTCCCTTAGTGGGCACATGGACTATCTAGATTAACTAACGGGCACTAGGACTATCTAGGTTACCTAGCTGACACTTGGACTATGAATGTTCCCTAGCGGGCACTTGGACTATGTAGGTCAACTAGCGGGCCCATTGACTATGTAGGTCAACTAGCGGGCCCTTGGACTATGTATGTTCCCTAGCGGGCACTTGGACTATCTAAGTTAACTAGCGGGCACTTGGACTATGTAGGTTCCATACCGGGCACTTGGACTATGAAGGTTAACTAGCGTGCCCTTGGACTATCTAGGTTATGTAGCGGGCACTTGGTATGTAGGTTTACTAGCGGGCACTTGGACTATGTAAGTTAACTAGAGGACACTTGGTCTATCTAGGTTAACTAGCGGGCCTTTGGACTATCTAGGTTACCTAGCGGGCACTTGGACTATGTAGGTTAACTAGCGGGCACTAGGACTATCTAGGTTAACTAGCGGGCACTTGGATTATGAAGGATCCCTAGCGGGCACTTGGACTATCGACGTTACCTAGCAGGCACTTGGACTATGTAGGTCAACTAGCGTACACTTGCACGATCTAGGTTAACTAGCGGGCCCTTGCCCTTTGTCGGTTAACTAGCGGGCCCATGGATTATGTAGGTTTACTAGCAGGCACTAGTAGGTTTACCTAGCTGTCACTTGGACTACTTAGGTTACCAAGCGGTCACTTGGACTATGTAGGTTACCTAGCGAACACTTGGACTATCTAGGTTACCTAGCAGGCACTTTGACTATCTAG
This sequence comes from Tenrec ecaudatus, assembly GCF_050624435.1. NCBI lineage: Eukaryota > Metazoa > Chordata > Mammalia > Afrosoricida > Tenrecidae > Tenrec > Tenrec ecaudatus. The sequence goes on from NW_027457695.1 coordinate 190,453, forward strand.
GTTAACTAACGGGCACTTGGACTGTGTAGGTTGCCTAGCGGGCACTTGGACTATGTAGGTTCCCTAGCGGGCACTTGGATTATGTAGGTTCCCTATAGGGCACGTCGACTATGTAGGTTAACTAGCGGGCACTTGTACTGTCTAGGTTACCTAGTGGGCATTTGGATTATCTAGGTTGACGAACGGGCACTTGGACTATGTAGGTTTCCTAGCCGCCACTTGGACTATCTAGGTTAGCTAACAGGCATTTGGACTATCTAGGTTCCCTAGCGGGCACTTGTACTATCTAGGATACCTAGCTGGCACTTGGACTATGTAGGTCAATTAGCGGGCCCTTGGACTACCTAGGTTAGCTAACGGGCACTTAGATTATGTAGGTTAACTAGCGGACACTTGCACTATGTAGGTTAACTAGTGGGCCCATGGACTATGTAGGTTTACTAGAGGGACCTTGGACTATCTAGGTTCCCTAAAGGGCACTTGGACTATCTAGGTGACCGAACGGGCACTTGGACTATCTAGGTTACCTAGCGGGCACTTGGACTATGTAGGCTAACTAGGGGTCCCTTGGACGATCTAGGTTTCCTAGCGGGTACTTCAACTATCTAGGTTAACTAGCGGATACTTGCACTATCTAGGTTACCTAGCGGGCACTTGGACTATATAGGTCACTTAGCGGGCACTTGGACTATGTAGGTTATCTAGTGGGCACTTGGACTATCTAGGTTAACGAACGGGCACTTGGAATATGCAGGTAACCTAGCGGGCACTTGGACTGTCTAGGTTACCTAGCGGGCACTGGGACTTCTAGGTTAACGAACGGGCACTTGGACTATGTAGGTTGCTTACTGGGCACTTGGACTATCTAGGTTAGGTAACGGGCACTTTGAGTATCTAGGTTACCTAGCGGGAACTTGGACAATGTAAGTTACCTAGCGGGCAATTGGACTATCTAGGTTACCTAGCGGGCACTTTGACTATCTAGGTTACATAGCGGGCACTTGGACTATGTATGTTACCTAGCGGGCACTTGGACTATGTAGGATCCCTATCGGACATTTGGACTACTTAGGTTACCTAGCGGACACTTGGACTATCTAGGTCAACTTGGGGGCCCTTGTACTATGTAGGTTAACTAGCGAGCAGTTGGAATATCTAGGTTAACTAGCGGACCTTGAACTATGAAGGTCAACTAGCGGACCCTTGGACTATGTAGGTTAACTAGCGGGCACTTGGACGATCTAGGTTGACTAGAGGGCACATGGACCATCTAGGTTATCTAGCGGGCACTTGGATGATCAATGTTAACTAGCGACCACTTGGACTATCTAGGTTAGCTAACGGGCACTTGGACTAAGTACGTCCCTTAGTGGGCACATGGACTATCTAGATTAACTAACGGGCACTAGGACTATCTAGGTTACCTAGCTGACACTTGGACTATGAATGTTCCCTAGCGGGAACTTGGACTACGTAGGTCAACTAGCGGGCCCATTGACTATGTAGGTCAACTAGCGGGCCCTTGGGCTATGTATGTTCCCTAGCGGGCACTTGGACTATCAATGTTAACTAGCGGGCACTTGGAATATGTAGGTTCCAAAGGGGGCACTTGGACTATGTAGGTTAACTAGCGTGCCCTTGGACTATCTAGGTTATGTAGCGGGCACTTGGTATGTAGGTTAACTAGCAGGCACTTGGACTATGTAAGTTAACTAGAGGACACTTGGACTATCTAGGTTAACTAGCGGGCCTTTGGACTATCTAGGTTACCTAGCGGGCACTTGGACTATATAGGTTACCTAGTGGGCACTTGGACTATGTAGGATCCCTATCGGACATTTGGACTACTTAGGTTACCTAGCGGGCACTTAGACTATCTAGGTCAACTAGGGGGCCCTTGTACTATGTAGGTTAACTAGCGAGCAGTTGGAATATCTAGGTTAACTAGCGGACCTTGAACTACGAAGGTCAACTAGCGGACCCTTGGACTATGTAGGTTAACTAGCGGGCACTTGGACGATCTAGGTTGACTAGAGGGCACTTGGAACATCTCGGTTAACTAGCGGGCACTTGGATGATCAATGTTAACTAGCGACCACTTGGATTATCTAGGTTAGCTAACGGGCACTTGGACTAAGTACATCCCCTAGTGGGCACATGGACTATCTAGATTAACTAACAGGCACTAGGACTATCTAGGTTACCTAGCTGTCACTTGGACTATGAATGTTCCCTAGCGGGCACTTGGACTATGTAGGTCAACTAGTGGGCCCATTGACTATGTAGGTCAACTAGCGGGCCCTTGGACTATGTATGTTCCCTAGCGGGCACAGGAATATGTAGGTTAACTAGCGGACACTTGCATTATGTAGGTTACGTAGCAGGCACTTGCACTATGTAGGTTACGTAGCAGGCACTCGGACTATCTAGGTTAACTAGCGTGCACTTGCACTATGTAGGTTCCATACCGGGCACTTGGACTATGTAGGTTAACTAACGTGCCCTTGGACTATCTAGGTTACGAAGCGGGCACTTGGTATGTAGGTTACTAGCAGGCACTTGGACTATGTATGTTAACTAGAGGACACTTGGACTATCTAGGTTAACTAGCGGGTCTTTGGACTATCTAGGTTACCTAGCGGGCACTTGGACTTCTAGGTTAACGAACGGGCACTTGGTCTATGTAGGTTGCTTACCGGGCACTTGGACTATCTATGTTAGGTAACGGGCACTTGGACTATCTAGGTTACCTAGTGGGAATTTGGACAATGTAAGTTACCTAGCGGGCACTTGGACTATCTAGGTTACCTCACGGGCACTTTGACTATCTAGGTTACATAGCGGGCACTTGGACTATGTAGGTTAACTAGCGAGCACTTGGACTCTAGGTTACCTAGCGGGCACTTGGACTATCTAGGTTACTTAGCGGGCACTTGGACAGTCTAGGTTACCTAGCGGGCACTTGGACTATCTAGGTTAATGAACGGGCACTTGGACTATGTAGGTTACCTAGCGGGCACTTGGACTATGTAGGATCCCTATCGGATATTTGGACTACTTAGGTTACATAGCGGGCACTTGGACTATCTACGTTAACTAGCGGGCACTTGGACTATCTAGGTCAACTAGCGGGCCCATGTACTATGTAGGTTAACTAGCGAGCACTTGGACTATCTAGGTTAACTAGCGGACCTTGGACTACGTAGGTCAACTAGCGGGCCCTTGGACTATGTAGGTTAACTAGCGGGCACTTGGTCGATTTAGGTTAACTATAGGGCACTTGGCCTATCCAGGTTAACTAGCATGCACTTGGACTATCTAGGTTAACTAGCGGGCACTTGGATGATCAATGTTAACTAGCGGGCACTTGGATTATCTAGAGTAGCTAACGGGCACTTGGACTAAGTACGTCCCCTAGTGGGCACATGGACAATCTAGATTAACTAACGGGCACTAGGACTATCTAGGTTAACTAGTGGGCCCTTGGACTATCTAGGTTACCTAGCTGTCCCTTGGACTATGAATGTTCCCTAGCGGGCACTTGGATTATCTAGGTTACCTAGCGGGCACTTGGACTATGTAGGTCAACTAGCGGGCCCTTGGACTATCTAGGTTAGCTAACTGGCACTTGGACTATGTAGGTTAACTAGCGGACACTTGCACGATCTAGGTTAACTAGCGGCTCTTGCACTATGTAGGTTAACTAGCGGGCCCATTGATATGTAGGTTAACTAGCGGGCAATTGGACGATCTAGGTTAACTAGCGGGCTCTTGGACGATATAGGTTAACTAGCGGGCACTTGGATTATCTGGGTTACCTAGCGGGCACTTGGATTATGTAGGTTCCCTAGCGGGCATTTGGACTATATAGATAAGCTAGCGGGCACTTAGACTCTGTAGGTTACCTAGCCGGCACTTGGACTATCTAGGTTACCTGGATGGAACTTGAAATATCTACGTTACCTAGCGGGTTCTTGGAGTATGTAGGTTACCTAGCGGGATGTTGGACTATCTGGGTTACCAAGCGGGCACTTGGATTATCTAGGTTCCCTAGCAGGCCATTGGACTATGTAAGTTCCCTAGCGGGCACTTGGACTATGTGGGTTCCCTAGCGGGCATTTGGACTATCTAGGTTACCTAACGGGCACTTGGACTATGTAGGTTCCCTAGCGGGCACTTGGATTATGTAGGTTCCCTATCGGGCACTTGGACTATGTACGTTACCTAGCGGGCACTTGGACTATCTATGTTAACTAGCGGGCACTTGGACTATGTAGGTTCCCTATCGGGCACGTGGACTAGATAGGTTCCCTAGCGGGCACTTGGTCTATCTTGGTGAACTAGCGGGCACTTGGACTATCTAGGTTAACTAGCGAGCACTTGATCTATCTAGGTTAACTAGCGGGCATTTGGACTTTAGGGTCCCTAGCGGGCATTTGGACTATATTGGTTACCTAGCGGGAACTTGGACTATGTAGGTTAAAGGACGGGCACTTGGACTATGTAGGTAACCTAGTGGTCACTTGAACTGTCTAGGTTACCTAGCGGGCACTTGGACTATGTAGGTTAACTAGCGGGCACTTGGACTATCAAGGTTAACTAGCGGGCCCTTGGACGATGTAGGTTAACAAGTGGGCCCTTGGACTATGTAGGTTAACTAGCGGGCCCTTGGACTATGTAGGTTAACTAGCGGGCACTTGGACGATCTAGGTTAACTAGCGGGTACTTGGACTACGTAGGTTAACTAACGGGCCCTTGGACTATGTAGATTCCCTAGCGGGCTCTAGGACAATGTATGTTCCAGAGCGGGCACTTTGACTATGTAGGTTCCCTAGCAGGCACTTCGACTATGTAGGTTCCAGAGCGGGCACTTGGACTATCTAGATTCCCTAGACGGCACTTGTAATATGTAGGTTAACTAGCGGACACTTGGATGATCTAGGTTAACTAGTGGGTACTTGGACTATGTAGGTTAACTAGCGGGCCCTTGAACAGTGTAGATTAACTAGCGGAACTTGGACTATCTACGTTAACTTGCGGGCCCTAGGACTATGTAGATTCCCTAGCCGGCACTTGGACTATTTAGGTTACCTAGCAGGCATTTTGACTATTTAGGTTAACTAACGGGCACTTGGACTATGTAGGTTGCCTAGCGAGCACTTGGACTATGTAGGTTCCCTAGCGGGCACTTGGACTATGAAGGTTCCCTATAGGGTACTTTGACTGTCTATGTTAACTAGCGGGCCCTTGGACTATGTAGATTACCTAGCAGGCACTTGGACTATGTGGATTAACTAGCGGGCACTTGGACTATCTAGGTTACCTAGAGGGCTATTGGACTATATACTTTCCCTAGCGGGCACTTGGGCTATCTACGTTACCTAGCAGGCCCTTCGACTATGTAAGTTAACGAACGGGCACTTGGACTATGTAGGTAACCTAATGGTCACTTGGACTGTCTAGGTTACCTAGCGGGGACTTGGACTATGTAGGTTAACTAGCGGGCACTTGGACTATGTAGGATCCCAATCGGACATTTGTACTACATAGGTTAACTAGCGGGCACTTTGACTATCTAGGTTAACTAGCGGGCACTTGGACTATCTAGGTCAACTAGCGGGCCCTTTTACTATGTAGGTTAACTAGCGGGCACTTGGACTATCAAGGTTATCTAACGGACCTTGGACTATGTAGGTTAACTAGAGGGCACTTGGACTATGTACGTCCCCTAGTGGGCACTTGGACTATCTAGGTTAACTAACGGGCACTTGGACTATCTAGGTTACTTAGTGGGCACTTTTACTATGTAAGTTACCTAGCGGGCACTTGGACTATCTAGGTTACCTTGCGGGCACATGGACTATGTAGGTAACCCAGCGGGCACTTCGACTTTCTAGGTTACCTAGCGGGCACTTCGACTATGTAGGTTAACTAGCGGACATTGGACAATCTAGGTTACCTAGCGGGCACTTGGACTATGTATGTTACCAGTGGGCACTTGGACTATCTAGGTTAACGAACGTGCACTTGGACAATGTAGGTAACCTAGCGGGCACTTGGACTGTATAGGTTACCTAGCGGGCACTTGGCCTATCTAGGTTAACAAACGGGCACTTGGACTATCTAGGTTAGCTAACGGGCATTTGGACCATCTAGGTTACCTAGCGGGCACTTGGACTATGTAGGTTCCCTAGCGGGCACTTGGATTATGTAGGTTCCCTATCGGGCAATTGGACAATGTGGGTTCCCTAGCGGGCATTTGGACTATCTAGGTTCCCTACGGGCACTTGGACTATCTAGGTTCCCTATCGGGCACTTGGACTATGTAGGTTCCTCTGCGTGCACTTGGACTATGTAGGTTCCCTATCAGGCACTTGGACTATCTAGGTTAACTAGCGGGCACTTGGACTATCTAGGTTAATTAGCGGGCACTTGTACAATGCAGGTTCCCTAGCGGGCACTTTGACTATGTAGGTTCCCTAGCGGGCACTTGGACTATATAGGTTTTCTACGGGCACTTGGACTATCTAGGTAACCTAACGGGCACTTGGAATATGTAGGTTCCCCATCGGGTACTTGGACTATGTAGGTTCCTCAGCGGGCACTTTGACTATGTAGGGTGCCTATCGGGCATTGGACTATGTAGGTTAACTAGCAGGACCTTGGACTATCTAGGTTACCTAGCGGGCACTTGGACTCTGTAGGTTAACTAGCGGACACTTGGACAATCTAGGTTACCTACCGGGCACTTGAACTATGTACATACAATAGTGGGCACTTGGACTATCAAGGTTACCTAGCAGGCACTTGGACTATGTACGTCCCCTAGCGGGCACTTGGACTATCTAGGTTAACTAGAGGGACCTTGGACTATGTAGGTTAACTAGCGGGCACTTGCACTATCTAAATTAACTAGTTGGCCTTGGACTATCTAGGTTAACTAGCGGGCACTTGGACTATGTAGTTTCCCTAGCGGGCATTTGGATTATTTAGGTTACCTAGTGGGCACTTGGACTATGTTGGTTACCTAGCGGGCACTTGGACTGTCTAGGTTACCTAGCGGGCACTTGGCCTATATAGGTTAACCAACGGGCACATGGACTATGTAGGTTAACTAGCGGACACTTCGACTATCTAGGTTAGCTAAAAGGCAATTGGACGATCTAAGTTACCTAGCGGGCACTTGGACTATGTAGGTTCCCTAGCGGGCACTTGGACTATTTAGGTTACTTAGCAGGCACTTTGACTATCTAGGTTAACTAACGGGCATTTGGACTATGTAGGATGCCTAGCGAGCACTTGGACTATGTAGGTTACCTAGCGGGCACTTGGACTATCTAGGTTACTTAGCGGGCACTTGGACTATGTACGTTCCCTAGCGGGCACTTGGGCTATCTACGTTACCTAGCGGGCACTTGGATTATGTACATTAACGAACGGGCACTTGGACTATGTAGGTAACCTAATGGTCACTTGGACTGTCTAGGTTACCTAGCGGGCACTTGGACTATGTAAGTTAATTAGCTGGCATTTGGACTATGTAGGTAACCTAGCGGGCACTTGGACAGTCTAGGTTACCTAGCGGGCACTTGGACTTCTATGTTAACGAATGGGTACTTGGGCTATGTATGTTGCATTGCGGGCAATTGGATTATCTAGGTTAGGTAACGGGCACTTGGACTATCTAGGTTACCTAACGGGCACTTGGACTATCTTGGTTTCTTAGCGGGCACTTGGACTATATAGGTTACCTAGCAGGCCCTTGGACTATGTAGGTTACCTAGCAGGCACTTGGACTATATAGGTTCCCTACGGGCACTTGGACTATCTAGGTTCCCTAACAGGCACTTGGAATATGTAGGTTCCCTATCGGGCACTTGGACTATGTAGGTTCCTCAGCGGGCACTTGAACTATGTAGGTTCCCTATCGGGCATTGGACTATGTAGGTTAACTAGCAGGACCTTGAACTATCTAGGTTACCTAGTGGGCACTTGGACTATGTAAGTTAACTAGCGGACACTTGGACAATCTAGGTCACCTAGCGGGCACTTGAACTATGTGCATACCCTAGCGGGCACTTGGACTATCTAGGTTACCTAGCAGGCAATTGGACTATGTACGTCCCCTAGCGGGCATTTGGACTATTTAGGTTAACTAGAGGGCCCTTGGACTACGTAGGTTAACTAGCGGGCACTTGGATTATCTAGGTTAATTAGCGGGCACTTAGACGATCTAGGTTAACTAGCGGGCACTTGGACTATCTAGGTTAACTAGCGGGCACTTGGACTATCTAGATAACTAGCGGGCCCTTATACTATCTAGGTTTACTAGCGGGCACTTGGACTATCTAGGTTAACTAGCGGGCACTTGGACTATGTAGTTTCCCTAGCGGGCATTTGGATTATTTAGGTTACCTAGTGGGCACTTGGACTATGCAGGTTACCTAGCGGGCACTTGGACTATGTAGGTTACCAGCGGGCACTTGGACTATCTAGGTTAACGAACGTGCACTTGGACTATGTAAGTAACCTAGTGGGCACTTGGACTGTATAGGTTACCTAGCGGGCACTTGGCCTATCTATGTTAACCAACGGGCACTTGGACTATGTAGGTTAACTAGCGGACACTTCGACTATCTAGGTTAGCTAACCGGCAATTAGACCATCTAGGTTAACTAGCGGGCACTTGGACTATGTAGGTTCCCTAGCGGGCACTTGGATTATGTAGGTTCCCTATCGGGCAATTGGACAATGTGGGTTCCCTAGCGGGCATTTGGACTATCTAGGTTCCCTAGGGCACTTGGACTATCTAGGTTCCCTAACGGGCACTTGGCTTATGTAGGTTCCCTATCGGGCACTTGGACTATGTAGCTTCCCTAGCGGGCACTTGGACTATATAGGTTCCCTACGGGCACTTGGACTATCTAGGTAACCTAACGGGCACTTGGAATATATAGGTTCCCCATCTGGTACTTGGACTTTGTAGGTTCCTCAGCGGGCACTTTGACTATGTAGGGTCCCTATCGGGCATTGGACTATGTAAGTTAACTAGCAGGACCTTGGACTATCTAGGTTACCTAGCGGGCACTTGGACTCTGTAGGTTAACTAGCGGACACTTGGACAATCTAGGTTACCTACCGGGCACTTGAACTATGTACATACAATAGTGGGCACTTGGACTATCTAGGATACCTAGCGGGCACTTGGACTATGTACGTCCCCTAGCGGGCACTTGGACTATCTAGGTTAACTAGAGGGCCCTTGGACTATGTAGGTTAACTAGCGGGCACGTGGACTATCTAGGTTACCTAGCAGGAACTTGGACTATCTAGGTTAACTAGCGGGCACTTGGACAATGTAGTTTCCCTAGCGGGCATTTGGATTATTTAGGTTACCTAGTGGGCACTTGGACTATATTGGTTACCTAGTGGGCACTTGGACTGTCTAGGTTACCTAGCGGGCACTTGGCCTATCTAGGTTAACGAACGAGCACTTGGACTATGTAGGTAACCTAGCGGGCACTTGGACTGTCTAGGTTACCTAGCGGGCACTTGGCCGATCTAGGTTAACCAACGGGCACTTGGACTATGTAGGTTAACTAGCGGACACTTCGACTATCTAGGTTAGCTAAAAGGCAATTGGACGATCTAAGTTACCTAGCGGGCACTTGGACTATGTAGGTTCCCTAGCGGGCACTTGGACTATTTAGGTTACTTAGCAGGTAATTTGACTATCTAGGTTAACTAACGGGCATTTGGACTATGTAGGATGCCTAGCGAGCACTTGGACTATGTAGGTTACCTAGCGGGCACTTGGACTATCTAGGTTACTTAGCGGGCAATTGGACTATGTACGTTCCCTAGCGGGCACTTGGGCTATCTACGTTACCTAGCGGGCACTTGGATTATGTAGGTTAACGAACGGGCACTTGGACTATGTAGGTAACCTAATGGTCACTTGGACTGTCTAGGTTACCTAGCGGGCACTTGGACTATGTAGGTTAATTAGCTGGCATTTGGACTATGTAGGTAACCTAGCGGGCATTTGGACAGTCTAGGTTACCTAGCGGGCACTTGTACTTCTATGTTAACGAATGGGTACTTGGACTATGTATGTTGCATAGCGGGCAATTGGATTATCTAGGTTAGGTAACGGGCATTTGGACTATCTAGGTTACCTAACGGGCACTTGGACTATCTTGGTTTCTTAGCGGGCACTTGGACTATATAGGTTACCTAGCAGACCCTTGGACTAGATAGGTTACCTAGCGGGCACTTGGATTATCTAGGTTAGCTAACAGGAACTTGGATTATCTAGGTTACCTAGCGGGCACTTGGACTATGTAGGTTACCTTGCGGGTACTTGTACTATCTAGGTTACCTAACGGGAACTTGGAATATGTAGGTTAACTAGCGTACACTTGGACAATCTAGGTTAACTAGCAGGCACTTGGACTATATAGGTTCCCTACGGGCACTTGGACTATCTAGGTTCCCTAACGGGCACTTGGAATATGTAGGTTCCCAATCGGGCACCTGGACTAGGTAGGTTCCTCAGCGGGGACTTGGACTATGTAGGTTCCCTATCGGGCATTGGACTATGTAGGTTAACTAGCAGGACCTTGGACTATCTAGGTTACCTAGCAGGCACTTGGACTATGTAGTTTAACTAGCGGACACTTGGACAATCTAGGTTACCTACCGGGCACTTGAACTATGTACATACAATAGTGGGCACTTGGACTATCTAGGTTACCTAGCGGGCACTTGGACTATGTACGTCCCCTAGCGGGCACTTGGACTATCTAGGTTACCTAGCGGGCACTTGTACTATGTAGGTTAACTAGCGGGCACTTTGATTATCTAGGTTATCTAGCGGGCACTTAGACGATCTGGGTTAACTAGCGGGCACTTGGACTATCTAGGTTAACTAGCGGGCACTTGGACTATGAAGTTTCCCTAGCGGGCATTTGGAATATTTTGATTACCTAGTGGGCACTTGGACTATGTAGGTTACCTAGCGGGCACTTGGACTATGTTGGTTACCAGCGGGCACTTGGACTATCTAGGTTAACTAGCGGGCACTTCGACTATCTAGGTTAACTAGCAGGCACTTGGACTATGTAGGTTCCCTCGCGGGCATTTGGACTATATAGGTTACCTAGCGGGCACTTGGACTATGTAGGTTACCTAGCGGGCACTTGGACTATATAGGTTAACTAGCAGGCACTTGGATTATCTAGGTTAACTAATGGGGACTTGGACTATGTATGTTCCAGAGCGGGCAATTGGACTATGTAGGTTCCCTAGCGGGCACTTGGACTCTGTAGATTCCCTAAAGGGCACTTGGACTATCTAGGTTACCTAGCGGGCACTTGGACTATGTAGGTTAACTAGCGGACAATTGGCCGATCTAGGTTAACTAGCGGGTACTTGGACTATCTAGGTTAACTAGCGGGCATTTGGACTATATAGATAACCTAGCGGGCACATAGACTCTGTAGGTTACCTAGCTGGCACTTTGAACTATTTACGTTACCTATGGGGCACTTGGACTAGGTAGGTTCCCTAGCGGGTACTTGGACTATGTATGTTCCAGAGCGTGCACTTGGACTATGTTGGTTCCCTAGCAGGCACTTGGACTATGTAGGTTCCAGAGCGGGCAATTGGATTATCTAAGTTCCCTAGCGAGCACTTGGACTATGTAGGTTAACTAGCGGACACTTGGACGATCTAGGTTTACTAGCGGGTACTTGGACTATGTAGGTTAACTAGTGGGCCCTTGGACTATGTAGATTAACTAGCGGCACTTGGACTATCTAGGTTAACTAGCGGGCCCTTGGACTATGTAGATTCCCTAGCGGGCACTTAGACTACTTACGTTCCATAGCGGCCATTTGGACTATGTATGTTCCCCAGTGGGCACTTGGACTATGTATGTTCCCTACGGACACTAGAACTATGTAAGTTAACTACCGGGCACTTGGACTATGTAGGTTAACTAGAGGGCCCTTGGACTACGTAGGTTAACTAGCGGACACTTGGACTATCTAGGTTAACTATCGGGCACTTGGACTATGTAGGTTAACTAGCAGGCCCTTGGACTATCTAGGTTACCTAACAGGCACTTGGACTATGTAGGTTAACTAGAGGACACATGGACGATCTAGTTTAACTAGTGGGCCCATGGACTATGTAGGGTAACTAGCCAGTACTTGGACGATCTAGGTTATCTAGCGGGCACTTGGACGATCTAGGTTAACTAATGGGCAATTGGATTATCAAAGTTAACAAGCGAGCCCTTGGACTATGTAGGTTAACTAGCGGGCCCTTGGACTATCTAGGTTACTAGATAGCACTTGGACTATATAGGTTCCCTAGCGGGCACTTGGACTATCTAGGATAACGAATGGGCACTTGGACTATGCAGGTAACCTAGCGGGCACTTGGACTATCTAGGTTAGGTAACAGGCACTTGGATTATCTAGGTTACCAAGCGGGAACTTGGACAATGTAGGTTACCTAGCGGGCACTTGGACTATCTAGGTTACCTAACGGTCACTTTGACTATCTAGGTAACCTAGCGGGCACTTGGACTATGTAGGTTAACTAGCGGGCCCTTGGACTATCTAGGTTACCTAGATAGCACTTGGACTATATAGGTTCCCTAGCGGGCACTTGGACTATCTAGGATAACGAATGGGCACTTGGACTATGCAGGTAACCTAGCGGGCACTTGGACTATCTAGGTTAGGTAACAGGCACTTGGATTATCTAGGTTACCAAGCGGGAACTTGGACAATGTAGGTTACCTAGCGGGCACTTGGACTATCTAGGTTACCTAACGGTCACTTTGACTATCTAGGTAACCTAGCGGGCACTTGGACTATGTAGGTTAACTAGCGGTCACTTGGACTATCTAGGTTAACTAGCGGGCCCTTGGACTATGTAGGTAACCCAGGGGGCACTTGCACTGTCTAGGTTACCTAGCGGGCACTTTGACTATCTAGGATAACTAGCGGGCACTTGGACTATGTAGGTTAACTAGCGAACACTTGCACGATCTAGGTTAACTAGCGGGCCCTTGCACTATGTAGGTTATTAGCGGGCCCATGGATTATGTAGGTTTACTAGCAGGCACTTGGACTATCTATGTTAACTAGAGGGCACTTGGACTATGTAGTTTCCCTAGCGGGCAGTTGGACTATTTAGGTTACCAAGGGGGCACTTGGACTATGTAGGTTACCTAGCGAGCACTTGTACTATCTAGGTTACCTAGCAGGCACTTTGACTATCTAGGTTAACTAACGGGCACTTGGACTATGTAGGTTGCCTAGCGGGCACTTGGATTATGTAGGTTCCCTATCGGGCACTTGGACTATGTTGGTTTACTAGCGGGCACTTGGACTGTCTAGGTTACCTAGCGGGTACTTGGATTAATTAGGTTAACGAATGGGCACTTGGACTATGTAGGTTACCTAGCCGCCACGTGGACTATCTAGGTTAGCTAACAGGCACTTGGACTATCTAGGTTCCCTAGCGGGCACTTGTACTATCTACGTTACCTAGCTGGCATTTGGACTATGTAGGTCAACTACCGGGCCCTTGGACTATCTAGGTTAGCTAACGGGCACTTAGATTATGTAGGTTAACTAGCGGACACATGGAATATGTAGGTTAACTAGCGGACACTTGCACTATGTAGGTTAACTAGCGGGCGCATGGACTATGTAGGTTTACTAGCGGGCCCTTGGACTTTCTAGGTTCCCTAAAGGGCACTTGGACTATCTAGGTTACCGAACAGGCACTTGGACTATCTAGATTACCTTGCGGGCACTTGGACTATGTAGGCTAACTAGGGGGCCCTTGGACGATCTAGGATACCTAGCGGGTACTTGAACTATCTAGGTTAACTAGCGCATACTTGCACTATCTAGGTTACCTAGCGGGCACTTGGACTATGTAGGTTAACGAATGGGCACTTGGAATATGCAGGTAACCTAGAGGGCACTTGGACTGTCTAGGTTACCTAGCGGGCACTTGGACTTCTAGGTTAACGAATGGGCACTTGGACTATGTAGGTTGCTTAGCGGGCATTTGGACTATCTAGGTTCCCTAGCGGGCACTTGTACTATCTAGGATACCTAGCTGGCACTTGGACTATGTAGGTCAATTAGCGGGCCCTTGGACTACCTAGGTTAGCTAACGGGCACTTAGATTATATAGGTTAACTAGCTTACACTTGCACTATGTAGGTTAACTAGTGGGCCCATGGACTATGTAGGTTTACTAGCGGGCCCTTGGACTATCTAGGTTCCCTAAAGGGCACTTGGACTATCTAGGTGACCGAACGGGCACTTGGACTATCTAGGTTACCTAGCGGGCACTTGGACTATATAGGCTAACTAGGGGTCCCTTGGACGATCTAGGTTACCTAGCGGGTACGTGAACTATCTAGATTAACTAGCGGACACTTGCACTATCTAGGTTACCTAGCAGGCACTTGGACTATGTACGTTCCGTAGCGGGCACTTGAACTATCTAGGTTAACTAGCGGGCACTTGGACTATCTAGGTTAACTAGCGTGCACTTGGACTATGTAGGTTCCTTATCAGGCACTTGGACTATGTAGGTTAACTAGCGTGCCCTGGACTATCTAGGTTACGTAGCGGGCACTTGGTATGAAGGTTAACTAGCAGGCACTTGGACTATGTAGGTTAACTAGAGGACACTTGGACTATCTAGATTAACTAGCGGGCCCTTGGACTATCTAGGTTACCTAGCGGGCACTTGGACTATATAGGTAACCTAGCGGGCACTTGGACTATGTAGGTTACCTAGTGGGCACTTGGACTATCTAGGTTAACGAACGGGCACGTGGAATATGCAGGTAACCTAGCGGGCACTTGGACTGTCTAGGTTACCTAGCAGGCACTTGGACTTCTAGGTTAACGAACGGGCACTTGGACTATGTAGGTTGCTTACCGGGCACTTGGACTATCTAGGTTAGGTAACGGGCACTTTCAGTATCTAGGTTACCTAGCGGGAACTTGGACAATGTAAGTTACCTAGCGGGCAATTGGACTATCTAGGTTACCTAACGGGCACTTTGACTATCTAGGTTACATAGCGGGCACTTGGACTATGTAGGTTAACTAGCAGGCACTTAGACTATCTAGGTTAGGTAACGGGCACTTTGACTATCTAGGTTACATAGCGGGCACTTGGACTATGTAGGTTAACTAGCGAGCACTTGGACTCTAGGTTACCTAGCGGGCACTTGGACTATCTAGGTTACCTAACGGGCACTTGGACAGTCTAGGTTACCTACCGGGCACTAGGACTATCTAGGTTAACGAACGGGCACTTGGACTATGTAGGTTACCTAGCGGGCACTTGGACTTAGTAGGATCCCTATCGGACATTTGGACTACTTAGGTTACCTAGCGGGCACTTGGACTATCTAGGTTAACTAGCGGGCACATGGACTATCTAGGTCAACTAGGGGGCCCTTGTACTATATAGGTTAACTAGCGAGCACTTGGACTATCTAGGTTAACTAGCGGACCTTGGACTACGTAGGTCAACTAGCGGACCCTTGGACTATGTGGTTAACTAGCGGGCACTTGGACGATCTAGGTTAACTAATGGGCATTTGGATTATCAAAGTTAACAAGTGAGCCCTTGGACTATGTAGGTTAACTAGCGGGCCCTTGGACTATCTAGGTTACCTACATAGCACTTGGACTATATAGGTTCCCTAGCGGGCACTTGGACTATCTAGGTTAACGAACGGGCACTTGGACTATGCAGGTAACCTAGCGGGCCCTTGGACTATGTAGGTAATCCAGGGGGCACTTGGACTGTCTAGGTTACCTAGCGGGCACTTTGACTATCTAGGTTAACTAGCGGGCACTTGGACTATGTAGGTTAACTAGCGGACACTTGCAAGATCTAGGTTAACTAGCGGGCCCTTGCACTATGTAGGTTATTAGCGGGCCCATGGATTATGTAGGTTAACTAACGGACACTTGCACTATGCAGTTTAACTAGAGGGCACTTGGACTATGTAGTTTCCCTAGCGGGCAGTTGGACTTTCTAGGTTCCCTAAAGGGCACTTGGACTATCTAGGTTACCGAACAGGCACTTGTACTATCTAGGTTACCTAGCAGGCACTTGGACAATGTAAGCTAACTAGGGGGCCCTTGGACAATCTAGGTTACCTAGCGGGTTCTTGAACTGTCTAGGTTAACTAGCTTGCACTTGCACTATCTAGGTTACCTAGCGGGCACTTGGACTATCTAGGTTAACGAATGGGCACTTGAAATATGCAGGTAACCTAGCGGGTACTTGGACTGTCTAGGTTACCTAGCGGGCACTTGGACTTCTAGGTTAACGAATGGGCACTTGGACTATGTAGGTTGCTTAGCGGGCACATGGACTATCTAGGTTAGGTAACGGGCACTTGGACTATCTAGGTTACCTAGCTGGAACTTTGACTATCTAGGTTACATAGCGGGCCCTTGGACTATATAGGTAACCTAGCGGGCACATGGACTGTCTAGGTTACCTAGCGGGCATTTTGACTATCTAGGTTAACGAACGGGCACTTGGACTATCTA
Organism: Tenrec ecaudatus; assembly: GCF_050624435.1. NCBI lineage: Eukaryota > Metazoa > Chordata > Mammalia > Afrosoricida > Tenrecidae > Tenrec > Tenrec ecaudatus. The sequence continues at coordinate 207,075 of NW_027457695.1, forward strand.
GGTCAACTAGCGGGCCCTTGTACTATGTAGGTTAACTAGCGGGCACTTGGATTATCTAGGTTAACTAGCGGACCCTGGACTATGTAGGTTAACTAGCAGGCCTTGGACTATGTAGGTTAACTAGCGGGCACTTGGACTATCTAGGTTTCCTAGCTGGCACTTGGACTATGTACATACCCTAGTGTGCACTTGGACTATCTAGGTTACCTAGCGGGCACTTGGACTATGTACGTCCCCTAGTGGTCACTTGGACTATCTAGGTTAACTAACGGGCACTAGGACTATCTAGGTTAACTAGCGGGCACTTGGATTATGAAGGATCCCTAGCGGGCACTTGGACTATCTACGTTACCTAGCAGGCACTTGGACTATGTAGGTTAACTAGCGTACACTTGCACGATCTAGGTTAACTAGCGGGCCCTTGCCCTTTGTCGGTTAACTAGCGGGCCCATGGATTATGTAGGTTTACTAGCAGGCACTAGTAGGTTTACCTAGCTGTCACTTGGACTACTTAGGTTACCAAGCGGTCACTTGGACTATGTAGGTTACCTAGCGAACACTTGGACTATCTAGGTTACCTAGCAGGCACTTTGACTATCTAGGTTAACTAACGGGCACTTAGACTGTGTAGGTTGCCTAGCGGGCACTTGGACTATGTAGGTTCCCTAGCGGGCACTTGGATTATGTAGGTTCCCTATAGGGCACGTCGACTATGTAGGTTAACTAGCGGGCACTTGTACTGTCTAGGTTACCAAGTGGGCATTTGGATTATCTAGATTGACGAACGGGCACTTGGACTATGTAAGTTTCCTAGCCGCCACTTGGACTATCTAGGTTAGCTAACAGGCATTTGGACTATCTAGGTTCCTTAGCGGGCACTTGTACTATCTAGGATACCTAGCTGGCACTTGGACTATGTAGGTCAATTAGCGGGCCCTTGGACTACCTAGGTTAGCTAACGGGCACTTAGATTATGTAGGTTAACTAGCGGACACTTGCACTATGTAGGTTAACTAGTGGGCCCATGGACTATGTAGGTTTACTAGCGGGCCCTTGGACTATCTAGGTTCCCTAAAGGGCACTTGGACTATCTAGGTGACCGAACGGGCACTTGGACTATCTAGGTTACCTAGCTGGCACTTGGACTATGTAGCCTAACTAGGGGTCCCTTGGACGATCTAGGTTTCCTAGCGGGTACTTCAACTATCTAGGTTAACTAGCGGACACTTGCACTATCTAGGTTACCTAGCAGGCACTTGGACTATGTACGTTCCCTAGCGGGCACTTGGAATATCTATGTTAACTAGCGGGCACTTGGTATATGTAGGTTAACTAGCGGATACTTGCACTATGTAGGTTACCTAGCAGGCACCTGGAATATCAAGGTTAACTAGCGGGCACTTGGACTATCTAGGTTAACTAGCGTGCACTTGGACTATGTACGTTCCTTATCGGGCACTTGGACTATGTAGGTTAACTAGCGTGCGCTGGACTATCTAGGTTACGTAGCGGGCACTTCGTATGTAGGTTACCTAGCGGGCACTTGGACTATGTAGGTTAACTAGAGGACACTTGAACTATCTAGGTTACCTAGCGGGCACTTGGACTATATAGGTCACCTAGCGGGCACTTGGACTATGTAGGTTACGTAGTGGGCACTTGGACTATCTGGGTTAACGAACGGGCACTTGGAATATGCAGGTAACCTAGCGGGCACTTGGACTGTCTAGGTTACCTAGCGGGCACTTGGACTTCTAGGTTAACGAACGGGCACTTGGACTATGTAGGTTGCTTACTGGGCACTTGGACTATCTAAGTTAGGTAACGGGCACTTTGAGTATCTAGGTTACCTAGCGGGAACTTGGACAATGTAAGTTACCTAGCGGGCAATTGGACTATCTAGGTTACCTAACGGGCACTTTGACTATCTAGGTTACCTAGCGGGCACTTGGACTATGTAGGATCCCTATCGGACATTTGGACTACTTAGGTTACCTAGCGGACACTTGGACTATCTAGGTCAACTAGAGGGCCCTTGTACTACGTAGGTTAACTAGCTAGCAGTTGGAATATCTAGGTTAACTAGCGGACCTTGAACTATGAAGGTCAACTAGCGGACCCTTGGACTATGTAGGTTAACTAGCGGGCACTTGGACGATCTAGGTTGACTAGAGGGCACTTGGACCATCTAGGTTATCTAGCGGGCACTTGGATGATCAATGTTAACTAGCGACCACTTGGACTATCTAGGTTAGCTAACGGGCACTTGGACTAAGTACGTCCCTTAGTGGGCACATGGACTATCTAGATTAACTAACGGGCACTAGGACTATCTAGGTTACCTAGCTGACACTTGGACTATGAATGTTCCCTAGCGGGCACTTGGACTATGTAGGTCAACTAGTGGGCCCATTGACTATGTAGGTCAACTAGCGGGCCCTTGGACTATGTATGTTCCCTAGCGGGCACTTGGACTATCTATGTTAACTAGCGGGCACTTGGAATATGTAGGTTAACTAGCGGACACTTGCACTATGTAGGTTACGTAGCTGGCACTTGGACTATCTAGGTTAACTAGCGTGCACTTGGACTATGTAGGTTCCATACCGGGCACTTGGACTATGAAGGTTAACTAGCGTGCCCTTGGACTATCTAGGTTACGTAGCGGGCACTTGGCATGTAGGTTAACTAGCGGGCACTTGGACTATGTAAGTTAACTAGAGGACACTTGGACTATCTAGGGTAACTAGCGGGCCTTTGGACTATCTAGGTTACCTAGCGGGCACTTGGACTATGTAGGTTAACTAGCGGACACTAGGACTATCTAGGTTAACTAGCGGGCACTTGGATTATGAAGGATCCCTAGCGGGCACTTGGACTATCTACGTTACCTAGCAGGCACTTGGACTATGTAGGTTAACTAGTGTACACTTGCACGATCTAGGTTAACTAGCGGGCCCTTGCACTTTGTCGGTTAACTAGCGGGCCCATGGATTATGTAGGTTTACTAGCAGGCACTAGTAGGTTTACCTAGCTGTCACTTGGACTACTTAGGTTACCAAGCGGTCACTTGGACTATGTAGGTTACCTAGCGAACACTTGGACTATCTAGGTTACGTAGCAGGCACTTTGACTATCTAGGTTAACTAACGGGCACTTGGACTGTGTAGGTTGCCTAGCGGGCACTTGGACTATGTAGGTTCCCTAGCGGGCACTTGGATTATGTAGGTTCCCTATAGGGCACGTCGACTATGTAGGTTAACTAGCGGGCACTTGTACTTTCTAGGTTACCTAGTGGGCATTTGGATTATCTAGGTTGACGAACGGGCACTTGGACTATGTAGGTTTCCTAGCCGCCACTTGGACTATCTAGGTTAGCTAACAGGCATTTGGACTATCTAGGTTCCCTAGCGGGCACTTGTACTATCTAGGATACCTAGCTGGCACTTGGACTATGTAGGTCAATTAGCGGGCCCTTGGACTACCTAGGTTAGCTAACGGGCACTTAGATTATGTAGGTTAACTAGCGGACACTTGCACTATGTAGGTTAACTAGTGGGCCCATGGACTATGTAGGTTTACTAGCGGGCCCTTGGACTATCTAGGTTCCCTAAAGGGCACTTGGACTATCTAGGTGACCGAACGGGCACTTGGACTATCTAGGTTACCTAGCGGGCACTTGGACTATGTAGGCTAACTAGGGGTCCCTTGGACGATCTAGGTTTCCTAGCGGGTACTTCAACTATCTAGGTTAACTAGCGGATACTTGCACTATCTAGGTTACCTAGCGGGCACTTGGACTATATAGGTCACCTAGGGGGCACTTGGACTATGTAGGTTACCTAGTGGGCACTTGGACTATCTAGGTTAACGAACGGGCACTTGGAATATGCAGGTAACCTAGCGGGCACTTGGACTGTCTAGGTTACCTAGCGGGCACTGGGACTTCTAGGTTAACGAACGGGCACTTGGACTATGTAGGTTGCTTACTGGGCATTTGGACTATCTAGGTTAGGTAACGGGCACTTTTAGTATCTAGGTTACCTAGCGGGAACTTGGACAATGTAAGTTACCTAGCGGGCAATTGGACTATCTAGGTTACCTAACGGGCACTTTGACTATCTAGGTTACCTAGCAGGCACTTGGACGATGTAGGATCCCTATCGGACATTTGGACTACTTAGGTTACCTAGCGGACACTTGGACTATCTAGGTCAACTAGGGGGCCCTTGTACTATGTAGGTTAACTAGCGAGCAGTTGGAATATCTAGGTTAACTAGCGGACCTTGAACTACGAAGGACAACTAGCGGACCCTTGGACTATGTAGGTTAACTAGCGGGCACTTGGACGATCTAGGTTGACTAGAGGGCACTTGGACCATCTAGGTTATCTAGCGGGCACTTGGATGATCAATGTTAACTAGCGACCACTTGGACTATCTAGGTTAGCTAACGAGCACTTGGACTAAGTACGTCCCTTAGTGGGCACATGGACTATCTAGATTAACTAACGGGCACTAGGACTATATAGGTTACCTAGCTGACACTTGGACTATGAATGTTCCCTAGCGGGCACTTGGACTATGTAGGTCAACTAGCGGGCCCATTGACTATGTAGGTCTACTAGCGGGCCCTTGGGCTATGTATGTTCCCTAGCGGGCACTTGGACTATCTATGTTAACTAGCGGGCACTTGGAATATGTAGGTTAACAAGCGGACACTTGCACTATGTAGGTTACGTAGCAGGCACTTGGACTATCTAGGATAACTAGCGTGCACTTGGACTATGTAGGTTCCAAAGGGGGCACTTGGACTATGTAGGTTAGCGTGCCCTTGGACTATCTAGGTTATGTAGCGGGCACTTGGTATGTAGGTTAACTAGCGGGCACTTGGACTATGTAAGTTAACTAGAGGACACTTGGACTATCTAGGTTAACTAGCGGGCCTTTGGACTATCTAGGTTACCTAGCGGGCACTTGGACTATGTAGGTTACCTAGTGGGCACCTGGACTATGTAGGATCCCTATCGGACATTTGGACTACTTAGGTTACCTAGCGAGCACTTAGACTATCTAGGTCAACTAGGGGGCCCTTGTACTATGTAGGTTAACTAGCGAGCAGTTGGATATCTAGGTTAACTAGCGGACCTTGAACTACGAAGGTCAACTAGCGGACCCTTGGACTATGTAGGTTAACTAGCGGGCACTTGGACGATCTAGGTTGACTAGAGGGCACTTGGACCATCTAGGTTAACTAGCGGGCACTTGGGTGATCAATGTTAACTAGCGACCACTTTGATTATCTAGGTTAGCTAACGGGCACTTGGACTAAGTACATCCCCTAGTGGGCACATGGACTATCTAGATTAACTAACGGGCACTAGGACTATCTAGGTTACCTAGCTGTCACTTGGACTATGAATGTTCCCTAGCGGGCACTTGGACTATGTAGGTCAACTAGTGGGCCCATTGACTATGTAGGTCAACTAGCGGGCCCTTGGACTATGTATGTTCCCTAGCGGGCACAGGAATATGTAGGTTAACTAGCGGACACTTGCACTATGTAGGTTACATAGCAGGCACTTGGACTATCTAGGTTAACTAGCAGGCACTCGGACTATCTAGGTTAACTAGCGTGCACTTGCACTATGTAGGTTCCATACCGGGCACTTGGACAATGTAGGTTAACTAACGTGCCCTTGGACTATCTAGGTTACGAAGCGGGCACTTGGTATGTAGGTTAACTAGCGGGCACTTGGACTATGTATGTTAACTAGAGGACACTTGGACTATCTAGGTTAACTAGCGGGTCTTTGGACTATCTAGGTTACCTAGCGGGCACTTGGACTATGTAGGTGACCTAGCGGGCACTTGGACTTCTAGGTTAACGAACGGGCACTTGGTCTATGTAGGTTGCTTCCGGGCACTTGGACTATCTATGTTAGGTAACGGGCACTTGGACTATCTAGGTTACCTAGTGGGAACTTGGACAATGTAAGTTACCTAGCGGGCACTTGGACTATCTAGGTTACCTCACGGGCACTTTGACTATCTAGGTTACATAGCGGGCACTTGGACTATGTAGGTTAACTAGCGAGCACTTGGACTCTAGGTTACCTAGCGGGCACTTGGACTATCTAGGTTACTTAGCGGGCACTTGGACAGTCTAGGTTACCTAGCGGGCACTTGGACTATCTAGGTTAACGAACGGGCACTTGTACTATGTAGGTTACCTAGCGGGCACTTGGACTATGTAGGATCCCTATCGGATATTTGGACTAATTAGGTTACATAGCGGACACTTGGACTATCTACGTTAACTAGCGGGCACTTGACTATCTAGGTCAACTAGCGGGCCCATGTACTATGTAGGTTAACTAGCGAGCACTTGGACTATCTAGGTTAACTAGCGGACCTTGGACTACGTAGGTCAACTAGCGGGCCCTTGGACTATGTAGGTTAACTAGCGGGCACTTGGTCGATTTAGGTTAACTATAGGGCACTTGGCCTATCCAGGTTAACTAGCATGCACTTGGACTATCTAGTTTAACTAGCGGGCACTTGGATGATCAATGTTAACTAGCGGGCACTTGGATTATCTAGGGTAGCTAACGGGCACTTGGACTAAGTACGTCCCCTAGTGGGCACATGGACAATCTAGATTAACTAACGGGCACTAGGACTATCTAGGTTAACTAGCGGGCCCTTGGACTATCTAGGTTACCTAGCTGGCCCTTGGACTATGAATGTTCCCTAGCGGGCACTTGGATTATCTAGGTTACCTAGCGGGCACTTGGACTATGTAGGTCAACTAGCGGGCCCTTGGACTATCTAGGTTAACTAACTGGCACTTGGACTATGTAGGTTAACTAGCGGACACTTGCACGATCTAGGTTAACTAGCGGCTCTTGCACTATGTAGGTTAACTAGCGGGCCCATTGACTATGTAGGTTAACTAGCGGGCAATTGGACGATCTAGGTTAACTAGCGGGCACTTGGACGATATAGGTTAACTAGCGGGCACTTGGATTATCTGGGTTACCTAGCGGGCACTTGGATTATGTAGGTTCCCTAGCGGGCATTTGGACTATATAGATAAGCTAGCTGGCACTTAGACTCTGAAGGTTACCTAGCCGGCACTTGGACTATCTAGGTTACCTGGATGGTACTTGAAATATCTACGTTACCTAGCGGGTTCTTGGAGTATGTAGGTTACCTAGCGGGAAGTTGGACTATCTGGGTTACCAAGCGGGCACTTGGACTATCTAGGTTCCCTAGTGGGCCATTGGACTATGTAAGTTCCCTAGCGGGCACTTGGACTATGTGGGTTCCCTAGCGGGCATTTGGACTATCTAGGTTACCTAACGGGCACTTGGACTATGTAGGTTCCCTAGCGGGCACTTGGATTATGTAGGTTCCCTATCGGTCACTTGGACTATGTACGTTACCTAGCGGGCACTTGGACTATCTATGTTAACTAGCGGGCACTTGGACTATGTAGGTTCCCTATCGGGCACGTGGACTAGATAGGTTCCCTAGCGGGCACTTGGTCTATCTTGGTGAACTAGCGGGCACTTGGACTATCTAGGTTAACTAGCGAGCACTTGATCTATCTAGGTTAACTAGCGGGCATTTGGACTTTAGGGTCCCTAGCGGGCATTTGGACTATATTGGTTACCTAGCGGGAACTTGGACTATGTAGGTTAAAGGACGGGCACTTGGACTATGTAGGTAACCTAGTGGTCACTTGAACTGTCTAGGTTACCTAGCGGGCACTTGGACTATGTAGGTTAACTAGCGGGCACTTGGACTATCTAGGTTAACTAGCGGGCCCTTGGACGATGTAGGTTAACAAGCGGGCCCTTGGACTATGTAGGTTAACTAGCGGGCCCTTGGACTATGTAGGTTAACTAGCGGGCACTTCGACGATCTAGGTTAACTAGCGGGTACTTGGACTATGTAGGTTAACTAATGGGCCCTTGTTCTATGTAGATTCCCTAGCGGGCTCTAGGACAATGTATGTTCCAGAGCGGGCACTTTGACTATGTAGGTTCCCTAGCAGGCACTTCGACTATGTAGGTTCCAGAGCGGGCACTTGGACTATCTAGATTCCCTAGACGGCACTTGTAATATGTAGGTTAACTAGCGGACACTTGGATGATCTAGGTTAACTAGCGGGTACTTGGACTATGTAGGTTAACTAGCGGGCCCTTGAACAGTGTAGATTAACTAGCGGCACTTGGACTATCTACGTTAACTTGCGGGCCCTAGGACTATGTAGATTCCCTAGCGGGCACTTGGACTATTTAGGTTACCTAGCAGGCACTTTGACTATTTAGGTTAACTAACGGGCACTTGGACTATGTAGGTTGCCTAGCGAGCACTTGGACTATGTAGGTTCCCTAGCGGGCACTTGGACTATGAAGGTTCCCTATAGGGTACTTTGACTGTCTAGGTTAACTAGCGGGCAATTGGACTGTCTAGGTTAGCTAGTGGGCCCTTGGACTATGTAGATTACCTAGCAGGCACTTGGACAATGTGGGTTAACTAGCGGGCACTTGGACTATCTAGGTTACCTAGAGGGCTATTGGACTATGTACGTTCCCTAGCGGGCACTTGGGCTATCTACGTTACCTAGCGGGCCCTTCGACTATGTAAGTTAACGAACGGGCACTTGGACTATGTAGGTAACCTAATGGTCACTTGGACTGTCTAGGTTACCTAGCGGGGACTAGGACTATGTAGGTTAACTAGCGGGCACTTGGACTATGTAGGATCCCAATCGGACATTTGTACTACATAGGTTAACTAGCGGGCACTTGGACTATCTAGGTCAACTAGCGGGCCCTTGTACTATGTAGGTTAACTAGCGGGCACTTGGACTATCTAGGTTATCTAACGGACCTTGGACTGTGTAGGTTAACTAGCGGGCACTTGGACTATGTACGTCCCCTAGTGGGCACTTGGACTATCTAGGTTAACTAACGGGCACTTGGACTATCTAGGTTACTTAGTGGGCACTTTTACTATGTAAGTTACCTAGCGGGCACTTGGACTATCTAGGTTACCTTGCGGGCACTTGAACTATGTAGGTAACCTAGCGGACAATTGGACAGTCTAGGTTACTTAGCAGGCACTTGGACTATCTAGGTTAACGCAATGGCACTTGGACTATGTAGGTTACCTAGCAGGCACTTGGATTATCTAGGTTAGCTAACAGGAACTTGGAATATCTAGGTTACCTAGCGGGCACTTGGACTATGTAGGTTACCTTGCGGGCACTTGTACTGTCTAGGTTACCTAACGGGAACTTGGACTATGTAGGTTAACTAGCGGACACTTGGACGATCTAGGTTAACTAGCGGGCACTGGGAATATGTAGGTTAACTAGCGGGCCCTTGGACTATGTAGGTTAACTAGCGGGAACTTGGACTATCTAGGTTAACTAGCGGGTTCTTGGACTATGTAGGTTAACTAGCGGGCACTTGGACTATCTAAGTTAACTAGCTGACCTTGGACTATGTAGGTTAACTAGCGGGCACTTGGACTATCTAGGTTAACTAGTGGGCACTTGCACAATGCAGGTTCCCTAGCGGGCACTTTGACTATGTAGGTTCCCTAGCGGGCACTTGGACTATATAGGTTCCCTATGGGCACTTGGACACTCTAGGTTCCCTAACTGGCACTTGTAATATATAGGTTCCCTAACGGGCACTTGGACTATGTAGATTCTTCCACGGGCACTTGGACTATGTAGGTTCCCTATCGGGCATTGGACTATGTAGGTTAACTAGCAGGCCCTTGGACTATCTAGGTTACCTAGCGGGCACTGGGACTATGTAGGTTAACTAGCGGACACTTGGACAATCTAGGTAACCTAGCGGGTACTTGAAATATGTACATACCCTAGCGGGCACTTGGACTATCTAGGTTAACTAGAGGGCCCTTGGACTATGTAGGTTACCTAGCGGGCCCTTGGACTATGTAGGTTACCAGCGGGCACTTGGACTATCTAGGTTAACGAACGTGCACTTGGACTATGTAGGTAACCTAGTGGGCACTTGGACTGTCTAGGTTACCTAGTGGGCACTTGGCCTATCTAGGTTAATGAACGGGCACTTGGACTATCTAGGTTAGCTAACGGGCACTTGGACTATGTAGGTTGCCTAGCGAGCAATTGGACTATGTAGGTTCCCTATCGGGTACTTGGACTGTCTTGGTTAACTTGCGGGCAATTGGACTGTCTAGGTTATCTAGTGGGCACTTGGACTATGCAGTTTACCTAGTAGGCACTTGGACTATGTAGGTTAACTAGCGGGCACTTGGACTGTCTAGGTAACCTAGAGGGCACTTGGACTATCTAGGTTAACGAACGGGCACTTGGACTATGTAGGTAACCTAGCGGGCACTTGGACTGTCTAGGTTACCTAGCGGGCATTTTGACTATATAGGTTAACGAACCGGCACTTGGATATGTAGGTTACCTAGCGGACACTTGGACTATGTAGGATCCCTATCAGACATTTGGAATATTTAGGTTAACTAGTGAGCACTTGGACTATCTAGGTCAACTAGCGGGCCCTTGTACTATGTAGGTTAACTAGCGGGCACTTGGACTATCTAGGTTAAATAGCGGACCTTGGACTATGTAGGTTAACTAGCGGGCGCTTGGACTATGTAGGTTAACTAGCGGGCACTTGGACTATCTAGGTTTCCTAGCCAGCACTCGGACTATGTACATACCCTAGCGCGCACTTGGACTATCTAGGTTACCTAGCAGGCACTTGAACTATGTACGTCCCCTAATGGTCACTTGGACTATCTAGGTTAACTAATGGGCACTTTGACTATGTAGTTTCCCTAGCGGGCATTTGGATTATTTAGGTTACCTAGTGGGCACTTGGACTATGTAGGTTACCTAGCGGGCCCTAGCACTATGTAGGTTAACTAGAAGGCACTTGGACTATCAAGGTTACCTAGCGGGCCCTTGGACTATGTAGGTTACCAGCGGGTACTTGGACTATCTAGGTTAACGAACGTGCACTTGGACTATGTAGGTAACCTAGCGGGCACTTGGACTGTCTAGGTTACCTAGCGGGCACTTGACCTATCTAGGTTAACGAACGGACACTTGGACTATGTAGGTTAACTAGCGGACACTTCGACTATCTAGGTTAGCTTACGGGCAATTGGACTATCTAGGTTACCTAGCGGGCACTTGGACTATGTAGGTTCCCTAGCGGGCACTTGGACTATTTAGGTTACCTAGCAGGCACTTTGACTATCTAGGTTAACTAATGGGCAGTTGGACTATGTAGGTTGCCTAGCGAGCACTTGGACTATGTACGTCCCCTAGCGGGCACTTGGACTATCTAGGTTAACTAGAGGGCCTTTGGACTATGTAGGTTAACTATTGGGCACTTGGACTATCTAGGTTAACTAGCGGGCACTGGACTATCTAGATTAACTAGCGGGCTCTTGGACTATCTAGGTTTACTAGCGGGCACTTGGACTATCTAGGTTAACTAGCGGGCACTGGGACTATGTAGTTTCCCTAGTGGGCATTTGGATTATTTAGGTTACCTACTGGGCACTTGGAATATGTATGTTACCTAGCGGGCAGTTGGACTATGTAGGTTAACTAGAAGGCACTTGGACTATCAAGGTTACCTAGCGGGCCCTTGGACTATTTAGGTAACCAGCGGGCACTTGGACTATCTAGGTTAACGAACATGCACTTGGAGTATGTAGGAAACCTAGTGGGCACTCGGACTATGTAGGTTAACTAGGGGACACTTGCACTATATAGGTTACCTAGCGGCACTTGGACAATCTAGTTTAACTAGCGGGTACTTGGCCTATCTGTGTTAACTAGCGTGCACTTGGTCTATGTAGGTTCCTTAGCGGGCACTTGAACTATCTAGTTTACCTAGCGGGCACTTGGACTATGTAGGTTAACTAGCGGGCCCTTGGATTATCTAGGTTACATAGCTGGAACTTGGACTATGTAGGTTACCTTGGGGGCACGTGGACTATGTAGGTTAACCAAAGACACTTGGACGATCTAGGTTAAATAGGGGGCCCTTGGAGTATGTAGGTTAACGAACGGGCATTTGGACTATGTAGGTTACCTAGCAGGCACTTGGACTGTCTAGGTTACCTAGCGGGCACTTGGGCTATCTAGGTTAACAAACGGGCACTTGGACTATCTAGGTTAACTAGCGGGCACTTGGACTATGTAGGTTACCTAGAGGCACTTGCACTCTCTAGGTTACCTAGTGGGCACTTGGACTATGTATGTTAATTAGCGTGCCCTTGGACTATCTAGGTTATGTAGCGGGCACTTGGTATGTAGGTTAACTAGCGGGCACTTGGACTATGTAAGTTAAATAGAGGACACTTGGACTATCTAGGTTAACTAGCGGGCCTTTGGACTATCTAGGTTACCTAGCGGGCACTTGGACTATGTAGGTTACCTAGCGGGCACGTGGACTATGTAGGTTAACCAAAGACACTTGGACGATCTAGGTTAAATAGGGGGCCCTTGGAGTATGTAGGTTAACGAACGGGCATTTGGACTATGTAGGTTACCTAGCAGGCACTTGGACTGTCTAGGTTACCTAGCGGGCACTTGGGCTATCTAGGTTAACAAACGGGCACTTGGACTATCTAGGTTAACTAGCGGGCACTTGGACTATGTAGGTTACCTAGAGGCACTTGCACTCTCTAGGTTACCTAGTGGGCACTTGGACTATGTATGTTAATTAGCGTGCCCTTGGACTATCTAGGTTATGTAGCGGGCACTTGGTATGTAGGTTAACTAGCGGGCACTTGGACTATGTAAGTTAACTAGAGGACACTTGGACTATCTAGGTTAACTAGCGGGCCTTTGGACTATCTAGGTTACCTAGCGGGCACTTGGACTATGTAGGTTACCTAGCGGGCACGTGGACTATGTAGGTTAACCAAAGACACTTGGACGATCTAGGTTAAATAGGGGGCCCTTGGAGTATGTAGGTTAACGAACGGGCATTTGGACTATGTAGGTTACCTAGCAGGCACTTGGACTGTCTAGGTTACCTAGCGGGCACTTGGACTATCTAGGTTAACGAACGGGCACTTGGACTATCTAGGTTAACTAGCGGGCTCTTGGACTATGTAGGTTACCTAGCGGGCACTTGCACTCTCTAGGTTACCTAGCGGGCACTTGGACTATGTATGTTAATTAGCGGGCATTTGGACTATCTAGGTTACCTAGCGGGCACTTGGACTGTCTAGGTTACCTAGCGGGCACTTGGACTTCTAGGTTAACGAATGGGCACTTGGACTATGTATGTTGCATAGTGGGCAATTGGATTATCTAGGTTAGGTAACGAGCACTTGGACTGTCTAGGTTACCTAGCGGGAACTTGGACTATGTAGGTTACCTAGTCGGCACTTGGACTATCTAGGTTACCTAACCGGCACTTGGACTATCTTGGTTTCTTAACGGGCACTTGGACTATATAGGTTACCTAGCGGGCCCTTGGACTATGTAGGTTACCTAGCAGGCACTTGGACTATCTAGGTTAACGAAAGTGCACTTGGACTATGTAGGTTAACTATCGTACACTTGGACAATCTATGTTAAGTAGCGGGCACTTGAAATATATAGGTTAACTAGCGGACACTTGCAATATGTAGGTTACGTAGCAGGCACTTGGACTATCTAGGTTAACTAGCGTGCACTTGGACTATGTAGGTTCCATACCGGGCACTTGGACTATGTAGGTTAACTAGCGTGCCCTTGGACTATCTAGGTTACGTAGCGGGCACTTGGTATGTAGGTTAACTAGCGGGCACTTGGACTATGTAAGTTAACTAGAGGACACTTGGACTATCTAGGTTAACTAGCGGGCCTTTGGACTATCTAGGTTACCTAGCGGGCACTTGGACTATGTAGGTTACCTAGTGGGCACTTGGACTATGTAGGATCCCTATCGGACATTTGGACTACTTAGGTTACCTAGCGGGCACTTAGACTATCTAGGTCAACTAGGGGGCCCTTGTACTATGTAGGTTAACTAGCGAGCACTTGGACTATCTAGGTTAACTAGCGGACCATGGACTACGTAGGTCAACTAGCGGACCCTTGGACTATGTGATTAACTAGAGGGCACTTGGACGATCTAGGTTAACTAATGGGCATTTGGATTATCAAAGTTAACAAGTGAGCCCTTGGACTATGTAGGTTAACTAGCGGGCCATTGGACTATCTAGGTTACCTACATAGCACTTGGACTATATAGGTTCCCTAGCGGGCACTTGGACTATCTAGGTTAACGAACGGGCACTTGGACTATGCAGGTAACCTAGCGGGCCCTTGGACTATGTAGGTAATCCAGGGGGCACTTGGACTGTCTAGGTTACCTAGCGGGCACTTGGACTACGTAGGTTAACTAGCGGACACTTGCAAGATCTAGGTTAACTAGCGGGCCCTTGCACTATGTAGGTTATTAGCGGGCCCATGGATTATGTAGGTTAACTAGCGGACACTTGCACTATGCAGTTTAACTAGAGGGCACTTGGACTATGTAGTTTCCCTAGCGGGCAGTTGGACTTTCTAGGTTCCCTAAAGGGCACTTGGACTATCTAGGTTACCGAACAGGCACTTGTACTATCTAGGTTACCTAGCAGGCACTTGGACTATGTAAGCTAACTAGAGGGCCCTTGGACGATCTAGGTTACCTAGCGGGTTCTTGAACTATCTAGGTTAAGTAGCGTGCACTTGCACTATCTAGGTTACCTAGCGGGTACTTGGACTTCTAGGTTAACGAATGGGCACTTGGACTATGTAGGTTGCTTAGCGGGCACATGGACTATCTAGGTTAGGTAACGGGTACTTGGACTATCTAGGTTACCTAGCTGGAACTTTGACTATCTAGGTTACATAGCGGGCCCTTGGACTATATAGGTAACCTAGCGGGCACTTGGACTGTCTAGGTTACCTAGCGGGCACTTTGACTATCTAGGTTAACGAACGGGCACTTGGACTATCTAGGTCAACTAGCGGGCCCTTGTACTATATAGGTTAACTAGCGGGCACTTGGATTATCTAGGTTAACTAGCGGACCTTGGACTATGTAGGTTAACTAGCGGGCACTTGGACTATCTAGTTTTCCTAGCTGGCACTTGGACTATGTACATACCCTAGTGTGTACTTGGACTATCTAGGTTACCTAGCGGGCACTTGGACTATGTACGTCTCCTAGTGGTCACTTGGACTATCTAGGTTAACTAACGGGCACTAGGACTATCTAGGTTAACTAGCGGGCACTTGGATTATGAAGGATCCCTGGCGGGCACTTGGACTATCTAGGTTACCTAGCAGGCACTTGGACTATGTAGGTTAACTAGCGTACACTTGCACGATCTAGGTTAACTAGCGGGCCATTGCACTTTGTCGGTTAACTAGCGGGCCCATGGATTATGTAGGTTTACTAGCAGGCATTAGTAGGTTTACCTAGCTGTCACTTGGACTACTTAGGTTACCAAGCGGTCACTTGGACTATGTAGGTTACCTAGCGAACACTTGGACTATCTAGGTTACCTAGCAGGCACTTTGACTATCTAGGTTAACTAACGGGCACTTGGACTGTGTAGGTTGCCTAGCGGGCACTTGGACTATGTAGGTTCCCTAGCGGGCACTTGGATTATGTAGGTTCCCTATAGTACACGTCGACTATGAAGGTTAACTAGCGGGCACTTGTACTGTCTAGGTTACCTAGTGGGCATTTGGATTATCTAGGTTGACGAACGGGCACTTGGACTATGTAGGTTTCCTAGCCGCCACTTGGACTATCTAGGTTAGCTAACAGGCATTTGGACTATCTAGGTTCCCTAGCAGGCACTTGTACTATCTAGGATACCTAGCTGGCACTTGGACTATGTAGGTCAATTAGCGGGCCCTTGGACTACCTAGGTTAGCTAACGGGCACTTAGATTATGTAGGTTAACTAGCGGACACTTGCACTATGTAGGTTAACTAGTGGGCCCATGGACTATGTAGGTTTACTAGCGGGCCCTTGGACTATCTAGGTTCCCTAAAGGGCACTTGGACTATCTAGGTTACCTAGCGGGCACTTGGACTATGTAGGCTAACTAGGGGTCCCTTGGACGATCTAGGTTTCCTAGCGGGTACTTCAACTATCTAGGTTAACTAGCGGACACTTGCACTATGTAGGTTACCTAGCAGGCACCTGGATTATCTAGGTTAACTAGCGGGCACTTGGACTATCTAGGTTAACTAGCGTGCACTTGGACTATGTAGGTTCCTTATCGGGCACTTGGACTATGTAGGTTAACTAGCGTGCCCTGGACTATCTAGGTTACGTAGCGGGCACTTGGTATGTAGGTTAACTAGCGGGCACTTGGACTATGTAGGTTAACTAGAGGACACTTGGACTATCTAGGTTAACTAGCGGGCACTTGCACTATATAGGTCACCTAGCGGGCACTTGGACTATGTAGGTTACCTAGTGGGCACTTGGACTATCTAGGTTAACGAACGGGCACTTGGAATATGCAGGTAACCTAGCGGGCACTTGGACTGTCTAGGTTACCTAGCGGGCACTTGGACTTCTAGGTCAACGAACGGGCACTTGGACTATGTAGGTTGCTTACTGGGCACTTGGACTATCTAGGTTAGGTAACGGGCACTTTCAGTATCTAGGTTACCTAGCGGGAACTTGGACAATGTAAGTTACCTAGCGGGCAATTGGACTATCTAGGTTACCTAACGGGCACTTTGACTATCTAGGTTACATAGCGGGCACTTGGACTATGTAGGTTGCCTAGCGTGCACTTGGACTATGTAGGATCCCTATCGGACATTTGGACTACTTAGGTTACCTAGCGGACACTTGGACTATCTAGGTCAACTAGGGGGCCCTTGTACTCTGTAGGTTAACTAGCGAGCAGTTGGAATATCTAGGTTAACTAGCGGACCTTGAACTACGAAGGTCAACTAGCGGACCCTTGGACTATGTAGGTTAACTAGCGGGCATTTGGAGGATCTAGGTTGACTAGAGGGCACTTGGACCATCTAGGTTATCTAGCGGGCACTTGGATGATCAATGTTAACTAGCGACCACTTGGACTATCTAGGTTAGCTAACGGGCACTTGGACTAAGTACGTCCCTTAGTGGGCACATGGACTATCTAGATTAACTAACGGGCACTAGGACTATCTAGGTTACCAAGCTGACACTTGGACTATGAATGTTCCCTAGCGGGCACTTGGACTATGTAGGTCAACTAGCGGGCCCATTGACTATGTAGGTCAACTAGCGGGCCCTTGGGCTATGTATGTTCCCTAGCGGGCACTTGGACTATCTATGTTAACTAGCGGGCACTTGGAATATGTAGGTTAACTAGCGGACACTTGCACTATGTAGGTTACGTAGCAGGCACTTGGACTATCTAGGTTAACTAGCGTGCACTTGGACTATGTAGGTTCCATACCGGGCACTTGGACTATGAAGGTTAACTAGCGTGCCCTTGGACTATCTAGGTTACGTAGCGGGCACTTGGTATGTAGGTTAACTAGCGGGCACTTGGACTATGTAAGTTAACTAGAGGACACTTGGACTATCTAGGTTAACTAGCGGGCCTTTGGACTATCTAGGTTACCTAGCGGGCACTTGGACTATGTAGGTTAACTAGCGGGCACTAGGACTATCTAGGTTAACTAGCGGGCACTTGGATTATGAAGGATCCCTAGCGGGCACTTGGACTATCTACGTTACCTAGCAGGCACTTGGACTATGTAGGTTAACTAGCGTACACTTGCACGATCTAGGTTAACTAGCGGGCACTTGGACTATGTAAGTTAACTAGAGGACACTTGGACTATCTAGGTTAACTAGCGGGCCTTTGGACTATCTAGGTTACCTAGCGGGCACTTGGACTATGTAGGTTAACTAGCGTGCCCTTGGACTATCTAGGTTATGTAGCGGGCACTTGGTAGGTAGGTTAACTAGCGGGCACTTGGACTATGTAAGTTAACTAGAGGACACTTGGACTATCTAGGTTAACTAGCGGGCCTTTGGATTATCTAGGTTACCTAGCGGGCACTTGGACTATGTAGGTTACCTAGTGGGCACTTGGACTATGAAGGATCCCTATCGGACATTTGGACTACTTAGGTTACCTAGCGGGCACTTAGACTATCTAGGTCAACTAGGGGGCCCTTGTACTATGTAGGTTAACTAGCGAGCAGTTGGAATATCTAGGTTAACTAGCGGACCTTGAACTACGAAGGTCAACTAGCGGACCCTTGGACTATGTAAGTTAACTAGCGGGCACTTGGACGATCTAGGTTGACTAGAGGGCACTTGGACCATCTAGGTTAACCAGCGGGCACTTGGATGATCAATGTTAACTACCGACCACTTGGATTATCTAGGGTAGCTAACGGGCACTTGGACTAAGTACATCCCCTAGTGGGCACATGGACTATCTAGATTAACTAACGGGCACTAGGACTATCTAGGTTACCTAGCTGTCACTTGGCCTATGAATGTTCCCTAGCGGGCACTTGGACTATGTAGGTCAACTAGCGGGCCCATTGACTATGTAGGTCAACTAGCGGGCCCTTGGACTATGTATGTTCCCTAGCGGGCACTTGGAATATGTTGGTTAACTAGCGGACACTTGCACTATGTAGGTTACGTAGCAGGCACTTGGACTATCTAGGTTAACTAGCAGGCACTCGGACTATCTAGGTTAACTAGCGTGCACTTGCACTATGTAGGTTCCATACCGGGCACTTGGACTATGTAGGTTAACTAGCGTGTCCTTGGACTATCTAGGTTACGAAGGGGGCACTTGGTATGTAGGTTAACTAGCGGGCAATTGGACTATGTAAGTTAACTAGAGGACACTTGGACTATCTAGGTTAACTAGCGGGCCTTTGGACTATCTAGGTTACCTAGCGGGCACTTGGACTATGTAGGTTACCTAGCGGGCACTTGGACTTCTAGGTTAACGAACGGGCACTTGGTCTATGTAGGTTGCTTACCGGGCACTTGGACTATCTATGTTAGGTAACGGGCACTTGGACTATTTGGTTACCTAGTGGTAACTTGGACAATGTAAGTTACCTAGCGGGCACTTGGACTATCTAGGTTACCTCACGGGCACTTTGACTATCTAGGTTACATAGCGGGCACTTGGACTATGTAGGTTAACTAGTGAGCACCTGGACTCTAGGTTACCTAGCGGGCACTTGGACTATCTAGGTTACTTAGCGGGCACTTGGACAGTCTAGGTTACCTAGCGGGCACTTAGACTATCTAGGTTAACGAACGGGCACTTGGACTATGTAGGTTACCTAGCGGGCACTTGGACTATGTAGGATCCCTATCGGATATTTGGACTACTTAGGTTACATAGCGGGCACTTGGACTATCTACGTTAACTAGCGGGTACCTGGACTATCTAGGTCAACTAGCGGGCCCATGTACTATGTAGGTTAACTAGCGAGCACTTGGACTATCTAGGTTACCTAGCTGACACTTGGACTATGAATGTTCCCTAGCGGGCACTTGGACTATGTAGGTCAACTAGCGGGCCCATTGACTATGTAGGTCAACTAGCGGGCCCTTGGGCTATGTATGTTCCCTAGCGGGCACTTGGACTATCTATGTTAACTAGCGGGCACTTGGAATATATAGGTTAACTAGCGGACACTTGCACTATGTAGGTTACGTAGCAGGCACTTGGACTATCTAGGTTAACTAGCGTGCACTTGGACTATGTAGGTTCCATACCGGGCACTTGGACTATGAAGGTTAACTAGCGTGCCCTTGGACTATCTAGGTTACGTAGCGGGCACTTGGTATGTAGGTTAACTAGCGGGCACTTGGACTATGTAAGTTAACTAGAGGACACTTGGACTATCTAGGTTAACTAGCGGGCCTTTGGACTATCTAGGTTACCTAGCGGGCACTTGGACTATGTAGGTTAACTAGCGGGCACTAGGACTATCTAGGTTAACTAGCGGGCACTTGGATTATGAAGGATCCCTAGCGGGCACTTGGACTATCTACGTTACCTAGCAGGCACTTGGACTATGTAGGTTAACTAGCGTACACTTGCACGATCTAGGTTAACTATCTAGGTTAACTAGCGGGCACTTGGACTATGTAAGTTAACTAGAGGACACTTGGACTATCTAGGTTAACTAGCGGGCCTTTGGACTATCTAGGTTACCTAGCGGGCACTTGGACTATGTAGGTTAACTAGCGGGCACTAGGACTATCTAGGTTAACTAGCGGGCACTTGGATTATGAAGGATCCCTAGCGGGCACTTGGACTATCTACGTTACCTAGCAGGCACTTGGACTATGTAGGTTAACTAGCGTACACTTGCACGATCTAGGTTAACTAGCGGGCACTTGGACTATGTAAGTTAACTAGAGGACACTTGGACTATCTAGGTTAACTAGCGGGCCTTTGGACTATCTAGGTTACCTAGCGGGCACTTGGACTATGTAGGTTAACTAGCGTGCCCTTGGACTATCTAGGTTATGTAGCGGGCACTTGGTAGGTAGGTTAACTAGCGGGCACTTGGACTATGTAAGTTAACTAGAGGACACTTGGACTATCTAGGTTAACTAGTGGGCCTTTGGATTATCTAGGTTACCTAGCGGGCACTTGGACTATGTAGGTTACCTAGTGGGCACTTGGACTATGAAGGATCCCTATCGGACATTTGGACTACTTAGGTTACCTAGCGGGCACTTAGATTATCTAGGTCAACTAGGGGGCCCTTGTACTATGTAGGTTAACTAGCGAGCAGTTGGAATATCTAGGTTAACTAGCGGACCTTGAACTGCGAAGGTCAACTAGCGGACCCTTGGACTATGTAAGTTAACTAGCGGGCACTTGGACGATCTAGGTTGACTAGAGGGCACTTGGACCATCTAGGTTAACCAGCGGGCACTTGGATGATCAATGTTAACTACCGACCACTTGGATTATCTAGGGTAGCTAACGGGCACTTGGACTAAGTACATCCCCTAGTGGGCACATGGACTATCTAGATTAACTAACGGGCACTAGGACTATCTAGGTTACCTAGCTGTCACTTGGCCTATGAATGTTCCCTAGCGGGCACTTGGACTATGTAGGTCAACTAGCGGGCCCATTGACTATGTAGGTCAACTAGCGGGCCCTTGGACTATGTATGTTCCCTAGCGGGCACTTGGAATATGTTGGTTAACTAGCGGACACTTGCACTATGTAGGTTACGTAGCAGGCACTTGAACTATCTAGGTTAACTAGCAGGCACTCGGACTATCTAGGTTAACTAGCGTGCACTTGCACTATGTAGGTTCCATACCGGGCACTTGGACTATGTAGGTTAACTAGCGTGTCCTTGGACTATCTAGGTTACGAAGGGGGCACTTGGTATGTAGGTTAACTAGCGGGCACTTGGACTATGTAAGTTAACTAGAGGACACTTGGACTATCTAGGTTAACTAGCGGGCCTTTGGACTATCTAGGTTACCTAGCGGGCACTTGGACTATGTAGGTTACCTAGCGGGCACTTGGACTTCTAGGTTAACGAACGGGCACTTGGTCTATGTAGGTTGCTTACCGGGCACTTGGACTATCTATGTTAGGTAACGGGCACTTGGACTATCTAGGTTACCTAGTGGTAACTTGGACAATGTAAGTTACCTAGCGGGCACTTGGACTATCTAGGTTACCTCACGGGCACTTTGACTATCTAGGTTACATAGCGGGCACTTGGACTATGTAGGTTAACTAGTGAGCACTTGGACTCTAGGTTACCTAGCGGGCACTTGGACTATCTAGGTTACTTAGCGGGCACTTGGACAGTCTAGGTTACCTAGCGGGCACTTAGACTATCTAGGTTAACGAACGGGCACTTGGACTATGTAGGTTACCTAGCGGGGACTTGGACTATGTAGGATCCCTATCGGATATTTGGACTACTTAGGTTACATAGCGGGCACTTGGAATATCTACGTTAACTAGCGGGTACTTGGACTATCTAGGTCAACTAGCGGGCCCATGTACTATGTAGGTTAACTAGCGAGCACTTGGACTATCTAGGTTAACTAGCGGACCTTGGACTACGTAGGTCAACTAGTGGGCCCTTGGACTATGTAGGTTAACTAGCGGGCACTTGGTCGATCTAGGTTAACTATAGGGCACTTGGCCTATCCAGGTTAACTAGCATGCACTTGGACTATCTAGGTTAACTAGCGGGCACTTGGATGATCAATGTTAACTAGCGGGCACTTGGATTATCTAGGGTAGCTAACGGGCACTTGGACTAAGTACGTCCCCTAGTGGGCACATGGACAATCTAGATTAACTAACAGGCACTAGGAATATCTAGGTTAACTAGCGGGCCCTTGGACTATCTAGGTTACCTAGCTGGCCCTTGGATTATGAATATTCCCTAGCGGGCACTTGGATTATCTAGGTTACCTAGCGGGCACTTGGACTATGTAGGTCAACTAGCGGGCCCTTGGACTATCTAGGTTAGCTAACTGGCACTTGGACTATGTAGGTTAACTAGCGGACACTTGCTCGATCTAGGTTAACTAGCGGCTCTTGCACTATGTAGGTTAACTAGCGGGCCCATTGACTATCTAGGTTAACTAGCGGGCCCTTGGACTATCTAGGTTACCTAGCTGGCCCTTGGACTATGAATATTCCCTAGCGGGCACTTGGATTATCTAGGTTACCTAGCGGGCACTTGGACTATGTAGGTCAACTAGCGGGCCCTTGGACTATCTAGGTTAGCTAACTGGCACTTGGACTATGTAGGTTAACTAGCGGACACTTGCTCGATCTAGGTTAACTAGCGGCTCTTGCACTATGTAGGTTAACTAGCGGGCCCATTGACTATGTAGGTTAACTAGCGGGCAATTGGACGATCTATGTTAACTAGCGGTCACTTGGATTATCTGGGTTACCTAGCAGGCTCTTGGATTATGTAGGTTCCCTAGGGGGCATTTGGACTATATAGATAAGCTAGCGGGCACGTAGACTCTGTAGGTTACCTAGCCGGCATTTGGACTATCTAGGTTACCTGGATGGTACTTGAAATATCTACGTTACCTAGCGGGTTCTTGGAGTATGTAGGTTACCTAGCGGGATGTTGGACTATCTGGGTTACCAAGCGGGCACTTGGACTATCTAGGTTCCCTAGCGGGCCATTGGACTATGTAAGTTCCCTAGCGGGCACTTGGACTATGTGAGTTCCCTAGCTGCATTTGGACTATCTAGGTTACCTAACGGGCACTTGGACTATGTAGGTTCCCTAGCGGGCACTTGGATTATGTAGGTTCCCTATCGGGCACTTGGACTATGTACGTTACCTAGCGGGCACTTGGACTATCTATGTTAACTAGCGGGCACTTGGACTATGTAGGTTCCCTATCGGGCACGTGGACTAGATAGGTTCCCTAGCGGGCACTTGGTCTATCTAGGTGAACTAGCGGGCACTTGGACTATCTAGGTTAACTAGCGTGCACTTGGACTATGTAGGTTCCTTTTCGGGCACTTGGACTATGTAGGTTAACTAGCGTGCCCTGGACTATCTAGGTTACGTAGCGGGCACTTGATATGTAGGTTAACTAGCGGGCACTTGGACTATGTAGGTTAACTAGAGGACACTTGGACTATCTAGGTTAACTAGCGGGCACTTGCACTATATAGGTCACCTAGCGGGCACTTGGACTATGTAGGTTACCTAGTGGGCACTTGGACTATCTAGGTTAACGAACGGGCACTTGGAATATGCAGGTAACCTAGCGGGCACTTGGACTGTCTAGGTTACCTAGCGGGCACTTGGACTTCTAGGTCAACGAACGGGCACTTGGACTATGTAGGTTGCTTACTGGGCACTTGGACTATCTAGGTTAGGTAACGGGCACTTTCAGTATCTAGGTTACCTAGCGGGAACTTGGACAATGTAAGTTACCTAGCGGGCAATTGGACTATCTAGGTTACCTAACGGGCACTTTGACTATCTAGGTTACATAGCGGGCACTTGGACTATGTAGGTTGCCTAGCGTGCACTTGGACTATGTAGGATCCCTATCGGACATTTGGACTACTTAGGTTACCTAGCGGACACTTGGACTATCTAGGTTAACTAGCGGGCCCTTGGACGATGTAGGTTAACAAGCGGACCCTTGGACTATGTAGGTTAACTAGCGGGCCCTTGGACTATGTAGGTTAACTAGCGGGCACTTGGACGATCTAGGTTAACTAGCGGGTACTTGGACTATGTAGGTTAACTAATGGGCCCTTGGACTATGTAGATTCCCTAGCGGGCTCTAGGACAATGTATTTTCCAGAGCGGCCACTTTGACTATGTAGGTTCCCTAGCAGGCACTTCGACTATGTAGGTTCCAGAGCGGGCACTTGGACTATCTAGATTCCCTAGAAGGCACTTGTAATATGTAGGTTAACTAGCGGACACTTGGATGATCTAGGTTAACTAGCGGGTACTTGGACTATGTAGGTTAACTAGCGGGCCCTTGAACAGTGTAGATTAACTAGCGGCACTTGGACTATCTACGTTAACTTGCGGGCCCTAGGACTATGTAGATTCCATAGCGGGCACTTGGACTATTTAGGTTACCTAGCAGGCACTTTGACTATTTAGGTTAACTAACGGGCACTTGGACTATGTAGGTTGCCTAGCGAGCACTTGGACTATGTAGGTTCCCTAGCGGGCACTTGGACTATGAAGGTTCCCTATAGGGTACTTTCACTGTCTAGGTTAACTAGCGGGCAATTGGACTGTCTAGGTTAGCTAGTGGGCCCTTGGACTATGTAGATTACCTAGCAGGCACTTGGACTATGTGGGTTAACTAGCGGGCACTTGGACTATCTAGGTTACCTAGAGGGCTATTGGATTATGTACGTTCCCTAGCGGGCACTTGGGCTATCTACGTTACCTAGCGGGCCCTTCGACTATGTAAGTTAACGAACGGGCACTTGGACTATGTAGGTAACCTAATGGTCACTTGGACTGTCTAGGTTACCTAGCGGGGACTTGGACTATGTAGGTTAAATAGCGGGCACTTGGACTATGTAGGATCCCAATCGGACATTTGTACTACATAGGTTAACTAGCGGGCACTTTGACTATCTAGGTTAACTAGCGGGCACTTGGACTATCTAGGTCAACTAGCGGGCCCTTGTACTATGTAGGTTAACTAGCGGGCACTTGGACTATCTAGGTTATCTAACGGACCTTGGACTATGTAGGTTAACTAGCGGGCACTTGGACTATGTACGTCCCCTAGTGGGCACTTGGACTATCTAGGTTAACTAACGGGCACTTGGACTATCTAGGTTACTTAGTGGGCACTTTTACTATGTAAGTTACCTAGCGGGCACTTGGACTATCTAGGTTACCTTGCGGGCACTTGGACTATGTAGGTAACCTAGCGGACAATTGGACAGTCTAGGTTACCTAGCAGGCACTTGGACTATCTAGGTTAACGAAATGGCACTTGGACTATGTAGGTTACCTAGCGGGCACTTGGATTATCTAGGTTAGCTAACAGGAACTTGGAATATCTAGGTTACCTAGCGGACACTTGGACTATGTAGGTTACCTTGCGGGCACTTGTACTATCTAGGTTACCTAACGGGAACTTGGACTATGTAGGTTAACTAGCGGACACTTGGACGATCTAGGTTAACTAGCGGGCACTGGGAATATCTAGGTTAACTAGCGGGCCCTTGGACTATGTAGGTTAACTAGCGGGAACTTGGACTATCTAGGTTAACTAACGGGTTCTTGGACTATGTAGGTTAACTAGCGGGCACTTGGATTATCTAAGTTAACTAGCTGACCTTGGACTGTGTAGGTTCCCTAGCGTGCACTTGGACTATATAGGTTCCCTATGGGCACTAGGACACTCTAGGTTCCCTAACTGGCACTTGTAATATATAGGTTCCCTATCGAGCACTTGGACTATGTAGATTCTTCCGCGGGCACTTGGACTATGTAGGTTCCCTATCGGGCATTGCACTATGTAGGTTAACTAGCAGGCCCTTGGACTATCTAGGTTACCTAGCGGGCACTTGGACTATGTAGGTTAACTAGCGGACACTTGGACAATCTAGGTAACCTAGCGGGTACTTGAAATATGTACATACCCTAGCGGGCACTTGGACTATCTAGGTTAACTAGAGGGCCCTTGGACTATGTAGGTTAACTAGCGGGCACTTGGATTATCTAGGTTAACTAGCGGGCACTTGGACTATCTAGATTAACTAGCAGGCTCTTGGACTATCTAGGTTTACTAGTGGGCACTTGGACTATCTAGGTTAACCAACGGGCACTTGGACTATGTAGTTTCCCTAGCGGGCATTTGGATTACTTAGGTTACCTAGTGGGCACTTGGACTATGTAGGTTACCTAGCGGGCCCTTGGACTATGTAGCTTACCAGCGGGCACTTGGACTATCTAGGTTAACGAACGTGCACTTGGACTATGTAGGTAACCTAGTGGGCACTTGGACTGTCTAGGTTACCTAGCGGGCACTTGGCCTATCTAGGTTAATGAACGGGCACTTGGACTATGTAGGTTCACTATCGGGCACTTCGACTATCTAGGTTAGCTAACGGGCACTTGGACTATGTAGGTTGCCTAGCGAGCACTTGGACTATGTAGGTTCCCTATCGGGTACTTGGACTGTCTTGGTTAACTTGCGGGCAATTGGACTGTCTAGGTTATCTAGTGGGCACTTGGACTATGCAGTTTACCTAGTAGGCACTTGGACTATGTAGGTTAACTAGCGGGCACTTGGACTGTCTAGGTAACCTAGAGGGCACTTGGACTATCTAGGTTAACGAACGGGCACTTGGACTATGTAGTAACCTAGCGGGCACTTGGACTGTCTAGGTTACCTAGCGGGCATTTTGACTATATAGGTTAACGAACCGGCACTTGGATATGTAGGTTACCTAGCGGGCACTTGGACTATGTAGGATCCCTATCAGACATTTGGAATACTTAGGTTAACTAGTGAGCACTTGGACTATCTAGGTCAACTAGCGGGCCCTTGTACTATGTAGGTTAACTAGCGGGCACTTGGACTATCTAGGTTAAATAGCGGACCTTGGACTATGTAGGTTAACTAGCGGGCCCTTGGACTATGTAGATTAACTAGCGGGCACTTGGACTATCTAGGTTTCCTAGCCAGCACTCGGACTATGTACATACCCTAGCGCGCACTTGGACTATCTAGGTTACCTAGCAGGCACTTGGACTATGTACGTCCCCTAGTGGGCACTTGGACTATCTAGGTTAACTAATGGGCACTTTGACTATGTAGTTTCCCTAGCGGGCATTTGGATTATTTAGGTTACCTAGTGGGCACTTGGACTATGTAGGTTACCTAGCGGGCCCTAGGACTATGTAGGTTAACTAGAAGGCACTTGGACTATCAAGGTTACCTAGCAGGCCCTTGGACTATGTAGGTTACGAGCGGGTACTTGGACTATCTAGGTTAAAGAACGTGCACTTGGACTATATAGGTAACCTAGCGGGCACTTGGACTGTCTAGGTTACCTAGCGGGCACTTGACCTATCTAGGTTAACGAACGGGCACTTGGACTATGTAGGTTAACTAGCGGACACTTCGACTATCTAGGTTAGCTAACGGGCAATTGGACTATCTAGGTTACCTAGCGGGCACTTGGACTATGTAGGTTTCCTAGCCGGCACTTGGACTATTTAGGTTACCTAGCAGGCACTTGGACTATGTAGGTTAACTATCGGGCACTTGGACTATCTAGGTTAATTAGCAGGCACGTGGACTATCTAGGTTAATTAGCGAGCACTTGTACAATGCAGGTTCCCTAGCGGGCATTTTGACTATGTAGGTTCCCTAGCGGGCACTTGGATTATATAGATTCCCTACGGGCACTTGGACTATCTAGGTTCCCTAAAGGGCAATTGGAATATGTAGGTTCCCTATCGGGCACTTGGATTATGTAGGTTCCTCAGCGGCACTTGGACTATGTAGGTACCCTATCGGGCATTGGACTATGTAGGTTAACTAGCAGGACCTTGGACTATCTAGGTTACCTAGCGGGCACTTGAAATATGTACATACCCTAGCGGGCACTTGGACTATGTACGTCCCCTAGCGGGCACTTGGACTATCTAGGTTAACTAGAGGGCCTTGGACTATGGAGGTTAACTAGCGGGCACTTGGATTATCTCGGTTAACTAGTGGGCACTTAGACGATCTAGGTTAACTAGCGGGCACTTGGACAATCTAGGTTAACTAGCGGGCACTTGGACTATCTAGATTAACTAGCGGGCCCTTATACTATCTAGGTTTACTAGCGGGCACTTGGACTATCTAGGTTAACTAGCGGGCACTTGGACTATGTAGTTTCCCTAGCGGGCATTTGGATTATTTAGGTTACCTAGTGGGCACTTGGACTATGTAGGTTACCTAGCGGGCACTTGGACTATGTAGGTTACCAGCGGGCACTTGGACTATCTAGGTTAACGAACGTGCACTTGGACTATGTAGGTAACCTAGCGAGCACTTGGACTGTCTAGGTTACCTAGAGGGCACTGGGCCTATCTAGGTTAACCAACGGGCACTTGGACTATGTAGGTTAACTAGCGGACACTTCGACTATCTAGGTTAGCTAACGGGCAATTGGACTATCTAGGTTACCTAGCGGGCACTTGGACTATGTAGGTTCCCTAGCGGGCACTTGGACTATTTAGGTTACCTAGCAGGCACTTTGACTATCTAGATTAACTAACGGGCATTTGGACTATGTAGGATGCCTAGCGAGCACTTGGACTATGTAGGTTCCCTAGCGATCACATGGACTATATAGGTTCCCTATCGGGAACTTGGACTGTCTAGGTTAACTAGCGGGCAATTGGACTGTCTTGGTTACCTCGTGGGCACTTGGACTATGTAGTTTACCTAGCAGGCACTTGGACTATGTAGGTTAACTAGCGGGCACTTGGACTATCTAGGTTACTTAGCGGGCACATGGACTATGTACGTTCCCTAGCGGGCACTTGGGCTATCTACGTTACCTAGCGGGCACTTGGATTATATAGGTTAACGAACGGGCACTTGGACTATGTAGGTAACATAATGGTCACTTGGACTGTCTAGGTTACCTAGCGGGGGCTTGGACTATGTAGGTTAACTAGCGGGCACTTGGACTATCTAGGTTAACTAGCGGGCCCTTGGTCTATGTAGGTTAACTAGCAGGCCTTTGGACTATGTAAGTTAACTAGAGGGCACATTGATGATCCTAGTTAACTAGCGGGCACTTGGACTATCTAGGTTATCTAGCGGGCACTTGGACTATCTAGGTTAACTAGCGGGCACTTGGACTATGTAGGTTCCCTAGCGGGCATTTGGACTATATAGGTTACCTAGCGGCACTTGGACTATGTAGGTTACCTAGCGGGCACTTGGACTATCTAGGTTAACTAGCAGGCACTTGGATTATCTAGGTTAACTAATGGGGACTTGGACTATGTATGTTCCAGAGCAGGCAATTGGACTATGTAGGTTCCTTAGCGGGCACTTGGACTATGTAGGTTCCCTAAAGGGCACTTGGACTATCTAGGTTACCTAGCGGGCACTTGGACTATGTAGGTTAACTAGCGGACCACTGGCCGATCTAGGTTAACTAGCGGGTACTTGGACTATCTGGTTAACTAGCGGTCCCTTGGACAATAGGTTAACTAGCGGACACTTGCACTATGTAGGTTACCTAGCGGACACTTGGTCTATCTAGGTTAACTAGCGGGCACTTTGAGTATGTAGGTCAACTAGCGGACACATGCACTATGTAGGTCACGTAGCGGGCACTTTGACTCTGTAGGTGCCCTAGCGGGCACTTGGACTGTATAGGTTCCCTACGGGCACTTGGACTATCTAGGTTCCCTAACGGGCACTTGGACTATGTAGGTTCCTCTGCGGGCACTTGGACTATGTAGGTTCCCTACCAGGCTCTTGGACTATGTAGGTTGACTAGCGGGCAATTGGATGATCAAGGTTAACTAGCGGGCACTTGGACTGTCTATGTTAACTAGCGGGCACTTGGATTATCTAGGTTAATTAGCGGGCACTTGTACAATGCAAGTTCCCTAGCGGGCACTTTGACTCTGTAGGTTCCCTAGCGGGCACTTGGACTATATAGGTTCCCTACGGGCACTTGGACTATCTAGGTTCCCTAACGGGCACTTGGAATATGAAGGTTCCCTATCGGGTACTTGGACTATGTAGGTTCCTCAGCGGGCACTTGGACTATGTAGGGTCCCTATCGGGCATTGGACTATGTAGGTTAACTAGAAGGACCTTGGACTATCTAGGTTACCTAGCGGGCACTTGAACTCTGTAGGTTAACTAGCAGACACTTGGGCAATCTAGGTTACCTACCGGGCACTTTAACTATGTACATACAATAGTGGGCACTTGGACTATCTAGGTTGCCTAGCGGGCATTTGGACTATGTACGTCCCCTAGCGGGCACTTGGACTATCTAGGTTAACTAGAGGGCCCTTGGACTATGTAGGTTAACTAGCGGGCACTTGGACTATCTAGATTAACTAGTGGGCCCTTGGACTATCTAGGTTTACTAGCGGACACATGGACTATCTAGGTTAACTAGCGGGCACTTGGACTATGTAGTTTCCCTAGCGGGCATTTGGATTATTTAGGTTACCTAGTGGGCACTTGGACTATGTTGGTTACCTAGCGGGCACTTGGACTATGTAGTTTCCCTAGCGGGCACTTGGACTATGTAGATTAACTAGAAGGCACTTGGACTATCAAGGTTACCTAGCGGGCCCTTGGACTATGTAGGTTAACTAGCGGACACTTGGACAATCTAGGTTACCTAGCGGGCACTTGAACTATGTACATACCCTAGCGGGCACTTGGACTATCTAGGTTACCTAGCGGGCACTTGGACTATGTACGTCCCCTAGCGGGCACTTGGACTATCTAGGTTAACTAGAGGGCCTTGGACTATGTAGGTTAACTAGCGGGCACTTGGATTATCTAGGTTAACTAGCGGGCACTTAGACGATCTAGGTTAACTAGCGGGCACTTGGACTCTCTAGGTTAACTAGCAGGCACTTGGACTATCTAGATTAACTAGCGGGCCCTTATACTATCTAGGTTACTAGCGGGCACTTGGACTATCTAGGTTAACTAGCGGGCACTTGGACTATGTAGTTTCTCTAGCGGGCAAATTTGATTATTTAGGTTACCTAGTGGGCACTTGGACTATGTTGGTTACCTAGCAGGCACTTGGACGGTCTAGGTTACCTAGCGGGCACTTGGCCTATCTAGGTTAACGAACGTGCACTTGGACTATGTAGGTAACCTAGCGGGCACTTGGACTGTCTAGGTTACCTAGAGGGCACTGGGCCTATCTAGGTTAACCAACGGGCACTTGGACTATGTAGGTTAACTAGCGGACTCTTCGACTATCTAGGTTAGCTAACGGGCAATTGGACTATCTAGGTTACCTAGCGGGCACTTGGACTATGTAGGTTCCCTAGCGGGCACTTGGACTATTTAGGTTACCTAGCAGGCACTTTGAATATCTAGGTTAACTAACGGGCAATTGGACTATGTAGGATGACTAGCGAGCACTTGGACTATGTAGGTTCCCTATCGGCAACTTGGACTGTCTAGGTTAACTAGCGGGCGATTGGACTGTCTAGGTTACCTAGTGGGCACTTGGACTATGTAGTTTACCTAGCAGGCACTTGGACTATGTAGGTTAACTAGCGGGCACTTGGACTATCTAGGTTACTTAGCGGGCACTTGGACTATGTACGTTCCCTAAAGGGCACTTGGGCTATCTACGTTACCTAGCGGGCACTTGGACTATGTAGGTTAACGAACGGGTACTTGGACTATGTAGGTAACCTAATGGTCACTTGGACTGTCTTGGTTACCTAGCGGGGACTTGGACTATGTAGGTTAACTATTGGGCACTTGGACTATCTAGGTTAACTAGCGGGCCCTTGGTCTATGTAGGTTAACTAGCAGGCCTTTGGACTATGTAAGTTAACTAGAGGGCACTTTGATGATCCTGGTTAACTAGCGGGCACTTGGCCTATCTAGGTTAACTAGCGGGCACTTGGACTATGTAGTTTCCCTAGCGGGCATTTGGACTATATAGGTTACCTAGCGGGCACTTGGACTATGTAGGTTACCTAGCGGGCACTTGGACTATCTAGGTTAGCTAACGGGCAATTGGACTATCTAGGTTACCTAGCGCGCACTTGGACTATATAGGTTCCCTAGCGGGCACTTGGACTATTTAGGTTACCTAGCAGGCACTTTGACTATCTAGGTTAACTAGCGGGTACTTGAACTATGTAGATTAACTAGCGGCACTTGGACTATCTACGTTAACTAGCGGGCCCTTGGACTATGTAGATTCCCTAACGGGCACTTGGACTATGTAGGTTCCCTAGTGGGCACTTAGTCTCTGTATGTTCCCTAGCGGGCACTTGGACTATGTATGTTCCTTAAGGACACTTGAACTATGTAAGATAACTAACGGGTACTTGGACTATGTAGGTTAACCAGCGGGCCCTTGGACTATCTAGGTTACCTAGCGGGCACTTGGACTATGTAGGTTAACTACCTGGCACTTGCACTATCTAGGTTACCTAACGGGCACTTGGACTATGTACGTTCCCTAGCGGGCACTTGGACTATCTATGTTAACTAGCGGGCACTTGGACTATGTAGGTTAACTAGGGGACACTTGCACTATATAGGTTACCTAGCGGCACTTGGACTGTCTAGGTTAACTAGCGGGCACTTGGCATATCTGTGTTAACTAGCGTGCACTTGGACTATGTAGGTTCCTTAGCGGGCACTTGGACTATCTAGTTTACCTAGCGGGCACTTGGACTATGTAGGTTAACTAGCGGGCCCTTGGACTATCTAGGTTACATAGCTGGAACTTGGACTATGTAGATTACCTTGGGGGCACGTGGACTATGTAGGTTAACCAAAGACACTTGGACGATCTAGGTAAAATAGGGGGCCCTTGGAGTATGTAGGTTTACGAACGGGCATTTGGACTATGTAGGTTACCTAGCAGGCACTTGGACTGTCTAGGTTACCTAGCGGGCACTTGGACAATCTAGGTTAACGAACGGGCACTTGGACTATCTAGGTTAACTAGCGGGCACTTGGACTATGTAGGTTACCAAGCGGGCACTTGCACTCTCTAGGTTACCTAGCGGGCACTTGGACTATGTATGTTAATTAGCGGGCATTTGGACTATCTAGGTTACCTAGCGGGCACTTGGATTGTCTAGGTTACCTAGCGGGCACTTGGACTCTCTAGGTTACTTAGCGGGCACTTGGACTTCTAGGTTAACGAATGGGCACTTGGACTATGTATGTTGCATAGTGGGCAATTGGATTATCTAGGTTAGGTAACGGGCACTTGGACTGTCTAGGTTACCTAGCGGGAACTTGGACTATGTAGGTTACCTAGTGGGCACTTGGACTATCTAGGTTACCTAACGGGCACTTGGACTATTTAGGTTTCTTAGCGGGCACTTGGGCTATATAGGTTACCTAGCGGGCCCTTGGACTATGTAGGTTACCTAGCAGGCACTTGGACTATCTAGGTTAACGAAAGGGCACTTGGACTATGTAGGTTAACTATCGTACACTTGGACGATCTAGGTTAACTAGCGGGCACTTGGAATATCTAGGTTAACTAGCGGGCCCTTGGACTATGTAGGTTAATTAGCAGGCACTTGGACTATGTAGGTTAACTAGCGGGCACTTGGACTATCTAGGTTAACTAGCTGACCTTGGACTGTGTAGGTTAACTATCAGGCACTTCGACTATCTAGGTTAACTAGCGGGCACTTGGACTATCTAGGTTAACTAGCGGGCACTTGCACAAAGAAGGTTCCTTAGCGGGCACTTTTACTATGTAGTATCCCTAGCGGGCACTTGGACTATATAGGTTCCCTACGGGCACTTGGACTATCTAGGTTCCCTAACGGGCACTTGGACTATTTAGGTTCCTCTGCGGGCACTTGGACTATGTAGGTTCCCTATCAGGCACTTGGACTATGTAGGTTAACTATCGGGCACTTGGACTATCTAGGTTAACTAGCAGGCACGTGGACTATCTAGGTTAATTAGCGAGCACTTGTACAATGCAGGTTCCGTAGCGGGCATTTTGACTATGTAGGTTCCCTAGCGGGCACTTGGACTATATAGATTCCCTACGGGAACTTGGACTATCTAGGTTCCCTAACGGGCAATTGGAATATGTAGGTTCCCTATCGGGCACTTGGACTATGTAGGTTCCTCAGCGGCACTTGGACTATGTAGGTACCCTATCGGGCATTGGACTATGTAGGTTAACTAGCAGGACCTTGGACTATCTAGGTTACCTAGCGGGCACTTGTAATATGTACATACCCTAGCGGGCACTTGGGCTATCTACGTTACCTAGCGGGCACTTGGATTATATAGGTTAATGAACGGGCACTTGGACTATGTAGGTAACATAATGGTCACTTGGACTGTCTAGGTTACCTAGCGGGGACTTGGATAATCTAGGTTAACTAGCGGGCCCTTGGTCTATGTAGGTTAACTAGCAGGCCTTTGGACTATGTAAGTTAACTAGAGGGCACTTTGATGATCCTAGTTAACTAGCGGGCACTTGGACTATCTAGGTTATCTAGCGGGCACTTGGACTATCTAGGTTAACTAGCGTGCACTTGGACAATGTAGGTTCCCTAGCGGGCATTTGGAGTATATAGGTTACCTAGCGGGCACTTGGACTATGTAGGTTACCCAGCGGGCACTTGGACTATCTAGGTTAACTAGCAGGCACTTGGATTATCTAGGTTAACTAATGGGGACTTGGACTATGTATGTTCCAGAGCGGGCAATTGGACTATGTAGGTTCCTTAGAGGGCACTTGGACTATGTAGGTTCCCTAAAGGGCACTCGGACTATCTAGGTTCCCTAACGGGCACTTGGAATATGTAGGTTCACTATCGGGCACTTGGACTATGTAGGTTCCTCTGCGGGCACTTGGACTGTGTAAGTTCCCTACCAGGCTCTTGGACTATGTAGGTTGACTAGCGGGCAATTGGATGATCAAGGTTAACTAGCGGGCACTTGGACTATCTATGTTAACTAGCGGGCACTTGGACTATCTAGGTTAATTAGCGGGCACTTGTACAATGCAGGTTCCCTAGCGGGCACTTTGACTCTGTAGGTTCCCTAGCGGGCACTTGGACTATATAGGTTCCCTACGGGCACTTGGACTATCTAGGTTCCCTAACGGGCACTTGGAAAATGAAGGTTCCCTATCGGGTACTTGGACTATGTAGGTTCCTCAGCGGGCACTTGGACTATGTAGGGTCCCTATCGGGCATTGGACTATGTAGGTTAACTAGCAGGACCTTGGACTATCTAGGTTACCTAGCGGGCACTTGGACTATCTACGTTACCTAGCGGGCACTTGGATTATATAGGTTAACGAACGGGCACTTGGACTATGTAGGTAACATAATGGTCACTTGGACTGTCTAGGTTACCTAGCGGGGACTTGGACTATGTAGGTTATCTAGCGGGCACTTGGATAATCTAGGTTAACTAGCGGGCCCTTGGTCTATGTAGGTTAACTAGCAGGCCTTTGGACTATGTGAGTTAACTAGAGGGCACTTTGATGATCCTAGTTAACTAGCGGGCACTTGGACTATCTAGGTTATCTAGCGGGCACTTGGACTATCTAGGTTAACTAGCGGGCACTTGGACAATGTAGGTTCCCTAGCGGGCAATTGGACTATGTAGGTTCCTTAGAGGGCACTTGGACTATGTAGGTTCCCTAAAGGGCACTTGGACTATCTAGGTTACCTAGCGGGCACTTGGACTATGTAGGTTAACTAGCGGACAATTGGCCGATCTAGGTTAACTACCGGGTACTTGGACTATCTGGTTAACTAGCGGTCCCTTGGACAATAGGTTAACTAGCGGACACTTGCACTATGTAGGTTACCTAGCGGGCACTTGGACTATCTAGGTTAACTAGCGGGCACTTTGACTATGTAGGTCAACTAGCGAACACTTGCACTATGTAGGTCACGTAGCGGGCACTTTGACTCTGTAGGTTCCCTAGCGGGAACTTGGACTATATAGGTTCCCTACGGGCACTTGGACTATCTAGGTTCCCTAACGGGCACTTGGAATATGTAGGTTCACTATCGGGCACTTGGACTATGTAGGTTCCTCTGCGGGCACTTGGACTATGTAGGTTCCCTACCAGGCTCTTGGACTATGTAGGTTGCCTAGCGGGCAATTGGATGATCAAGGTTTACTAGCGGGCACTTGGACTATCTATGTTAACTAGCGGGCACTTGGACTATCTAGGTTAATTAGCGGCCACTTGTACAATGCAGGTTCCCTAGCGGGCACTTTGACTCTGTAGGTTCCCTAGCGGGCACATGGACTATATAGGTTCCCTACGGGCACTTGGACTATCTAGGTTCCCTAATGGGCACTTGGAATATGAAGGTTCCCTATCGGGTACTTGGACTATGTAGGTTCCTCAGCGGGCACTTGGACTATGTAGGGTCCCTATCGGGCATTGGACTATGTAGGTTAACTAGCAGGACCTTGGACTATCTAGGTTACCTAGCGGGCACTTGGACTATGTAGGTTAACTAGTGGACACTTGGGCAATCTAGGTTACCTACCGGGCACTTGAACTATGTACATACAATAATGGGCACTTGGACTATCTAGGTTACCTAGCGGGCATTTGGACTATGTACGTCCCCTAGCGGGCACTTGGACTATCTAGGTTACCTAACGGGCACTTGGACTATCTTGGTTTCTTAGCGGGCACTTGGACTATCTAGGTTACCTAACGGGCACTTGGACTATCTTGGTTTCTTAGCGGGCACTTGGACTATATAGGTTACCTAGCGGGCCCTTGGACTATGTAGGTTACCTAGCAGGCACTTGGACTATCTAGGTTAACGAAAGGGCACTTGGACTATGTAGGTTAACTATCGTACACTTGGACTATCTAGGTTACCTAGCGGGCACTTGGACTATGTAGGTTCCCTAGCGGGCACTTGGACTATATAGATTCCCTACGGGCACTTGGACTATCTAGGTTCCCTAACGGGCAATTGGAATATGTAGGTTCCCTATCGGGCACTTGGACTATGTAGGTTCCTCAGCGGCACTTGGACTATGTAGGTACCCTATCGGGCATTGGACTATGTAGGTTGACTAGCAGGACCTTGGACTATCTAGGTTAACTAGCGGGCACTTTTACTATGTAGGTCAACTAGCGAACACTTGCACTATGTAGGTCAGGTAGCGGGCACTTTGACTCTGTAGGTTCCCTAGCGGGCACTTGGACTATATAGGTTCCCTATGGGCACTTGGACTATCTAGGTTCCCTAACGGGCACTTGGAATATGTAGGTTCACTATCGGGCACTTGGACTATGTAGGTTCCTCTGCGGGCACTTGGACTATGTAGGTTCCCTACCAGGCTCTTGGACTATGTAGGTTGACTAGCGGGCAATTGGATGATCAAGGTTAACTAGCGGGCACTTGGACTATCTATGTTAACTAGCGGGCACTTGGACTATCTAGGTTAATTAGCGGGCACTTGTACAATGCAGGTTCCCTAGCGGGCACTTTGACTCTGTAGGTTCCCTAGCGGGCACTTGGACTATATAGGTTCCCTACGGGCACTTGGACTATCTAGGTTCCCTAACGGGCACTTGGAATATGAAGGTTCCCTATCGGGTACTTGGACTATGTAGGTTCCTCAGCGGGCACTTGGACTATGTAGGGTCCCTATCGGGCATTGGACTATGTAGGTTAACTAGCAGGACCTTGGACTATCTAGGTTACCTAGCGGGCACTTGGACTATGTAGGTTAACTAGCGGACACTTGGGCAATCTAGGTTACCTACCGGGCACTTGAACTATGTACATACAATAATGGGCACTTGGACTATCTAGGTTACCTAGCGGGCATTTGGACTATGTACGTCCCCTAGCGGGCACTTGGACTATCTAGGTTACCTAACGGGCACTTGGACTATCTTGGTTTCTTAGCGGGCACTTGGACTATATAGGTTACCTAGCGGGCCCTTGGACTATGTAGGTTACCTAGCAGGCACTTGGACTATCTTGGTTAACGAAAGGGTACTTGGACTATGTAGGTTAACTATCGTACACTTGGACGATCTAGGTTAACTAGCGGGCACTTCGAATATCTAGGTTAACTAGCGGGCCCTTGGATTATGTAGGTTAATTAGCAGGCACTTGGACTATGTAGGTTAACTAGCGGGCACTTGGACTATCTAGGTTAACTACCTGACCTTGGACTGTGTAGGTTAACTATCAGGCACTTCGACTATCTAGGTTAACGAGCGGGCACTTGCACAAAGAAGGTTCCCTAGCGGGCACTTTTACTATGTAGTATCCCTAGCGGGCACTTGGACTATATAGGTTCCCTACGGGCACTTGGACTATCTAGGTTCCCTAACGGGCACTTGGACTATTTAGGTTCCTCTGCGGGCACTTGGACTATGTAGGTTCCCTATCAGGCTTTTGGACTATGTAGGTTAACTATCGGGCACTTGGACTATCTAGGTTAACTAGCAGGCACGTGGACTATCTAGGTTAATTAGCGAGCACTTGTACAATGCAGGTTCCGTAGCGGGATTTTGACTATGTAGGTTCCCTAGCGGGCACTTGGACTATATAGATTCCCTACGGGCACTTGGACTATCTAGGTTCCCTAACGGGCAATTGGAATATGTAGGTTCCCTATCGGGCACTTGGACTATGTAGGTTCCTCAGCGGCACTTGGACTATGTAGGTATCCTATCCGGCATTGGACTATGTTGGTTAACTAGCAGGACCTTGGACTATCTAGGTTACCTAGCGGGCACTTCGACTATGTACGTTAACTAGTGGACACTTGGACAATTTAGGTTACCTAGCGGGCACTTGAAATATGTACATACCCTAGCGGGCACTTGGACTATCTAGGTTACCTAGCGGGCACTTGGACTATGTACGTCCCCTAGCGGGCACTTGGACTATCTAGGTTAACTAGAGGGCCCTTGGACTATGGAGGTTAACTAGCGGGCACTTGGATTATCTTGGTTAACTAGTGGGCACTTAGACGATCTAGGTTAACTAGCGGGCACTTGGACAATCTAGGTTAACTAGCGGGCACTTGGACTATCTAGATTAAGTAGCGGGCCCTTATACTATCTAGGTTTACTAGCGGGCACTTGGACTATCTAGGTTAACTAGCGGGCACTTGGACTATGTAGTTTCCCTAGCGGGCATTTGGATTATTTAGGTTACCTAGTGGGCACTTGGACTATGTAGGTTACCTAGCGGGCACTTGGACTATGTAGGTTACCTAGCGGGCACTTGGACTATCTAGGTTAACTAGCAGGCACTTGGATTATCTAGGTTAACTAATGGGGACTTGGACTATGTATGTTCCAGAGCGGGCAATTGGACTATGTAGGTTCCTTAGAGGGCACTTGGACTATGTAGGTTCCCTAAAGGGCACTTGGACTATCTAGGTTACCGAGCGGGCACTTGGACTATGTAGGTTAACTAGAGGACAATTGGCCGATCTAGGTTAACTAGCGGGTACTTGGACTATCTGGTTAACTAGCGGTCCCTTGGACAATTGGTTAACTAGCGGACACTTGCACTATGTAGGTTACCTAGCGGGCACTTGGACTATCTAGGTTAACTAGCGGGCACTTTGACTATGTAGGTCAACTAGCGGACACTTGCACTATGTAGGTCACGTAGCGGGCACTTTGACTCTGTAGGTTCCCTAGCGGGCACTTGGACTATATAGGTTCCCTACGGGCACTTGGACTATCTAGGTTCCCTAACGGGCACTTTAATATGTAGGTTCACTATCGGGCACTTGGACTATGTAGGTTCCTCTGCGGGCTCTTGGACTATGTAGGTTCCCTACCAGGCTCTTGGACTATGTAGGTTCCCTATCAGGCACTTGGACTATGTAGGTTAACTATCGGGCACTTGGACTATCTAGGTTAATTAGCAGGCACGTGGACTATCTAGGTTAATTAGCGAGCACTTGTACAATGCAGGTTACCTAGCGGGCACTTCGACTATGTACGTTAACTAGCGGACACTTGGACAATCTAGGTTACCTAGCGGGCACTTGGACTATGTACGTCCCCTAGCGGGCACTTGGACTATCTAGGTTAACTAGAGGGCCCTTGGACTATGGAGGTTAACTAGCGGGCACTTGGATTATCTCGGTTAACTAGTGGGCACTTAGACGATCTAGGTTAACTAGCGGGCACTTGGACAATCTAGGTTAACTAGCGGGCACTTGGACTATCTAGATTAAGTAGCGGGCCCTTATACTATCTAGGTTTACTAGCGGGCACTTGGACTATCTAGGTTAACTAGCGGGCACTTGGACTATGTAGTTTCCCTAGCGGGCATTTGGATTATTTAGGTTACCTACCAGGCTCTTGGACTATGTAGGTTGACTAGCGGGCAATTGGATGATCAAGGTTAACTAGCGGGCACTTGGACTATCTATGTTAACTAGCGGGCACTTGGACTATCTAGGTTAATTAGCGGGCACTTGTACAATGCAGGTTCCCTAGCGGGCACTTTGACTCTGTAGGTTCCCTAGCGGGCACTTGGACTATATAGGTTCCCTACGGGCACTTGGACTATCTAGGTTCCCTAACGGGCACTTGGAATATGAAGGTTCCCTATCGGGTACTTGGACTATGTAGGTTCCTCAGCGGGCACTTGGACTATGTAGGGTCCCTATCGGGCATTGGACTATGTAGGTTAACTAGCAGGACCTTGGACTATCTAGGTTACCTAGCGGGCACTTGGACTATGTAGGTTAACTAGCGGACACTTGGGCAATCTAGGTTACCTCCCGGGCACTAGAACTATGTACATACAATAATGGGCACTTGGACTATCTAGGTTACCTAGCGGGCATTTGGACTATGTACGTCCCCTAGTGGGCACTTGGACTATCTAGGTTACCTAACGGGCACTTGGACTATCTTGGTTTCTTAGCGGGCACTTGGACTATATAGGTTACCTAGCGGGCCCTTGGACTATGTAGGTTACCTAGCAGGCACTTGGACTATCTAGGTTAACGAAAGGGCACTTGGACTATGTAGGTTAACTATCGTACACTTGGACGATCTAGGTTAACTAGCGGGCACTTGGAATATCTAGGTTAACTAGCGGGCCCTTGGATTATGTAGGTTAATTAGCAGGCACTTGGATTATGTAGGTTAACTAGCGGGCACTTGGACTATCTAGGTTAACTACCTGACCTTGGACTGTGTAGGTTAACTATCAGGCACTTCGACTATCTAGGTTAACTAGCGGGCACTTGCACAAAGAAGGTTCCCTAGCGGGCACTTTTACTATGTAGTATCCCTAGCGGGCACTTGGACTATATAGGTTCCCTACGGGCACTTGGACTATCTAGGTTCCCTAACGGGCACTTGGACTATTTAGGTTCCTCTGCGGGCACTTGGACTATGTAGGTTCCCTATCAGGCACTTGAACTATGTAGGTTAACTATCGGGCACTTGGACTATCTAGGTTAACTAGCAGGCACGTGGACTATCTAGGTTAATTAGCGAGCACTTGTACAATGCAGGTTCCGTAGCGGGATTTTGACTATGTAGGTTCCCTACCGGGCACTTGGACTATATAGATTCCCTACGGGCACTTGGACTATCTAGGTTCCCTAACGGGCAATTGGAATATGTAGGTTCCCTATCGGGCACTTGGACTATGTAGGTTCCTAAGCGGCACTTGGACTATGTAGGTACCCTATCGGGCATTGGACTATGTAGGTTAACTAGCAGGACCTTGGACTATCTAGGTTACCTAACGGGCACTTCGACTATGTACGTTAACTAGAGGACACTTGGACAATTTAGGTTACCTAGCGGGCACTTGAAATATGTACATACCCTAGCGGGCACTTGGACTATCTAGGTTACCTAGCGGGCACTTGGACTATGTACGTCCCCTAGCGGGCACTTGGACTATCTAGGTTAACTAGAGGGCCCTTGGACTATGGAGGTTAACTAGCGGGCACTTGGATTATCTCGGTTAACTAGTGGGCACTTAGACGATCTAGGATAACTAGCGGGCACTTGGACAATCTAGGTTAACTAGCGGGCACTTGGACTATCTAGATTAACTAGCGGGCCCTTATACTATCTAGGTTTACTAGCGGGCACTTGGACTATCTAGGTTAACTAGCGGGCACTTGGACTA
The DNA here is from genome assembly GCF_050624435.1 of Tenrec ecaudatus. Lineage (NCBI taxonomy): Eukaryota > Metazoa > Chordata > Mammalia > Afrosoricida > Tenrecidae > Tenrec > Tenrec ecaudatus. The sequence continues at coordinate 249,507 of NW_027457695.1, forward strand.
TGTAGTTTCCCTAGCGGGCATTTGGATTATTTAGGTTACCTAGTGGGCACTTGGACTATGTAGGTTACCTAGCGGGCACTTGGACTATGTAGGTTACCAGCGGGCACTTGGACTATCTAGGTTAACGAACGTGCACTTGGACTATGTAGGTAACCTAGCGGGCACTTGGACTGTCTAGGTTACCTAGAGGGCACTGGGCCTATCTAGGTTAACCAACGGGCACTTGGACTATGTAGGTTAACTAGCGGACACTTCGACTATCTAGGTTAGCTAACGGGCAATTGGACTATCTAGGTTACCTAGCGGGCACTTGGACTATGTAGGTTCCCTAGCGGGCACTTGGACTATTTAGGTTACCTAGCAGGCACTTTGACTATCTAGATTAACTAACGGGCATTTGGACTATGTAGGATGCCTAGCGAGCACTTGGACTATGTAGGTTCCCTAGCAATCACATTGACTATGGAGGTTCCCTATCGGGAACTTGGACTGTCTAGGTTAACTAGCGGGCAATTGGACTGTCTTGGTTACCTCGTGGGCACTTGGACTATGTAGTTTACCTAGCAGGCACTTGGACTATGTAGCTTAACTAGCGGGCACTTGGACTATCTAGGTTACTTAGCGGGCACATGGACTATGTACGTTCCCTTTACGGGCACGTGGGCTATCTACGTTACCTAGCGGGCACTTGGATTATATAGGTTAACGAACGGGCACTTGGACTATGTAGGTAACATAATGGTCACTTGGACTGTCTAGGTTACCTAGCGGGGACTTGGACTATGTAGGTTAACTAGCGGGCACTTGGATTATCTAGGTTAACTAGCGGGCCCTAGGTCTATGTAGGTTAACTAGCAGGCCTTTGGACTATGTAAGTTAACTAGAGGGCACTTTGATGATCCTAGTTAACTAGCGGGCACTTGGACTATCTAGGTTATCTAGCGGACAATTGGCCGATCTAGGTTAACTAGCGGGTACTTGGACTATCTGGTTAACTAGCGGTCCCTTGGACAATAGGTTAACTAGCGGACACTTGCACTATGTAGGTTACCTAGCGGGCACTTGGACTATCTAGGTTAACTAGCGGGCACTTTGACTATGTAAGTCAACTAGCGGACACTTGCACTATGTAGGTCATGTAGCGGGCACTTTGACTTTGTAGGTTCCCTAGCGGGCACTTGGACTATATAGGTTCCCTACGGGCACTTGGACTATCTAGGTTCCCTAACGGGCACTTGGAATATGTAGGTTCACTATCGGGCACTTGGACTATGTAGGTTCCTCTGCGGGCACTTGGACTATGTAGGTTCCCTACCAGACTCTTGGACTATGTAGGTTGACTAGCGGGCAATTGGATGATCAAGGTTAACTAGCGGGCACTTGGACTATCTATGTTAACTAGCGGGCACTTGGACTATCTAGGTTAATTAGCGGGCACTTGTACAATGCAGGTTCCCTAGCGGGCACTTTGACTCTGTAGGTTCCCTAACGGGCACTTGGACTATATAGGTTCCCTACGGGCACTTGGACTATCTAGGTTCCCTAACGGGCACTTGGAATATGAAGGTTCCCTATCGGGTACTTGGATTATGTAGGTTCCTCAGCGGGCACTTGGACTATGTAGGGTCCTTATCGGGCATTGGACTATGTAGGTTAACTAGCAGGACCTTGGACTATCTATGTTACCTAGCGGGCACTTGGACTATGTAGGTTAACTAGCGGACACTTGGGCAATCTAGGTTACCTACCGGGCACTTGAACTATGTACATACAAGAGTGGGCACTTGGACTATCTAGGTTACCTAGCGGGCATTTGGACTATGTACGTCCCCTAGCGGGCACTTGGACTATCTAGGTTAACTAGAGGGCCCTTGGACTATGTAGGTTAACTAGCGGGCACTTGGACTATCTAGATTAACTAGTGGGCCCTTGGACTATCTAGGTTTACTAGCGGACACATGGACTATCTAGGTTAACTAGCGGGCACTTGGACTATGTAGTTTCCCTAGCGGGCATTTGGATTATTTAGGTTACCTAGTGGGCACTTGGACTATGTCGGTTACCTAGCGGGCACTTGGACTATGTAGTTTCCCTAGCGGGCACTTGGACTATGTAGGTTAACTAGAAGGCACTTGGACTATCAAGGTTACCTAGCGGGCCTTTGGACTATGTAGGTTAACTAGCGGACACTTGCACTATGTAGGTTACCTAGCGGGCACTTGGACTATCTAGGTTAACTAGCGGGCACTTTGACTATGTAAGTCAACTAGCGGACACTTGCACTATGTAGGTCATGTAGCGGGCACTTTGACTTTGTAGGTTCCCTAGCGGGCACTTGGACTATATAGGTTCCCTACGGGCACTTGGACTATCTAGGTTCCCTAACGGGCACTTGGAATATGTAGGTTCACTATCGGGCACTTGGACTATGTAGGTTCCTCTGCGGGCACTTGGACTATGTAGGTTCCCTACCAGACTCTTGGACTATGTAGGTTGACTAGCGGGCAATTGGATGATCAAGGTTAACTAGCGGGCACTTGGACTATCTATGTTAACTAGCGGGCACTTGGACTATCTAGGTTAATTAGCGGGCACTTGTACAATGCAGGTTCCCTAGCGGGCACTTTGACTCTGTAGGTTCCCTAACGGGCACATGGACTATATAGGGACCCTACGGGCACTTGGACTATCTAGGTTCCCTAACGGGCACTTGGAATATGAAGGTTCCCTATCGGGTACTTGGATTATGTAGGTTCCTCAGCGGGCACTTGGACTATGTAGGGTCCTTATCGGGCATTGGACTATGTAGGTTAACTAGCAGGACCTTGGACTATCTATGTTACCTAGCGGGCACTTGGACTATGTAGGTTAACTAGCGGACACTTGGGCAATCTAGGTTACCTACCGGGCACTTGAACTATGTACATACAAGAGTGGGCACTTGGACTATCTAGGTTACCTAGCGGGCATTTGGACTATGTACGTCCCCTAGCGGGCACTTGGACTATCTAGGTTAACTAGAGGGCCCTTGGACTATGTAGGTTAACTAGCGGGCACTTGGACTATCTAGATTAACTAGTGGGCCCTTGGACTATCTAGGTTTACTAGCGGACACATGGACTATCTAGGTTAACTAGCGGGCACTTGGACTATGTAGTTTCCCTAGCGGGCATTTGGATTATTTAGGTTACCTAGTGGGCACTTGGACTATGTCGGTTACCTAGCGGGCACTTGGACTATGTAGTTTCCCTAGCGGGCACTTGGACTATGTAGGTTAACTAGAAGGCACTTGGACTATCAAGGTTACCTAGCGGGCCTTTGGACTATGTAGGTTAACTAGCGGACACTTGGACAATATAGGTTACCTAGCGGGCACTTGAACTATGTACATACCCTAGCGGGAACTTGGACTATCTAGGTTACCTAGCGGGCACTTGGACTATGTACGTCCCCTAGCGGGCACTTGGACTATCTAGGTTAACCAGAGGGCCTTGGACTATGTAGGTTAACTAGCGGGCACTTGGATTATCTAGGTTAACTAGCGGGCACTTAGACGATCTAGGTTAACTAGCGGGCACTTGGACTATCTAGGTGAACTAGCAGGCACTTGGACTATCTAGATTAACTAGCGGGCCCTTATACTATCTAGGTTTACTAGCGGGCACTTGGACTATCTAGGTTAACTAGCGGGCACTTGTACTATGTAGTTTCCCTAGCGGGCAAATTTGATTAATTAGGTTACCTAGTGGGCACTTGGACTCTCTAGGTTACCTAGCGGGCACTTGGCCTTTCTAGGTTAACGAACGTGCACTTGGACTATGTAGGTAACCTAGCGGGCACTTGGACTGTCTAGGTTACCTAGCGGGCACTTGGCCTATCTAGGTTAACCAACGGGCACTTGGACTATGTAGGTTAACTAGCGGACACTTCGACTATCTAGGTTAGCTAAGGGCAATTGGACTATCTAGGTTACCTAGCGGGCACTTGGACTATGTAGGTTCCCTAGCGGGCACTTGACTATTTAGTTTACCTAGCAGGCACTTTGAATATCTAGGTTAACTAACGGGCATTTGGACTATGTAGGATGCCTAGCGAGCACTTGGACTATGTAGGTTCCCTATCGGGAACTTGGACTGTCTAGGTTAACTAGCGGGCAATTGGACTGTCTAGGTTACCTAGTGGGCACTTGGACTATGTAGTTTACCTAGTAGGCACTTGGACTATGTAGGTTAACTAGCGGGCACTTGGACTATCTAGGTTACTTAGCGGGCACTTGGACTATGTACGTTCCCTAGAGGGCACTTGGGCTATCTACGTTACCTAGCGGGCACTTGGACTATCTAGGTTAACGAACGTGCACTTGGACTATGTAGGTAACCTAGCGGGCACTTGGACTGTCTAGGTTACCTAGCGGGAACTTGGACTATGTAGGTTACCTAGTGGGCACTTGGACTATCTAGGTTACCTAACGGGCACTTGGACTATCTTGGTTTCTTAGCGGGCACTTGGACTATATAGGTTACCTAGCGGGCCCTTGGACTATGTAGGTTACCTAGCAGGCACTTGGACTATCTAGGTTAACGAAAGGGCACTTGGACTATGTAGGTTAACTATCGTACACTTGGACGATCTAGGTTAACTAGCGGGCACTTGGATTATGTAGGTTAATTAGCAGGCACTTGGACTATGTAGGTTAACTAGCGGGCACTTGGACTATCTAGGTTAACTACCTGACCTTGGACTGTGTAGGTTAACTATCAGGCACTTCGACTATCTAGGTTAACTAGCGGGCACTTGGACTATCTAGGTTAACTAGCGGGCACTTGCACAAAGAAGGTTCCCTAGCGGGCACTTGGACTATATAGGTTCCCTACGGGCACTTGGACTATCTAGGTTCCCTAACGGGCACTTGGAATATGAAGGTTCCCTATCGGGTACTTGGACTATGTAGGTTCCTCAGCGGGCACTTGGACTATGTAGGGTCCCTATCGGGCATTGGACTATGTAGGTTAACTAGCAGGACCTTGGACTATCTAGGTTACCTAGCGGGCACTTGGACTATGTAGGTTAACTAGCGGACACTTGGGCAATCTAGGTTACCTACCGGGCACTTGAACTATGTACATACAATAATGGGCACTTGGACTATCTAGGTTACCTAGCGGGCATTTGGACTATGTACGTCCCCTAGCGGGCACTTGAACTATCTAGGTTACCTAACGGGCACTTGGACTATCTTGGTTTCTTAGCGGGCACTTGGACTATATAGGTTACCTAGCGGGCCCTTGGACTATGTAGGTTACCTAGCAGGCACTTGGACTATCTAGGTTAACGAAAGGGCACTTGGACTATGTAGGTTAACTATCATACACTTGGACGATCTAGGTTAACTAGCGGGCACTTGGAATATCTAGGTTAACTAGCGGGCCCTTGGATTATGTAGGTTAATTAGCAGGCACTTGGACTATGTAGGTTAACTAGCGGGCACTTGGACTATCTAGGTTAACTACCTGACCTTGGACTGTGTAGGTTAACTATCAGGCACTTCGACTATCTAGGTTAACTAGCGGGCACTTGGACTATCTAGGTTAACTAGCGGGCACTTGCACAAAGAAGGTTCCCTAGCGGGCACTTTTACTATGTAGTATCCCTAGCGGGCACTTGGACTATATAGGTTCCCTACGGGCACTTGGACTATCTAGGTTCCTTAACGGGCACTTGGACTATTTAGGTTCCTCTGCGGGCACTTGGACTATGTAGGTTCCCTATCAGGCACTTGGACTATGTAGGTTAACTATCGGGCACTTGGACTATCTAGGTTAACTAGCAGGCACGTGGACTATCTAGGTTAATTAGCGAGCACTTGTACAATGCAGGTTCCCTAGCGGGCATTTTGACTATGTAGGTTCCCTAGCGGGCACTTGGACTATATAGATTCCCTACGGGCACTTGGACTATCTAGGTTCCCTAACGGGCAATTGGAATATGTAGGTTCCCTATCGGGCACTTGGACTATGTAGGTTCCTCAGCGGCATTTGGACTATGTAGGTACCCTATCGGGCATTGGACTATGTAGGTTAACTAGCAGGACCTTGGACTATCTAGGTTACCTAGCGGGCACTTCGACTATGTACGTTAACTAGCGGACACTTGGACAATCTAGGTTACCTAGCGGGCACTTGAAATATGTACATACCCTAGCGGGCACTTGGACTATCTAGGTTACCTAGCGGACACTTGGACTATGTACGTCCCCTAGCGGGCACTTGGACTATCTAGGTTAACTAGAGGGCCCTTGGACTATGGAGGTTAACTAGCGGGCACTTGGATTATCTCGGTTAACTAGTGGGCACTTTGACGATCTAGGTTAACTAGCGGGCACTTGGACAATCTAGGTTAACTAGCGGGCACTTGGACTATGTAGTTTCCCTAGCGGGCAGTTGGATTATTTAGGTTACCTAGTGGGCACTTGCACTATGTAGGTTACCAGCGGGCACTTGGACTATCTAGGTTAACGAACGTGCACTTGGACTATGTAGGTAACCTAGCGGGCAGTTGGACTGTCTAGGTTACCTAGAGGGCACTGGGCCTATCTAGGTTAACCAACGGGCACTTGGACTATGTAGGTTAACTAGCGGACACTTCGACTATCTAGGTTAGCTAACGGGCAATTGGACTATCTAGGTTACCTAGCGGGCACTTGGACTATGTAGGTTCCATAGCGGGCACTTGGACTATTTAGGTTACCTAGCAGGCACTTTGACTATCTAGATTAACTAACGGGCATTTGGACTATGTAGGATGCCTAGCGAGCACATGGACTATGCAGGTTCCCTAGCGATCACATGGACTATGTAGGTTACCTAGCAGGCACTTGGACTATCTAGGTTAACGAAAGGGCACTTGGACTATGTAGGTTAACTATCGTACACTTGGACGATCTAGGTTAACTAGCGGGCACTTGGAATATCTAGGTTAACTAGCGGGTCCTTGGACTATGTAGGTTAATTAGCAGGCACTTGGACTATGTAGGTTAACTAGCGGGCACTTGGACTATCTAGGTTAAATAGCTGACCTTGGACTGTGTAGGTTAACTATCAGGCACTTCGACTATCTAGGTTAACTAGCGGGCACTTGGACTATTTAGGTTCCTCTGCGGGCACTTGGACTATGTAGGTTCCCTATCGGGCACTTGGACTATCTAGGTTAATTAGCAGGCACGTGGACTATCTAGGTTAATTAGCGAGCACTTGTACATTGCAGGTTCCCTAGCGGGCATTTTGACTATGTAGGTTCCCTAGCGGGCACTTGGACTATATAGATTCCCTACGGGCACTTGGACTATCTAGGTTCCCTAACGGGCAATTGGAATATGTAGGTTCCCTATCGGGTACTTGGACTATGTAGGTTCCTCAGCGGCACTTGGAATATGTAGGTACCCTATCGGGCATTGGACTATGTAGGTTAACTAGCAGGACCTTGGACTATCTAGTTTACCTAGCGGGCACTTCGACTATGTACGTTAACTAGCGGACACTTGGACAATCTAGGTTACCTAGCGGGCACTTGAAATATGTACATACCCTAGCGGGCACTTGGACTATCTAGGTTTCCTAGCGGGTACTTGGACTATGTACGTACCCCAGCGGGCACTTGGACTATCTAGGTTAACTAGAGGGCCCTTGGACTATGGAGGTTAACTAGCGGGCACGTGGATTATCTCGGTTAACTAGTGGGCACTTAGACGATCTAGGTTAACTAGCGGGCACTTGGACAATCTAGGTTAACTAGCGGGCACTTGGACTATCTAGATTAACTAGCGGGCCCTTATACTATCTAGGTTAACTAGCGGGCACTTGTACTATGTAGTTTCCCTAGCGGGCATTTGGATTATTTAGGTTACCTAGTGGGCACTTGGACTATGTAGGTTACCTAGCGGGCACTTGGACTATGTAGGTTACCAGCGGGCACTTGGACTATCTAGGTTAACGAACGTGCACTTGGACTATGTAGGTAACCTAGCGGGCACTTGGACTGTCTAGGTTACCTAGAGGGCACTGGGCCTATCTAGGTTAACCAACGGGCACTTGGACTATGTAGGTTAACTAGCGGATACTTCGACTATCTAGGTTAGCTAACGGGCAATTGGACTATCTAGGTTACCTAGAGGGCACTTGTACTATGTAGGTTCCCTAGCGGGCACTTGGACTATTTAGGTTACCAAGCAGGCACTTTGACTATCTAGATCAACTAACGGGCATTTGGACTATGTAGGATGCCTAGCGAGCACTTGGACTATGTAGGTTCCCTAGCGATCACATGGACTATGTAGGTTCCCTATCGGGAACTTGGACTGTCTAGGTTAACTAGCGGGCAATTGGACTGTCTTGGTTACCTCGTGGGCACTTGGACTATGTAGTTTACCTAGCAGGCTCTTGGACTATGTAGGTTAACTAGCGGGCACTTGGACTATCTAGGTTACTTAGCGGGCACATGGACTATGTACGTTCCCTAGCGGGCACTTGGGCTATCTACGTTACCTAGCGGGCACTTGGATTATATAGGTTAACGAACGGGCACTTGGACTATGTAGGTAACATAATGGTCACTTGGACTGTCTAGGTTACCTAGCGGGGACTTGCACTATGTAGGTTAACTAGCGGGCACTTGGATTATCTAGGTTAACTAGTGGGCCCTTGGTCTATGTAGGTTAACTAGCAGGCCTTTGGACTATGTAAGTTAACTAGAGGGCACTTTGATGATCCTAGTTAACTAGCGGGCACTTGGACTATCTAGGTTATCTAGCGGGCACTTGGACTATCTAGGTTAACTAGCGGGCACTTGGACTATGTAGGTTCCCTAGCGGGCATTTGGACTATATAAGTTACCTAGCGGGCACTTGGACTATGTAGGTTACCTAGCGGGCACTTGGACTATTTAGGTTAACTAGCAGGCACTTGGATTATCTAGATTAACTAACGGGCATTTGGACTATGTAGGATGCCTAGCGAGCACTTGGACTATGTAGGTTCCCTAGCGATCACATGGACTATGTAGGTTCCCTATCGGGAACTTGGACTATCTAGGTTACCTAGCGGGCAATTGGACTGTCTTGGTTACCTCGTGGGCACTTGGACTATGTAGTTTACCTAGCAGGCACTTGGACTATGTAGGTTAACTAGCGGGGACTTGGACTATCTAGGTTACTTAGCGGGCACATGGACTATGTACGTTCCCTAGCGGGCACTTGGGCTATCTACGTTACCTAGCGGGCACTTGGATTATATAGGTTAACGAACGGGCACTTGGACTATGTAGGTAACATAATGGTCACTTGGACTGTCTAGGTTACCTAGCGGGGACTTGCACTATGTAGGTTAACTAGCGGGCACTTGGATTATCTAGGTTAACTAGCGGGCCCTTGGTCTATGTAGGTTAACTAGCAGGCCTTTGGACTATGTAAGTTAACTAGAGGGCACTTTGATGATCCTAGTTAACTAGCGGGCACTTGGACTATCTAGGTTATCTAGCGGGCACTTGGACTATCTAGGTTAAATAGCGGGCACTTGGACTATGTAGGTTCCCTAGCGGGCATTTGGACTATATAGGTTACCTAGCGGGCACTTGGACTATGTAGGTTACCTAGCGGGCACTTGGACTATCTAGGTTAACTAGCAGGCACTTGGATTATCTAGGTTAACTAATGGGGACTTGGACTATGTATGTTCCAGAGCGGGCAATTGGACTATGTAGGTTCCTTAGCGGGCACTTGGACTACGTAGGTTCCCTAAAGGGCACTTGGACTATCTATGTTACCTAGCGGGCACTTGGACTATGTAGGTTAACTAGCGGACAATTGGCCGATCTAGGTTAACTAGCGGGTACTTGGACTATCTGGTTAACTAGCGGTCCCTTGGACAATAGGTTAACAAGCGGACACTTGCACTATGTAGGTTACCTAGCGGGCACTTGGACTATCTAGGTTAAGTAGCGGGCACTTTGACTATGTAGGTCAACTAGCGGACACTTGCACTATGTAGGTAACGTAGCGGGCACTTTGACTCTGTAGGTTCCCTAGCGGGCACTTGGACTATATAGGTTCCCTACGGGCACTTGGACTATCTAGGTTCCCTAACGGGCACTTGGAATATGTAGGTTCACTATCGGGCACTTGGACTATGTAGGTTCCTCTGCGGGCACTTGGACTATGTAGGTTCCCTACCAGGCTCTTGGACTATGTAGGTTGACTAGCAGGCAATTGGATGATCAAGGTTACCTAGCGGGCACTTGGACTATCTATGTTAAATAGCGGGCACTTGGACTATCTAGGTTAATTAGCGGGCACTTGTACAGTGCAGGTTCCCTAGCGGGCACTTTGACTCTGTAGGTTCCCTAGCGGGCACTTGGACTATATAGGTTCCCTACTGGCACTTGGACTATCTAGGTTCCCTAACGGGCACTTGGAATATGAAGGTTCCCTATCGGGTACTTGGACTATGTAGGTTCCTCAGCGGGCACTTGGACTATGTAGGGTCCCTATCGGGCATTGGACTATGTAGGTTAACTAGCAGGACCTTGGACTATCTAGGTTACCTAGCGGGCACTTGGACTATGTAGGTAAACTAGCGGACACTTGGGCAATCTAGGTTACCTACCGGGCACTTGAACTATGTACATACAATAGTGGGCACTTGGACTATCTAGGTTACCTAGCGGGCATTTGGACTATGTACGTCCCCTAGCGGGCACTTGGACTATCTAGGTTAACTAGAGGGCCCTTGCACTATGTAGGTTAACTAGCGGGCACTTGGACTATCTAGATTAACTAGTGGGCCCTTGGACTATCTAGGTTTACTAGCGGACACATGGACTATCTAGGTTAACTAGCGGGCACTTGGACTATGTAGTTTCCCTAGCGGGCATTTGGATTATTTAGGTTACCTAGTGGGCACTTGGACTATGTTGGTTACCTAGCGGGCACTTGGACTATGTAGTTTCCCTAGCGGGCACTTGGACTATGTAGGTTAACTAGAAGGCACTTGGACTATCAAGGTTACCTAGCGGGCCCTTGGACTATGTAGGTTAACTAGCGGACACTTGGACAATCTAGGTTACCTAGCGGGCACTTGGACTATGTAGGTTCCCTAGCGGGCACTTGGACTATTTAGGTTACCTAGCAGGCACTTTGAATATCTAGGTTAACTAACGGGCATTTGGACTATGTAGGATGCCTAGCGAGCACTTGGACTATGTAGGTTCCCTATCGGGAACTTGGACTGTCTAGGTTAACTAGCGGGCAATTGCACTGTCTAGGTTACCTAGTGGGCACTTGGACTATGTAGTTTACCTAGTAGGCACTTGGACTATGTAGGTTAACTAGCGGGCACTTGGACTATCTAGGTTACTTAGCGGGCACTTGGACTATGTACGTTCCCTAGAGGGCACTTGGGCTATCTACGTTACCTAGCGGGCACTTGGACTCTCTAGGTTAACGAACGTGCACTTGGACTATGTAGGTAACCTAGCGGGCACTTGGACTCTCTAGGTTACCTAGCGGGAACTTGGACTATGTAGGTTACCTAGTGGGCACTTGGAATATCTAGGTTACCTAACGGGCACTTGGACTATCTTGGTTTCTTAGCGGGCACTTGGACTATATAGGTTACCTAGCGGGCCCTTGGACTATGTAGGTTACCTAGCAGGCACTTGGACTATCTAGGTTAACGAAAGGGCACTTGGACTATGTAGGTTAACTATCGTACACTTGGACGATCTAGGTTAACTAGCGGGCACTTGGAATATCTAGGTTAACTAGCGGGCCCTTGGACTATGTAGGTTAATTAGCAGGCACTTGGACTATGTAGGTTAACTAGTGGGCACTTGGACTATCTAGGTTAAATAGCTGACCTTGGACTGTGTAGGATAACTATCAGGCACTTCGACTATCTAGGTTAACTAGCGGGCACTTGGACTATTTAGGTTAACTAGCGGGCACTTGCACAAAGAAGGTTCCCTAGCGGGCACTTTTACTATGTAGTATCCCTAGCGGGCACTTGGACTATATAGGTTCCCTACGGGCACTTGGACTATCTAGGTTCCCTAACGGGCACTTGGACTATTTAGGTTCCTCTGCGGGCACTTGGACTATGTAGGTTCCCTATCGGGCACTTGGACTATCTAGGTTAATTAGCAGGCACGTGGACTATCTAGGTTAATTAGCGAGCACTTGTACATTGCAGGTTCCCTAGCGGGCATTTTGACTATGTAGGTTCCCTAGCGGGCACTTGGACTATATAGATTCCCTACGGGCACTTGGACTATCTAGGTTCCCTAACGGGCAATTGGAATATGTAGGTTCCCTATCGGGCACTTGGACTATGTAGGTTCCTCATCGGCACTTGGACTATGTAGGTACCCTATCGGGCATTGGACTATATAGGTTAACTAGCAGGACCTTGGACTATCTAGGTTACCTAGCGGGCACTTCGACTATGTACGTTAACTAGCGGACACTTGGACAATCTAGGTTACCTAGCGGGCACTTGAAATATGTACATACCCTAGCGGGCACTTGGACTATCTAGGTTACCTAGCGGGTACTTGGACTATGTACGTCCCCCAGCGGGCACTTGGACTATCTAGGTTAACTAGAGGGCCCTTGGACTATGGAGGTTAACTAGCGGGCACTTGGATTATCTCGGTTAACTAGTGGGCACTTAGACGATCTAGGTTAACTAGCGGGCACTTGGACAATCTAGGTTAACTAGCGGGCACTTGGACTATCTAGATTAACTAGCGGGCCCTTATACTATGTAGGTTAACTAGCGGGCACTTGTACTATGTAGTTTCCCTAGCGGGCATTTGGATTATTTAGGTTACCTAGTGGGCACTTGGACTATGTAGGTTACCTAGCGGGCACTTGGACTATGTAGGTTACCAGCGGGCACTTGGACTATCTAGGATAACGAACGTGCACTTGGACTATGTAGGTAACCTAGCGGGCACTTGGACTGTCTAGGTTACCTAGAGGGCACTTGGACTGTCTAGGTTACCTAGAGGGCACTGGGCCTATCTAGGTTAACCAACGGGCACTTGGACTATGTAGGTTAACTAGCGGACACTTCGACTATCTAGGTTAGCTAACGGGCAATTGGAGTATCTAGGTTACCTAGCGGGCACTTGGACTATGTAGGTTCCCTAGCGGGCACTTGGTCTATTTAGGTTACCTAGCAGGCACTTTGACTATCCAGATTAACTAACGGGCATTTGGACTATGTAGGATGCCTAGCGAGCACTTGGACTATGTAGGTTCCCTAGCGATCACATGGACTATGTAGGTTCCCTATCGGGAACTTGGACTGTCTAGGTTAACTAGCGGGCAATTGGACTGTCTTGGTTACCTCATGGGCACTTGGACTATGTAGTTTACCTAGCAGGCACTTGGACTATGTAGGTTAACTAGCGGGCACTTGGACTATCTAGGTTACTTAGCGGGCACAGGACTATGTACGTTCCCTAGCGGGCACTTGGGCTATCTACGTTACCTAGCGGGCACTTGGATTATATAGGTTAACGAACGGCACTTGGACTATGTAGGTAACATAATGGTCACTTGGACTTTCTAGGTTACCTAGCGGGCACTTGGACTATGTAGGTTCCCTAGCGGGCACTTGGACTATTTAGATTACCTAGCAGGCACTTTGAATATCTAGGTTAACTAACGGGCATTTGGACTATGTAGGATGCCTAGCGAGCACTTGGACTATGTAGGTTCCCTATTGGGAACTTGGACTGTCTAGGTTAACTAGCGGGCAATTGGACTGTCTAGGTTACAAAGTGGGCACTGGGACTATGTAGTTTACCTAGTAGGCACTTGGACTATGTAGGTTAACTAGCGGGCACTTGGACTATCTAGGTTACTTAGCGGGCACTTGGACTATGTACGTTCCCTAGAGGGCACTTGGGCTATCTACGTTACCTAGCGGGCACTTGGACTATGTAGGGTAACGAACGGGTACTTGGACTATGTAGGTAACCTAATGGTCACTTGGACTGTCTAGGTTACCTAGCGGGGACTTGGACTATGTAGGTTAACTATCGGGCACTTGGACTATCTAGGTTACCTAGCGGGCCCTTGATCTATGTAGGTTAACTAGCAGGCCTTGGACTATGTAAGTTAACTAGAGGGCACTTTGATGATCCTGGTTAACTAGCGGGCACTTGGACTATCTAGGTTAACTAGCGGGCACTTGGCCTATCTAGGTTAACTAGCGGGCACTTGGACTATGTAGGTTCCCTAGCGGGCATTTGGACTATATAGGTTACCTAGCGGGCACTTGGACTATATAGGTTACCCAGCGGGCACTTGGACTATCTAGGTTAGCTAACGGGCAATTGGACTATCTAGGTTACCTAGCGGGCACTTGGACTATGTAGGTTCCCTAGCGGGGCACTTGGACTATTTAGGTTACCTAGCAGGCACTTTGACTATCTAGGTTAACTAGCGGTTACTTGAACTATGTAGATTAACTAGCGGCACTTGGACTATCTATGTTAACTAGCGGGCCCTTGGACTATGTAGATTCCCTAGTGGGTACTTGGACTATGTAGGTTCCCTAGTGGGCACTTAGTCTCTGTATGTTCCCTAGCGGGCACTTGGACTATGTATGTTCCTTAAGGACACTTGAACTATGTAAGATAACTAACGGGTACTTGGACTATGTAGGTTAACCAGCGGGCCCTTGGACTATCTAGGTTACCTAGCGGGCACTTGGACTATGTTGGTTAACTACCGGGCACTTGCACTATCTAGGTTACCTAACGGGCACTTGGACTATGTACGTTCCCTAGCGGGCACTTGGACTATCTAGGTTAACTAGCGGGCACTTGGACTATGTAGGTTAACTAGGGGACACTTGCCCTATATAGGTTACCTAGCGGCACTTGGACTGTCTAGGTTAACTAGCGGGCACTTGGCCTATCTGTGTTAACTAGCGTGCACTTGGACTATGTAGGTTCCTTAGCGGGCACTTGGACTATCTAGTTTACCTAGCGGGCACTTGGACTATGTAGGTTAACTAGCGGGCCCTTGGACTATCTAGGTTACATAGCTGGAACTTGGACTATGTAGATTACCTTGGGGGCACGTGGACTATGTAGGTTAACCAAAGACACTTGGACGATCTAGGTTAAATAGGGGGCCCTTGGAGTATGTAGGTTAACGAACGGGCATTTGGACTATGTAGGTTAACTAGCAGGCACTTGGACTGTCTAGGTTACCTAGCGGGCACTTGGACTATCTAGGTTAACGAATGGGCACTTGGACTATCTAGGTTAACTAGCGGGCACTTGGACTATGTAGGTTACCTAGCGGGCACTTGCACTCTCTAGGTTACCTAGCCGGCACTTTGACTATGTATGTTAATTAGCGGGCATTTGGAATATCTAGGTTACCTAGCGGGCACTTTGACTGTCTAGGTTACCTAGCGGGCACTTGAACTATGTACATACCCTAGCGAGCACTTGGACTATCTAGGTTACCTAGCGGGCACTTGGACTACGTACGTCCCCTAGCGGGCACTTGGACTATCTAGGTTAACTAGAGGGCCTTGGACTATGTAGGTTAACTAGCGGGCACTTGGATTATCTAGGTTAACTAGCGGGCACTTAGACGATTTAGGTTAACTAGCGGGCACTTGGACTATCTAAGTTAACTAGCGGGCACTTGGACTATCTAGATTAACTAGCGGGCCCTTATACTATCTAGGTTTACTAGCGTGCACTTGGGCTATCTAGGTTATCTAGCGGGCACTTCTACTATGTAGTTTCCCTAGCGGGTATTTGGATTATTTAGGTTACCTAGTGGGCACTTGGACTATGTTGGTTACCTAGCGGGCACTTGGACTGTCTAGGTTACCTAGCGGGCACTTGGCCTATCTAGGTTAACGAACGTGCACTTGGACTATGTAGATAACCTAGCGGGCACTTGGACTGTCTAGGTTAACCAACGGGCACTTGGACTATGTAGGTTAACTAGCGGACACTTCGACTATCTAGGTTAGCTAACGGGCAATTGGACTATCTAGGTTACCTAGCGGGCACTTGGACTATGTAGGTTCCCTAGCGGGCACTTGGACTATTTAGGTTACTTAGCAGGCACTTTGACTATCTAGGTTAACTAACGGGCATTTGGACTATGTAGGATGCCTAGCGAACACTTGGACTATGTAGGTTACCTAGCGAGCACTTGGACTATGTAGGTTAACCAGCGGGCACTTGGACTATCTAGGTTACTTAGCGGGCACTTGGACTATGTACGTTCCCTAGAGGGCACTTGGGCTATCTACGTTACCTAGCGGGCACTTGGACTCTCTAGGTTAACGAACGTGCACTTGGACTATGTAGGTAACCTAGCCGGCACTTGGACTGTCTAGGTTACCTAGCGGGAACTTGGACTATGTAGGTTACATAGTGGGCACTTGGACTATCTAGGTTACCTAACGGGCACTTGGACTATCTTGGTTTCTTTGCGGGCACTTGGACTATATAGGTTACCTAGCGGGCCCTTGGACTATGTAGGTTACCTAGCAGGCACTTGGACTATCTAGGTTAACGAAAGGGCACTTGGACTATGTAGGTTAACTATCGTACACTTGGACGATCTAGGTTAACTAGCGGGCACTTGGAATATCTAGGTTAACTAGCGGGCCCTTGGACTATGTAGGTTAATTAGCAGGCACTTGGACTATGTAGGTTAACTAGCGGGCACTTGGACTATCTAGGTTAACTAGCTGACCTTGGACTGTGTAGGTTAACTATCAGGCACTTCGACTATCTAGGTTAACTAGCGGGCACTTGGACTATCTAGGTTAACTAGCGGGCACTTGCACAAAGAAGGTTCCCTAGCGGGCACTTTTACTATGTAGTATCCCTAGCGGGCACTTGGACTATATAGGTTCCCTACGGGCACTTGGACTCTCTAGGTTCCCTAACGGGCACTTGGACTATTTAGGTTCCTCTGCGGGCACTTGGACTATGTAGGTTCCCTATCAGGCACTTGGACTATGTAGGTTAACTATCGGGCACTTGGACTATCTAGGTTAATTAGCAGGCACTTGGACTATCTAGGTTAATTAGCGAGCACTTGTACAATGCAGGTTCCGTAGCGGGCATTTTGACTATGTTGGTTCCCTAGCGGGCACTTGGACTATCTAGGTTCCCTAACGGGCAATTGGAATATGTAGGTTCCCTATCGGGCACTTGGACTATGTAGGTTCCTCAGCGGCACTTGGACTATGTAGGTACCCTATCGGGCATTGGACTATGTAGGTTAACTAGCAGGACCTTCGACTATCTAGGTTACCTAGCGGGCACTTCGACTATGTACGTTAACTAGCGGACACTTGGACAATCTAGGTTACCTAGCGGGCACTTGAAATATGTACATACCCGAGCGGGCACTTGGACTATCTAGGTTACCAAGCGGGCACTTGGACTATGTACGTCCCCTAGCGGGCACTTGGACTATCTAGGTTAACTAGAGGGCCCTTGGACTATGGAGGTTAACTAGCGGGCACTTGGATTATCTCGGTTAACTAGTGGACACTTAGACGATCTAGGTTAACTATCGGGCACTTGGACTATGTAGGTTAACTAGCGGACACTTCGACTATCTAGGTTAGCTAACGGGCAATTGGACTATCTAGGTTACCTAGCGGGCACTTGGACTATGTAGGTTCCCTAGCGGGCACTTGGACTATTTAGGTTACCTAGCAGGCACTTTGACTATCTAGATTAACTAACGGGCATTTGGACTATGTAGGATGCCTAGCGAGCACTTGGAATATGTAGGTTCCCTAGCGATCACATGGACTATGTAGGTTCCCTATCGGGAACTTGGACTGTCTAGGTTAACTAGCGGGCAATTGGACTGTCTTGGTTACCTCGTGGGCACTTGGACTATGTAGTTTACCTAGCAGGCACTTGGACTATGTTGGTTAACTAGCGGGCACTTGGACTATCTAGGTTACTTAGCGGGCACATGGACTATGTACGTTCCCTAGCGGGCACTTGGGCTATCTACGTTACCTAGCGGGCACTTGGATTATATAGGTTAACGAACGGGCACTTGGACTATGTAGGTAACATAATGGTCACTTGCACTGTCTAGGTTACCTAGCGGGGACTTGGACTATGTAGGTTAACTAGCGGGCACTTGGATTATCTAGGTTAACTAGCGGGCCCTTGGTCTATGTAGGTTAACTAGCAGGCCTTTGGACTATGTAAGTTAACTGGAGGGCACTTTGATGATCCTAGTTAACTAGCGAGCACTTGGACTATCTAGGTTAACTAGCGGGCACTTGGACTATGTAGGTTCCCAAGCGGGCATTTGGACTATATAGGTTACCTAGCGGGCACTTGGACTATGTAGGTTACCTAGCGGGCACTTGGACTATCTAGGTTAACTAGCAGGCACTTGGATTATCAAGGTTAACTAATGGGGACTTGGACTATGTATGTTACAGAGCGGGCAATTGGACTATGTAGGTTCCTTAGCGGGCACTTGAACTATGTAGGTTCCCTAAAGGGCACTTGGACTATGTAGGTTAACTAGCGGACACTTGGGCAATCTAGGTTACCTACCGGGCACTTGAACTATGTACATACAATAGTGGGCACTTGGACTATCTAGGTTACCTAGCGGGCATTTGGACTATGTACGTCCCCTAGCGGGCACTTGGACTATCTAGGTTAACTAGAGGGCCCTTGGACTATGTAGGTTAACTAGCGGGCACTTGGACTATCTAGATTAACTAGTGGGCCCTTGGACTATCTAGGTTTACTAGCGGACACATGGACCATCTAGGTTAACTAGCGGGCACTTGGACTATGTAGTTTTCCTAGCGGGCATTTGGATTATTTAGGTTACCTAGTGGGCACTTGGACTATGTTGGTTACCTAGCGGGCACTTGGACTATGTAGTTTCCCTAGCGGGCACTTGGACTATGTAGGTTAACTAGAAGGCACTTGGACTATCAAGGTTACCTAGCGGGCCCTTGGACTATGTAGGTTAACTAGCGGACACTTGGACAATCTAGGTTACCTAGCGGGCACTTGAACTATGTACATACCCTAGCGGGCACTTGGACTATCTAGGTTACCTAGCGGGCACTTGGACTATGTACGTCCCCTAGCGGGCACTTGGACTATCTAGGTTAACTAGAGGGCCTTGGACTATGTAGGTTAACTAGCGGGCACTTGGATTATCTAGGTTAACTAGCGGGCACTTAGACGATCTAGGTTAACTAGCGGGCACTTGGACTATCTAGGTTAACTAGCAGGCACTTGGACTATCTAGGTTAACTAGCGGGCACTTGGACTATGTAGTTTCCCTAGCGGGCAAATTTGATTATTTAGGTTACCTAGTGGGCACTTGGACTATGTTGGTTACCTAGCAGGCACTTGGACTGTCTAGGTTACCTAGCGGGCACTTGGCCTATCTAGGTTAACGAACGTGCACTTGGACTATGTAGGTAACCTAGCGGGCACTTGGACTGTCTAGGTTACCTAGCGGGCACTTGGCCTATCTAGGTTAACCAACGGGCACTTGGACTATGTAGGTTAACTAGCGGACACTTCGACTATCTAGGTTAGCTAAGGGCAATTGGACTATCTAGGTTACCTAGCGGGCACTTGGACTATGTAGGTTCCCTAGCGGGCACTTGGACTATTTAGGTTACCTAGCAGGCACTTTGAATATCTAGGTTAACTAACGGGCATTTGGACTATGTAGGATGCCTAGCGAGCACTTGGACTATGTAGGTTCCCTATCGGGAACTTGGACTGTCTAGGTTAACTAGCGGGCAATTGCACTGTCTAGGTTACAAAGTGGGCACTTGGACTATGTAGTTTACCTAGTAGGCACTTGGACTACGTAGGTTAACTAGCGGGCACTTGGACTATCTAGGTTACTTAGCGGGCACTTGGACTATGTACGTTCCCTAGAGGGCACTTGGGCTATCTACGTTACCTATCGGGCACTTGGACTATGTAGGTTAACGAATGGGTACTTGGACTATGTAGGTAACCTAATGGTCACTTGGACTGTCTAGGTTACCTTGCGGGGACTTGGACTATCTAGATTAACTAGTGGGCCCTTGGACTATCTAGGTTTACTAGCGGACACATGGACCATCTAGGTTAACTAGCGGGCACTTGGACTATGTAGTTTTCCTAGCGGGCATTTGGAGTATTTAGGTTACCTAGTGGGCACTTGGACTATGTTGGTTACCTAGCGGGCACTTGGACTATGTAGTTTCCCTAGCGGGCACTTGTACTATGTAGGTTAACTAGAAGGCACTTGGACTATCAAGGTTACCTAGCGGGCCCTTGGACTATGTAGGTTAACTAGCGGACACTTGGACAATCTAGGTTACCTAGCGGGCACTTGAACTATGTACATACCCTAGCGGGCACTTGGACTATCTAGGTTACCTAGCGGGCACTTGGACTATGTACGTCCCCTAGCGGGCACTTGGACTATCTAGGTTAACTAGAGGGCCTTGGACTATGTAGGTTAACTAGCGGGCACTTGGATTATCTAGGTTAACTAGCGGGCACTTAGACGATCTAGGTTAACTAGCGGGCACTTGGACTATCTAGGTTAACTAGCAGGCACTTGGACTATCTAGGTTAACTAGCGGGCACTTGGACTATGTAGTTTCCCTAGCGGGCAAATTTGATTATTTAGGTTACCTAGTGGGCACTTGGACTATGTTGGTTACCTAGCAGGCACTTGGACTGTCTAGGTTACCTAGCGGGCACTTGGCCTATCTAGGTTAACGAACGTGCACTTGGACTATGTAGGTAACCTAGCGGGCACTTGGACTGTCTAGGTTACCTAGCGGGCACTTGGCCTATCTAGGTTAACCAACGGGCACTTGGACTATGTAGGTTAACTAGCGGACACTTCGACTATCTAGGTTAACTAAGGGCAATTGGACTATCTAGGTTACCTAGCGGGCACTTGGACTATGTAGGTTCCCTAGCGGGCACTTGGACTATTTAGGTTACCTAGCAGGCACTTTGAATATCTAGGTTAACTAACGGGCATTTGGACTATGTAGGATGCCTAGCGAGCACTTGGACTATGTAGGTTCCCTATCGGGATCTTGGACTGTCTAGGTTAACTAGCGGGCAATTGCACTGTCTAGGTTACAAAGTGGGCACTTGGACTATGTAGTTTACCTAGTAGGCACTTGGACTACGTAGGTTAACTAGCGGGCACTTGGACTATCTAGGTTACTTAGCGGGCACTTGGACTATGTACGTTCCCTAGAGGGCACTTGGGCTATCTACGTTACCTAGCGGGCACTTGGACTATGTAGGTTAACGAATGGGTACTTGGACTATGTAGGTAACCTAATGGTCACTTGGACTGTCTAGGTTACCTAGCGGGGACTTGGACTATGTAGGTTAACTATCGGGCACTTGGACTATCTAGGTTAACTAGCGGGCCCTTGATCTATGTAGGTTAACTAGCAGGCCTTTGGACTATGTAAGTTAACTAGAGGGCACTTTGATGATCCTGGTTAACTAGCGGGCACTTGGAATATCTAGGTTAACTAGCGGGCACTTGGCCTATCTAGGTTAACTAGCGGGCACTTGGACTATGGAGGTTCCCTAGCGGGCATTTGGACTATATAGGTTACCTAGCGGGCACTTGGACTATATAGGTTACCTAGCGGGCACTTGGTCTATCTAGGTTAGCTAACGGGCAATTGGACTATCTAGGTTACCTAGCGGGCACTTGGACTATGTAGGTTCCCTAGCGGGCACTTGGACTATTTAGGTTACCTAGCAGGCACTTTGACTATCTAGGTTAACTAGCGGGTACTTGAACTATGTAGGATAACTAGCGGCACTTGGACTATCTACGTTAACTAGCGGGCCCTTGGACTATGTAGATTCCCTAGCGGGTACTTGGACTATGTAGGTTCCCTAGTGGGCACTTAGTCTCTGTATGTTCCCTAGCGGGCACTTGGACTATGTATGTTCCTTAAGGACACTTGAACTCTGTAAGATAACTAACGGGTACTTGGACTATGTAGGTTAACCAGCGGGCCCTTGGACTATCTAGGTTACCTAGCGGGCACTTGGACTATGTAGGTTATCTACCGGGCACTTGCACTATCTAGGTTACCTAACGGGCACTTGGACTATGTACATTCCCTAGCGGGCACTTGGACTATCTATGTTAACTAGCGGGCACTTGGACTATGTAGGTTAACTAGGGGACACTTGCACTATATAGGTTACCTAGCGGCACTTGGACTGTCTAGGTTAACTAGCGGGCACTTGGCCTATCTGTGTTAACTAGCGTGCACTTGGAATATGTAGGTTCCTTAGCGGGCACTTGGACTATCTAGTTTACCTAGCGGGCACTTGGACTATGTAGGTTAACTAGCGGGCCCTTGGACTATCTAGGTTACATAGCTGGAACTTGGACTATGTAGATTACCTTGGGGGCACGTGGACTATGTAGGTTAACCAAAGACACTTGGACGATCTATGTTAAATAGGGGGCCCTTGGAGTATGTAGGTTAACGAACGGGCATTTGGACTATGTAGGTTACCTAGCAGGCACTTGGACTGTCTAGGTTACCTAGCGGGCACTTGGACTATCTAGGTTAACGAACGGGCACTTGGACTATCTAGGTTAACTAGCGGGCACTTGGACTATGTAGGTTACCTATCGGGCACTTGCACTCTCTAGGTTACCTAGCGGGCAATTGGACTATGTATGTTAATTAGCGGGCATTTGGACTATCTAGGTTACCTAGCGGGCACTTGGACTGTCTAGGTTACCAAGCGGGCACTTGAACTATGTACATACCCTAGCGAGCACTTGGACTATCTAGGTTACCTAGCGGGCACTTGGACTACGTACGTCCCCTAGCGGGCACTTGGACTATCTAGGTTAACTAGCGGGCACTTAGACGATTTAGGTTAACTAGCGGGCACTTGGACTATCTAGGTTAACTAGCGGGCACTTGGACTATCTAGATTAACTATCGGGCCCTTATACTATCTAGGTTTACTAGCGGGCACTTGGGCTATCTAGGTTATCTAGCGGGCACTTCTACTATGTAGTTTCCCTAGCGGGCATTTGGATTATTTAGGTTACCTAGTGGGCACTTGGACTAAGTTGGTTACCTAGCGGGCACTTGGACTGTCTAGGTTACCTAGCGGGCACTTGGCCTATCTAGGTTAACGAACGTGCACTTGGACTATGTAGATAACCTAGCGGGCACTTGGACTGTCTAGGTTAACCAACGGGCACTTGGACTATGTAGGTTAACTAGCGGACACTTCGACTATCTAGGTTAGCTAACGGGCAATTGGACTATCTAGGTTACCTAGCGGGCACTTGGACTATGTAGGTTCCCTAGCGGGCACTTGGACTATTTAGGTTACTTAGCAGGCACTTTGACTATCTAGGTTAACTAACGGGCATTTGGACTATGTAGGATGCCTAGCGAGCACTTGGACTATGTAGGTTACCTAGCGAGCACTTGGACTATGTAGGTTAACCAGCGGGCACTTGGACTATCTAGGTTACTTAGCGGGCACTTGGACTATGTACGTTCCCTAGAGGGCACTTGGGCTATCTACGTTACCTAGCGGGCACTTGGACTCTCTAGGTTAACGAACGTGCACTTGGACTATGTAGGTAACCTAGCCGGCACTTGGACTGTCTAGGTTACCTAGCGGGAACTTGGACTATGTAGGTTACATAGTGGGCACTTGGACTATCTAGGTTACCTAACGGGCACTTGGAATATCTTGGTTTCTTAGCGGGCACTTGGACTATATAGGTTACCTAGCGGGCCCTTGGACTATGTAGGTTACCTAGCAGGCACTTGGACTATCTAGGTTAACGAAAGGGCACTTGGACTATGTAGGTTAACTATCGTACACTTGGACGATCTAGGTTAACTAGCGGGCACTTGGAATATCTAGGTTAACTAGCGGGCCCTTGGACTATGTAGGTTAATTAGCAGGCACTTGGACTATGTAGGTTAACTAGCGGGCACTTGGACTATCTAGGTTAACTACCTGACCTTGGACTGTGTAGGTTAACTATCAGGCACTTCGACTATCTAGGTTAACTAGCGGGCACTTGGACTATCTAGGTTAACTAGCGGGCACTTGCACAAAGAAGGTTCCCTAGCGGGCACTTTTACTATGTAGTATCCCTAGCGGGCACTTGGATTATATAGGTTCCCTACGGGCACTTGGACTCTCTAGGTTCCCTAACGGGCACTTGGACTATTTAGGTTCCTCTGCGGGCACTTGGACTATGTAGGTTCCCTATCAGGCACTTGGACTATGTAGGTTAACTATCGGGCACTTGGACTATCTAGGTTAATTAGCAGGCACGTGGACTATCTAGGTTAATTAGCGAGCACTTGTACAATGCAGGTTCCGTAGCGGGCATTTTGACTATGTTGGTTCCCTAGCGGGCACTTGGACTATCTAGGTTCCCTAACGGGCAATTGGAATATGTAGGTTCCCTATCGGGCACTTGGACTATGTAGGTTCCTCAGCGGCACTTGGACTATGTAGGTACCCTATCGGGCATTGGACTATGTAGGTTAACTAGCAGGACCTTCGACTATCTAGGTTACCTAGCGGGCACTTCGACTATGTACGTTAACTAGCGGACACTTGGACAATCTAGGTTACCTAGCGGGCACTTGAAATATGTACATACCCGAGCGGGCACTTGGACTATCTAGGTTACCAAGCGGGCACTTGGACTATGTACGTCCCCTAGCGGGCACTTGGACTATCTAGGTTAACTAGAGGGCCTTGGACTATGTAGGTTAACTAGCGGGCACTTGGATTATCTAGGTTAACTAGCGGGCACTTAGACGATCTAGGTTAACTAGCGGGCACTTGGACTATCTAGGTTAACTAGCAGGCACTTGGACTATCTAGTTTAACTAGCGGGCACTTGGACTATGTAGTTTCCCTAGCGGGCAAATTTGATTATTTAGGTTACCTAGTGGGCACTTGGACTATGTTGGTTACCTAGCAGGCACTTGGACTGTCTAGGTTACCTAGCGGGCACTTGGCCTATCTAGGTTAACGAACGTGCACTTGGATTATGTAGGTAACCTAGCGGGCACTTGGACTGTCTAGGTTACCTAGCGGGCACTTGGCCTATCTAGGTTAACCAACGGGCACTTGGACTATGTAGGTTAACTAGCGGACACTTCGACTATCTAGGTTAGCTAAGGGCAATTGGACTATCTAGGTTACCTAGCGGGCACTTGGACTATGTAGGTTCCCTAGCGGGCACTTGGACTATTTAGGTTACCTAGCAGGCACTTTGAATATCTAGGTTAACTAACGGGCATTTGGACTATGTAGGATGCCTAGCGAGCACTTGGACTATGTAGGTTCCCTATCGGGAACTTGGACTGTCTAGGTTAACTAGCGGGCAATTGCACTGTCTAGGTTACAAAGTGGGCACTTGGACTATGTAGTTTACCTAGTAGGCACTTGGACTACGTAGGTTAACTAGCGGGCACTTGGACTATCTAGGTTACTTAGCGGGCACTTGGACTATGTACGTTCCCTAGAGGGCACTTGGGCTATCTACGTTACCTAGCGGGCACTTGGACTATGTAGGTTAACGAATGGGTACTTGGACTATGTAGGTAACCTAATGGTCACTTGGACTGTCTAGGTTACCTAGCGGGGACTTGGACTATGTAGGTTAACTATCGGGCACTTGGACTATCTAGGTTAACTAGCGGGCCCTTGATCTATGTAGGTTAACTAGCAGGCCTTTGGACTATGTAAGTTAACTAGAGGGCACTTTGATGATCCTGGTTAACTAGCGGGCACTTGGAATATCTAGGTTAACTAGCGGGCACTTGGCCTATCTAGGTTAACTAGCAGGCACTTGGACTATGGAGGTTCCCTAGCGGGCATTTGGACTATATAGGTTACCTAGCGGGCACTTGGACTATATAGGTTACCTAGCGGGCACTTGGTCTATCTAGGTTAGCTAACGGGCAATTGGACTATCTAGGTTACCTAGCGGGCACTTGGACTATGTAGGTTCCCTAGCGGGCACTTGGACTATTTAGGTTACCTAGCAGGCACTTTGACTATCTAGGTTAACTAGCGGGTACTTGAACTATGTAGGATAACTAGCGGCACTTGGACTATCTACGTTAACTAGCGGGCCCTTGGACTATGTAGATTCCCTAGCGGGTACTTGGACTATGTAGGTTCCCTAGTGGGCACTTAGTCTCTGTATGTTCCCTAGCGGGCACTTGGACTATGTATGTTCCTTAAGGACACTTGAACTCTGTAAGATAACTAACGGGTACTTGGACTATGTAGGTTAACCAGCGGGCCCTTGGACTATCTAGGTTACCTAGCGGGCACTTGGACTATGTAGGTTATCTACCGGGCACTTGCACTATCTAGGTTACCTAACGGGCACTTGGACTATGTACATTCCCTAGCGGGCACTTGGACTATCTATGTTAACTAGCGGGCACTTGGACTATGTAGGTTAACTAGGGGACACTTGCACTATATAGGTTACCTAGCGGCACTTGGACTGTCTAGGTTAACTAGCGGGCACTTGGCCTATCTGTGTTAACTAGCGTGCACTTGGAATATGTAGGTTCCTTAGCGGGCACTTGGACTATCTAGTTTACCTAGCGGGCACTTGGACTATGTAGGTTAACTAGCGGGCCCTTGGACTATCTAGGTTACATAGCTGGAACTTGGACTATGTAGATTACCTTGGGGGCACGTGGACTATGTAGGTTAACCAAAGACACTTGGACGATCTATGTTAAATAGGGGGCCCTTGGAGTATGTAGGTTAACGAACGGGCATTTGGACTATGTAGGTTACCTAGCAGGCACTTGGACTGTCTAGGTTACCTAGCGGGCACTTGGACTATCTAGGTTAACGAACGGGCACTTGGACTATCTAGGTTAACTAGCGGGCACTTGGACTATGTAGGTTACCTATCGGGCACTTGCACTCTCTAGGTTACCTAGCGGGCAATTGGACTATGTATGTTAATTAGCGGGCATTTGGACTATCTAGGTTACCTAGCGGGCACTTGGACTGTCTAGGTTACCAAGCGGGCACTTGAACTATGTACATACCCTAGCGAGCACTTGGACTATCTAGGTTACCTAGCGGGCACTTGGACTACGTACGTCCCCTAGCGGGCACTTGGACTATCTAGGTTAACTAGCGGGCACTTGGACTATCTAGATTAACTAGCGGGCCCTTATACTATCTAGGTTTACTAGCGGGCACTTGGACTATCTAGGTTAACTAGCGGGCACTTGGACTATGTAGTTTCCCTAGCGGGCATTTGGATTATTTAGGTTACCTTGTGGGCACTTGGACTATGTTGGTTACCTGGCGGGCACTTGGACTGTCTAGATTACCTAGCGGGCACTTGGACTGTCTAGATTACCTAGCGGGCACTTGGCCTATCTAGGTTAACGAACGTGCACTTGGACTATGTAGGTAAACTAGCGGGCACTTGGACTGTCTAGGTTACCTAGCGGGCACTTGGCCTATCTAGGTTAACCAACGGGCACTTGGACTATGTAGGTTAACTAGCGGACACTTCGACTATCTAGGTTAGCTAACGGGCAATTGGACTATCTAGGTTACCTAGCGGGCACTTGGACTATGTAGGTTCCCTAGCGGGCACTTGGACTATTTAGGTTACCTAGCAGGCACTTTGACTATCTAGGTTAACTAACGGGCATTTGGACTATGTAGGATGCCTAGCGAGCACTTGGACTATGTAGGTTACCTACCGAGCACTTGGACTATGTAGGTTCCCTATCGGGAACTTGGACTGTCTAGGTTAACTAACGGGCAATTGGACTGTCTAGGTTACCTAGTGGGCACTTGGACTATGTAGTTTACCTAGCAGGCACTTGGACTATGTAGGTTAACTAGCGGGCACTTGGACTATCTAGGTTACCTAGCGGGCACTTGGACTATGTACGTTCCCTAGAGGGCACTTGGGCTATCTACGTTACCTAGCGGGCACTTGGACTATGTAGGTTAACGAACGGGTACTTGGACTATGTAGGTAACCTAATTGTCACTTGGACTATGTAGGTTACCTAGCGGGGACTTGGACTATGTAGGTTAACTATCGGGCACTTGGACTATCTAGGTTAACTAGCGGGCCCTGGGTCTATGTAGGTTAACTAGCAGGCCTTTGGACTATGTAAGTTAACTAGAGGGCACTTTGATGATCCTGGTTACCTAGCGGGCACTTGAACTATCTAGGTTAACCAGCGGGCACTTTAACTATGTAGGTCAACTAGCGGACAATTGCACTATGTAGTTCACGAAGCGGGCACTTTGACTCTGTAGGTTCCCTAGCGGGCACTTGGACTATATAGGTTCCCTACGGGCACTTGGACTATCTAGGTTCCCTAACGGGCACTTGGAATATGTAGGTTCCCTATCGGGCACTTGGACTATGTAGGTTCCTCTGCGGGCACTTGGACTATGTAGGTTCCCTATCAGGCTCTTGGACTATGTAGGTTGCCTAGCGGGCAATTGGATGATCAAGGTTACCTAGCGGGCACTTGGACTATCTATGTTAACTAGCGGGCACTTTGACTATCTAGGTTAATTAGCGGGCCCTTGTACAATGCAGGTTCCCTAGCGGGCACTTTGACTATGTAGGTTCCCTAGCGGGCACTTGGACTCTATAGGTTCCCTACTGGCACTTGGACTCTATAGGTTCCCTACTGGCACTTGGACTATCTAGGTTCCCTAACGGGCACTTGGAATATGAAGGTTCCCTCTCGGGTACTTGGACTATGTAGGTTCCTCAGCGGGCAATTGGACTATGTAGGGTCCCTATCGGGCATTGGACTATGTAGGTTGACTAGCGGGCAATTGGATGATCAAGGTTAACTAGTGGGCACTTTGACTATCTATGTTAACTAGCGGGCACTTGGACTATCTAGGTTAATTAGCGGGCCCTTGTACAATGCAGGTTCCCTAGCGGGCACTTTGACTATGTAGGTTCCCTAGCGGGCACTTGGACTATATAGGTTCCCTACGGGCACATGGACTATCTAGGTTCCCTAACGGGCACTTGGAATATGAAGGTTCCATATCAGGTACTTGGACTATGTAGGTTCCTCAGCGGGCACTTGGACTATGTAGGGTCCCTATCGGGCATTGGACTATGTAGGTTCACTAGCAGGACCTTGGACTATCTAGGTTACCTAGCGGGCACTTGGACTATGTACATACAATAGTGGGCACTTGGACTATCTAGGTTACCTAGCGGGCACTTGGACTATGTACGTCCCCTTGCGTGCACTTGGACTATGTAGGTTAACTAGAGGGCCCTTGGACTATGTAGGTTAACTAGCGGGCACTTGGACTATCTACATTAACTAGTGGGCCCTTGGACTATCTAGGTTTACTAGCGGGCCCTTGGACTATCTAGGTTAACTAGCGGGCACTTGGACTATGTAGTTTCCCTAGCGGGCATTTGGATTATTTAGGTTACCTAGTGGGCACTTGGACTATGTTGGCTACCTAACGGGCACTTGGACTATGTAGTTTCCCTAGCGGGCACTTGGACTATGTAGGTTAACTAGAAGGCACTTGGACTATCAAGGTTACCTAGCGGGCCCTTGGACTATGTAGGTTAACTAGCGGACACTTGGACAATCTAGGTTACCTAGCGGGCACTTGAACTATGTACATACCCTAGCGGGCACTTGGACTATCTAGGTTACCTAGCGGGCACTTGGACTATGTACGTTCCCTAGCGGGCACTTGGACTATCTAGGTTAACTAGAGGGCCTTGGACTATCTAGGTTACCTAGCGGGCACTTGGACTATGTACGTTCCCTAGCGGGCACTTGGACTATCTAGGTTAACTAGAGGGCCTTGGACTATGTAGGTTAACTAGCGGGCACTTGGATTATCTAGGTTAACTAGCGGGCACTTAGACGATCTAGGGTAACTAGCGGGCACTTGGACTATCTAGGTTAACTAGCGGGCACTTGGACTATCTAGATTAACTAGCGGGCCCTTATACTATCTAGGTTTACTAGCGGGCACTTGGACTATCTAGGTTAACTAGCGGGCACTTGGACTATGTTGGTTACCTAGCGGGTACTTGCACTCTCTAGGTTACCTAGCGGGCACTTCGCCTATCTAGGTTAACGAACGTGCACTTGGACTATGTAGGTAACCTAGGCGGGCACTTGGAATGTCTAGGTTACCTAGCGGGCACTTGGCCTATCTAGGTTAACCAACGGGCACTTGGACTATGTAGGTTAACTAGCGGACACTTCGACTATCTAGTTTAGCTAACGGGCAATTGGACTATCTAGGTTACCTAGCGGGCACTTGGACTATGTAGGTTCCCTAGCGGGCACTTGGACTATTTAGGTTACCTAGCAGGCACTTTGAATATCTAGGTTAACTAACGGGCATTTGGACTATGTAGGATGCCTAGCGAGCACTTGGACTATGTAGGTTCCCTATCGGGAACTTGGACTGTCTAGGTTAACTAGCGGGCAATTGGACTGTCTAGGTTACCTAGTGGGCACTTGGACTATGTAGTTTACCTAGCAGGCACTTGGACTATGTAGGTTAACAGGCGGGCACTTGGACTATGTAGGTTAACAGGCGGGCACTTGGACTATCTAGGTTACTTAGCGGGCACTTGGACTATGTACGTTCCATAGAGGGCACTTGGGCTATCTACGTTACCTAGCGGGCACTTGGACTATGTAGGTTAACGAACGGGTACTTGGAGTATGTAGGTAACCTAATGGTCACTTGGACTGTCTAGGTTACCTAGCGGGGACTTGGACTATGTAGGTTAACTATCGGGCACTTGGACTATCTAGGTTAACTAGCGGGCCCTTGGTCTATGTATGTTAACTAGCAGGCCTTTGGACTATGTAATTTAACTAGAGGGCACTTTGATGATCCTGGTTAACTAGCGGGCACTTGGACTATCTAGGTTAACTAGCGGGCACATGGGCTATATAGGTTACCTAGGGGGCACTTGGACTGTCTAGGTTACCTAGCGGGCACTTGGCCTATCTAGGTTAACCAACGGGCACTTGGACTATGTAGGTTAACTAGCGGACACTTCGACTATCTAGGTTAGCTAAGGGCAATTGGACTATCTAGGTTACCTAGCGGGCACTTGGACTATGTAGGTTCCCTAGCGGGCACTTGGACTATTTAGGTTACCTAGCAGGCACTTTGAATATCTAGGTTAACTAACGGGCATTTGGACTATGTAGGATGCCTAGCGAGCACTTGGACTATGTAGGTTCCCTATCGGGAACTTGGACTGTCTAGGTTAACTAGCGGGCAATTGCACTGTCTAGGTTACAAAGTGGGCACTTGGACTATGTAGTTTACCTAGTAGGCACTTGGACCTCGTAGGTTAAATAGCGGGCACTTGGACTATCTAGGTTACTTAGCGGGCACTTGGACTATGTACGTTCCCTAGAGGGCACTTGGGCTATCTACGTTACCTAGCGGGCACTTGGACTATGTAGGTTAACGAATGGGTACTTGGACTATGTAGGTAACCTAATGGTCACTTGGACTGTCTAGGTTACCTAGCGGGGACTTGGACTATGTAGGTTAACTATCGGGCACTTGGACTATCTAGGTTAACTAGCGGGCCCTTGATCTATGTAGGTTAACTAGCAGGCCTTTGGACTATGTAAGTTAACTAGAGGGCACTTTGATGATCCTGGTTAACTAGCGGGCACTTGGAATATCTAGGTTAACTAGCGGGCACTTGGCCTATCTAGGTTAACTAGCGGGCACTTGGACTATGGAGGTTCCCTAGCGGGCATTTGGACTATATAGGTTACCTAGCGGGCACTTGGACTATATAGGTTACCTAGCGGGCACTTGGTCTATCTAGGTTAGCTAACGGGCAATTGGACTATCTAGGTTACCTAGCGGGCACTTGGACTATGTAGGTTCCCTAGCGGGCACTTGGACTATTTAGGTTACCTAGCAGGCACTTTGACTATCTAGGTTAACTAGCGGGTACTTGAACTATGTAGGATAACTAGCGGCACTTGGACTATCTACGTTAACTAGCGGGCCCTTGGACTATGTAGATTCCCTAGCGGGTACTTGGACTATGTAGGTTCCCTAGTGGGCACTTAGTCTCTGTATGTTCCCTAGCGGGCACTTGGACTATGTATGTTCCTTAAGGACACTTGAACTCTGTAAGATAACTAACGGGTACTTGGACTATGTAGGTTAACCAGCGGGCCCTTGGACTATCTAGGTTACCTAGCGGGCACTTGGACTATGTAGGTTATCTACCGGGCACTTGCACTATCTAGGTTACCTAACGGGCACTTGGACTATGTACATTCCCTAGCGGGCACTTGGACTATCTATGTTAACTAGCGGGCACTTGGACTATGTAGGTTAACTAGGGGACACTTGCACTATATAGGTTACCTAGCGGCACTTGGACTGTCTAGGTTAACTAGCGGGCACTTGGCCTATCTGTGTTAACTAGCGTGCACTTGGAATATGTAGGTTCCTTAGCGGGCACTTGGACTATCTAGTTTACCTAGCGGGCACTTGGACTATGTAGGTTAACTAGCGGGCCCTTGGACTATCTAGGTTACATAGCTGGAACTTGGACTATGTAGATTACCTTGGGGGCACGTGGACTATGTAGGTTAACCAAAGACACTTGGACGATCTATGTTAAATAGGGGGCCCTTGGAGTATGTAGGTTAACGAACGGGCATTTGGACTATGTAGGTTACCTAGCAGGCACTTGGACTGTCTAGGTTACCTAGCGGGCACTTGGACTATCTAGGTTAACGAACGGGCACTTGGACTATCTAGGTTAACTAGCGGGCACTTGGACTATGTAGGTTACCTATCGGGCACTTGCACTCTCTAGGTTACCTAGCGGGCAATTGGACTATGTATGTTAATTAGCGGGCATTTGGACTATCTAGGTTACCTAGCGGGCACTTGGACTGTCTAGGTTACCAAGCGGGCACTTGAACTATGTACATACCCTAGCGAGCACTTGGACTATCTAGGTTACCTAGCGGGCACTTGGACTACGTACGTCCCCTAGCGGGCACTTGGACTATCTAGGTTAACTAGCGGGCACTTGGACTATCTAGATTAACTAGCGGGCCCTTATACTATCTAGGTTTACTAGCGGGCACTTGGACTATCTAGGTTAACTAGCGGGCACTTGGACTATGTAGTTTCCCTAGCGGGCATTTGGATTATTTAGGTTACCTTGTGGGCACTTGGACTATGTTGGTTACCTGGCGGGCACTTGGACTGTCTAGATTACCTAGCGGGCACTTGGACTGTCTAGATTACCTAGCGGGCACTTGGCCTATCTAGGTTACCTAGCGGGCACTTGGACTATGTAGGTTCCCTAGCGGGCACTTGGACTATTTAGGTTATCTAGCAGGCACTTTGCCTATCTAGGTTAACTAGCGGGTACTTGAACTATGTAAGATAACTAACGGGTGCTTGGACTATGTAGGTTAACCAGCGGGCCCTTGGACTATCTAGGTTACCTAGCGGGCACTTGGACTATGTAGGTTAACTACCGGGCACTTGGACTATTTAGGTTACCTAACGGGCACTTTGACTATCTAGGTTAACTAACGGGCATTTGGACTATGTAGGATGCCTAGCGAGCACTTGGACTATGTAGGTTACCTACCGAGCACTTGGACTATGTAGGTTCCCTATCGGGAACTTGGACTGTCTAGGTTAACTAACGGGCAATTGGACTGTCTAGGTTACCTAGTGGGCACTTGGACTATGTAGTTTACCTAGCAGGCACTTGGACTATGTAGGTTAACTAGCGGGCACTTGGACTATCTAGGTTACCTAGCGGGCACTTGGACTATGTACGTTCCCTAGAGGGCACTTGGGCTATCTACGTTACCTAGCGGGCACTTGGACTATGTAGGTTAACGAACGGGTACTTGGACTATGTAGGTAACCTAATGGTCACTTGGACTATGTAGGTTACCTAGCGGGGACTTGGACTATGTAGGTTAACTATCGGGCACTTGGACTATCTAGGTTAACTAGCGGGCCCTGGGTCTATGTAGGTTAACTAGCAGGCCTTTGGACTATGTAAGTTAACTAGAGGGCACTTTGATGATCCTGGTTACCTAGCGGGCACTTGAACTATCTAGGTTAACCAGCGGGCACTTTAACTATGTAGGTCAACTAGCGGACAATTGCACTATGTAGTTCACGAAGCGGGCACTTTGACTCTGTAGGTTCCCTAGCGGGCACTTGGACTATATAGGTTCCCTACGGGCACTTGGACTATCTAGGTTCCCTAACGGGCACTTGGAATATGTAGGTACCCTATCGGGCACTTGGACTATGTAGGTTCCTCTGCGGGCACTTGGACTATGTAGGTTCCCTATCAGGCTCTTGGACTATGTAGGTTGCCTAGCGGGCAATTGGATGATCAAGGTTACCTAGCGGGCACTTGGACTATCTATGTTAACTAGCGGGCACTTTGACTATCTAGGTTAATTAGCGGGCCCTTGTACAATGCAGGTTCCCTAGCGGGCACTTTGACTATGTAGGTTCCCTAGCGGGCACTTGGACTCTATAGGTTCCCTACTGGCACTTGGACTATCTAGGTTCCCTAACGGGCACTTGGAATATGAAGGTTCCCTCTCGGGTACTTGGACTATGTAGGTTCCTCAGCGGGCAATTGGACTATGTAGGGTCCCTATCGGGCATTGGACTATGTAGGTTGACTAGCGGGCAATTGGATGATCAAGGTTAACTAGTGGGCACTTTGACTATCTATGTTAACTAGCGGGCACTTGGACTATCTAGGTTAATTAGCGGGTCCTTGTACAATGCAGGTTCCCTAGCGGGCACTTTGACTATGTAGGTTCCCTAGCGGGCACTTGGACTATATAGGTTCCCTATGGGCACATGGACTATCTAGGTTCCCTAACGGGCACTTGGAATATGAAGGTTCCATATCAGGTACTTGGACTATGTAGGTTCCTCAGCGGGCACTTGGACTATGTAGGGTCCCTATCGGGCATTGGACTATGTAGGTTCACTAGCAGGACCTTGGACTATCTAGGTTACCTAGCGGGCACTTGGACTATGTACATACAATAGTGGGCACTTGGACTATCTAGGTTACCTAGCGGGCACTTGGACTATGTACGTCCCCTAGCGTGCACTTGGACTATGTAGGTTAACTAGAGGGCCCTTGGACTATGTAGGTTAACTAGCGGGCACTTGGACTATCTAGATTAACTAGTGGGCCCTTGGACTATCTAGGTTTACTAGCGGGCCCTTGGACTATTTAGGTTAACTAGCGGGCACTTGGACTATGTAGTTTCCCTAGCGGGCATTTGGATTATTTAGGTTACCTAGTGGGCACTTGGACTATGTTGGCTACCTAACGGGCACTTGGACTATGTAGTTTCCCTAGCGGGCACTTGGACTATGTAGGTTAACTAGAAGGCACTTGGACTATCAAGGTTACCTAGCGGGCCCTTGGACTATGTAGGTTAACTAGCGGACACTTGGACAATCTAGGTTACCTAGCGGGCACTTGAACTATGTACATACCCTAGCGGGCACTTGGACTATCTAGGTTACCTAGCGGGCACTTGGACTATGTACGTTCCCTAGCGGGCACTTGGACTATCTAGGTTAACTATAGGGCCTTGGACTATGTAGGTTAACTAGCGGGCACTTGGATTATCTAGGTTAACTAGCGGGCACTTAGACGATCTAGGGTAACTAGCGGGCACTTGGACTATCTAGGTTAACTAGCGGGCACTTGGACTATCTAGATTAACTAGCGGGCCCTTATACTATCTAGGTTTACTAGCGGGCACTTGGACTATCTAGGTTAACTAGCGGGCACTTGGACTATGTTGGTTACCTAGCGGGTACTTGCACTCTCTAGGTTACCTAGCGGGCACTTCGCCTATCTAGGTTAACGAACGTGCACTTGGACTATGTAGGTAACCTAGGCGGGCACTTGGAATGTCTAGGTTACCTAGCGGGCACTTGGCCTATCTAGGTTAACCAACGGGCACTTGGACTATGTAGGTTAACTAGCGGACACTTTGACAATCTAGTTTAGCTAACGGGCAATTGGACTATCTAGGTTACCTAGCGGGCACT
This sequence comes from Tenrec ecaudatus, assembly GCF_050624435.1. NCBI lineage: Eukaryota > Metazoa > Chordata > Mammalia > Afrosoricida > Tenrecidae > Tenrec > Tenrec ecaudatus. Next base: position 285,786 of record NW_027457695.1, read on the forward strand.
TGGACTATGTAGGTTCCCTAGCGGGCACTTGGACTATTTAGGTTACCTAGCAGGCACTTTGAATATCTAGGTTAACTAACGGGCATTTGGACTATGTAGGATGCCTAGCGAGCACTTGGACTATGTAGGTTCCCTATCGGGAACTTGGACTGTCTAGGTTAACTAGCGGGCAATTGGACTGTCTAGGTTACCTAGTGGGCACTTGGACTATGTAGTTTACCTAGCAGGCACTTGGACTATGTAGGTTAACAGGCGGGCACTTGGACTATGTAGGTTAACAGGCGGGCACTTGGACTATCTAGGTTACTTAGCGGGCACTTGGACTATGTACGTTCCATAGAGGGCACTTGGGCTATCTACGTTACCTAGCGGGCACTTGGACTATGTAGGTTAACGAACGGGTACTTGGAGTATGTAGGTAACCTAATGGTCACTTGGACTGTCTAGGTTACCTAGCGGGGACTTGGACTATGTAGGTTAACTATCGGGCACTTGGACTATCTAGGTTAACTAGCGGGCCCTTGGTCTATGTATGTTAACTAGCAGGCCTTTGGACTATGTAATTTAACTAGAGGGCACTTTGATGATCCTGGTTAACTAGCGGGCACTTGGACTATCTAGGTTAACTAGCGGGCACATGGGCTATATAGGTTACCTAGGGGGCACTTGGACTATCTAGGTTAGCTAAAGGGCAATTGGACTATCTAGGTTACCTAGCGGGCACTTGGACTATGTAGGTTCCCTAGCGGGCACTTGGACTATTTAGGTTATCTAGCAGGCACTTTGCCTATCTAGGTTAACTAGCGGGTACTTGAACTATGTAAGATAACTAACGGGTGCTTGGACTATGTAGGTTAACCAGCGGGCCGTTGGACTATCTAGGTTACCTAGCGGGCACTTGGACTATGTAGGTTAACTACCGGGCACTTGCACTATCTAGGTTACCTAACGGGCACTTGGATTATGTACGTTCCCTAGCGGGCACTTGGACTATCTATGTTAACTAGCGGGCACTTGGACTATGTAGGTTAACTAGGGGACACTTGCACTATATAGGTTACCTAGCGGCACTTGGACTGTCTAGGTTAACTAGCGGGCACTTGGCCTATCTGTGTTAACTAGCGTGCACTTGGACTATGTAGGTTCCTTAGCGGGCACTTGGACTATCTAGTTTACCTAGCATGCACTTGGACTATGTAGGTTAACTAGCGGGCCCTTGGACTATCTAGGTAACATAGCTGGAACTTGGACTATGTAGATTACCTTGGGGGCACGTGGACTATGTAGGTTAACCAAAGACACTTAGACGATCTAGGTTAAATAGGGGGCCCTTGGAGTATGTAGGTTAACGAACGGGCATTTGGACTATGTAGGTTACCTAGCAGGCACTTGGACTGTCTAGGTTACCTAGCGGGCACTTGGACTATCTAGGTTAACGAACGGGCACTTGGACTATCTAGGTTAACTAGCGGGCACTTGGACTATGTAGGTTACCTATCGGGCACTTGCACTCTCTAGGTTACCTAGCGGGCACTTGGACTATGTATGTTAATTAGCGGGCATTTGGACTATCTAGGTTACCTAGCGGGCACTTGGACTGTCTAGGTTACCTAGCGGGCATTGAACTATGTACATACTCTAGCGAGTACTTGGACTATCTAGGTTACCTAGCGGGCACTTGGACTATCTAGGTTAACTAGAGGGCCTTGACCTATGTAGGTTAACTAGCGGGCACTTGGATTATCTAGGTTAACTAGCGGGCACTTAGACGATCTAGGTTAACTAGCGTGCACTTGGACTATCTAGGTTAACTAGCGGGCACTTGGACTATCTAGATTAACTTGGGCACTTATACTATCTAGGTTTACTAGCGGGCACTTGGACTATCTAGGTTAACTAGCGGGCACTTGGACTATGTAGTTTCCCTAGCGGGCATTTGGATTATTTAGGTTACCTTGTGGGCACTTGGACTATGTTGGTTACCTAGCGGGCATTTGGACTGTCTAGGTTACCTAGCGGGCACTTGGACTATCTAGGTTAACGAACGTGCACTTGGACTATGTAGGTAACCTAGCGGGCACTTGGACAGTCTAGGTTACATAGCGTGCACTTGGCCTATCTAGGTTAACCAACGGGCACTTGGACTATGTAGGTTAACTAGCGGACACTTCGACTATCTAGGTGAGCTAACGGGCAATTGGACTATCTAGGTTACCTAGCGGGCACTTGGACTATGTAGGTTCCCTAGCGGGCACTTGGACTATTTAGGTTACCTAGCAGGTACTTTGACTATCTAAGTTAACTAACGGGCATTTGGACTATGTAGGATGCCTAGCGAGCACTTGGACTATGTAGGTTACCTACCGAGCACTTGGACTATGTAGGTTCCCTATCGGGAACTTGGACTGTCTAGGTTAACTAGCCGGCAATTGGACTGTCTAGGTTACCTAGTGGGCACTTCGACTATGTAGTTTACCTAGCAGGCACTTGGACTATGTAGGTTAACTAGCGGGCACTTGGACTATCTAGGTTACTTAGCGGGCACTTGGACTATGTACATTCCCTAGAGGGCACTTGGGCTATCTACGTTACCTAGCGGGCACTTGGACTATGTAGGTTAACGAACGGGTACTTGGACTATGTAGGTAACCTAATGGTCACTTGGACTGTCTAGGTTACCTAGCGGGGACTTGGACTATGTAGGTTAACTATCGGTCACTTGGACTATCTAGGTTAACTAGTGGGCCCTTGGTCTATGTAGGTTAACTAGCAGGCCTTTGGACTATGTAAGTTAACTAGAGGGCACTTTGATGATCCTGGTTACCTAGCGGGAACTTGGACTATCTAGGTTGACTAGCGGGCACTTTGACTATGTAGGTCAACTAGCGGACATTTGCACTATGTAGGTCACGTAGCGGGCACTTTGACTCTGTAGGTTCCCTAGCGGGCACTTGGACTATATAGGTTCCCTACGGGCACTTGGACTATCTAGGTTCCCTAACAGGCACTTGGAATATGTAGGTTCCCTATCGGGCACTTGGACTATGTAGGTTTCTCTGCGGGCACTTGGACTATGTAGGTTCCCTATCAGGCTCTTGGACTATGTAGGTTGACTAGCGGGCAATTGGATGATCACGGTTACCTAGCGGGCACTTGGACTATGTATGTTAACTAGCGGGCACTTGGACTATCTAGGTTAATTAGCGGGCCCTTGTACAATGCAGGTTCGCTAGCGGGCACTTTGACTATGTAGGTTCTCTAGCGGGCACTTGGACTATATAGGTTCCCTACGGGCACTTGGACTATCTGGGTTCCCTAACGGGCACTTGGAATATGAAGGTTCCCTATCGGGTACTTGGACTATGTAGGTTCCTCAGCGGGCACTTGGACAATGTAGGGTCCCTATCGGGCATTGGACTATGTAGGTTGACTAGAGGGCAATTGGATGATCAAGGTTAACTAGCGGGCACTTGGACTATCTATGTTAACTAGCGGGCACTTGGACTATCTAGGTCAATTAGTGGGCCCTTGTACAATGCAGGTTCCCTAGCGGGCACTTTGAATATGTAGGTTCCCTAGCGGGCACTTGGACTATATAGGTTCCCTACGGGCACATAGACTATCTAGGTTCCCTAACGTGCACTTGGAATATGAAGGTTCCCTATCGGGTACTTGGACTATGTAGGTTCCTCAGCTGGCACTTGGACTATGTAGGGTCCCTATCTGGCATTGGACTATGTAGGTTAACTAGCAGGACCTTGGACTATCTAGGTTACCTAGCGGGCACTTGGACTATGTAGGTTAACTAGCGGACACTTGGGCAATCTAGGTTACCTACCGGGCACTTGAACTATGTACATACAATAGAGGGCACTAGGACTATCTAGGTTACCTAGCGGGCACTTGGCCTATGTACGTCCCCTAGCGGGCACTTGGACTATGTAGGTTAACTAGAGGGCCCTTGGACTATGTAGGTTAACTAGCGGGCACTTGGACTATCTAGATTAAGTAGTGGGCCCTTGGACTATCTAGGTTTACTAGCGGGCACTTGGACTATCTAGGTTAACTAGCGGGCACTTGGACTATGTAGTTTCCCTAGCGTGCATTTGGATTATTTAGGTTACCTAGTGGGCACTTGGACTATGTTGGTTACCTAACGGGCACTTGGACTATGTATTTTCCCTAGCGGGCACTTGGACTATGTAGGTTAACTAGAAGGCACTTGGACTATCAAGGTTACCTAGAGGGCCATTGGACTATGTAGGTTAACTAGTGGACACTTGGACAATCTAGGTTACCTAGCGGGCACTTGAACTATGTACATACCCTAGCGGGCACTTGGACTGTCTAGGTTACCTAGCCGGCACTTGGCCTATCTAGGTTAACCAAGGGGCACTTGGACTATGTACATTAACTAGCGGACACTTCGACTATCTAGGTTAGCTAACGGGCAATTGGACTATCTAGGTTACCTAGCGGGCACTTGGACTATGTAGGTTCCCTAGCGGGCACTTGGACTATTTAGGTTACCTAGCAGGCACTTTGACTATCTAGGTTAACTAACGGGCATTTGGACTATGTAGGATGCTTAGCGAGCACTTGGACTATGTAGGTTCCCTAGCGAGCACTTGGACTATGTAGGTTCCCTATCGGGAACTTGTACTGTCTAGGTTAACTAGCGGGCAATTGGACTGTCTAGGTTACCTAGTGGGCACTTGGACTATGTAGTTTACCTACCAGGCACTTGGACTATGTAGGTTAACATTGGGCACTTGGACTATCTAGGTTACTTAGCGGGCACTTGGACTATGTACGTTCCCTAGCGGGCACTTGGGCTATCTACGTTACCTAGCGGGCACTTGGATTATGTAGGTTAACGAACGGGTACTTGGACTATGTAGGTAACCTAATGGTCACTTGGACTGTCTAGGTTACCTAGCGGGGACTTGGACTATGTAGGTTAACTAGCGGGCACTTGGACTGTCTAGGTTAACTAGCGGGCCCTTGGTCTATGTAGGTTAACTAGCAGGCCTTTGGACTATGTAAGTTAACTAGAGGGCACTTTGATGATCCTGGTTAACTAGCGGGAACTTGGACTATGTAGGTTAACTAGCGGACAATTGGCCGATCTAGGTTAACTAGCGGTTACTTGGACTATCTAGGTTAACAAGCGGTCCCTTGGACAATAGGTTAACTAGCGGACACTTGCACTATGTAGGTTACCTAGCGGGCACTTGGACTATCTAGGTTAACTAGCGGGAACTTTGACTCTGTAGGTTAACTAGCAGACACTTGCACTATGTAGGTCACGTAGCGGGCACTTGGACTATGTAGGTTCCCTAGCGGGCACTTGGATTATATAGGTTCCCTACGGGCACTTAGACTATCTAGGTTCCCTAACGGGCACATGGAATATGTAGGTTCCCTATCGGGCACTTGGACTATGTAGGTTCCTCTGCGGGCACTTGGACTATGTAGGTTCCCTATCAGGCACTTGGACTATGTAGGTTAACTAGCGGTCAATTGGATGATCAAGGTTAACTAGCGGGCACTTGGACTATCTAGGTTAACTAGCGGGCACTTGGACTATCTAGGTTAATTAGCGGGCACTTGTACAATGCAGGTTCCCTAGCGGGCACTTGGACTATATCGGTTCCCCACGGGCACTTGGAATATCTAGGTTCCCTAACGGGCACTTGGAATATGTAGGTTCCCTATCGGGTACTTGGACTATGTAGGTTCCTCAGCGGGCACTTGGACTATGTAGGTTAACTAGAAGGCACTTGGACTATCAAGGTTACCTAGCGGGCCCTTGGACTATGTAGGTTAACTAGCGGACACTTGGACAATCTAGGTTACCTAGCGGGCACTTGAACTATGTACATACCCTAGCGGGCACTTGGACTATCTAGGTTACCTAGCGGGCACTTGGACTATTTACGTCCCCTAGCGGGCACTTGGACTATCTAGGTTAACTAGAGGGCCTTGGTCTATGTAGGTTAACTAGCGGGCACTTGGATTATCTAGGTTAACTAGCGGGCACTTGGACTATCTAGGTTAACTAGCGGGCATTTGGACTATGTAGTTTCCCTAGCGGGCAAATTTGATTATTTAGGTTACCTAGTGGGCACTTGGACTATGTTGGTTACCTTGCGGGCACTTGGACTGTCTAGGTTACCTAGCGGGCACTTGGCCTATCTAGGTTAACGAACGTGCACTTGGACTATCTAGGTAACCTAGCGGGCACTTGGACTGTCTAGGTTACCTAGCGGGCACTTTGCCTATCTAGGTTAACCAACGGGCACTTGGACTATGTCGGTTAACTAGCGTACACTTCGACTATCTAGGTTAGCTAACGGGCAATTGGACTATCTAGGTTACCTAGCGGGTACTTGGACTATGTAGGTTCCCTAGCGGGCACATGGACAATTTATGTTACCTAGCAGGCACTTTGACTATCTAGGTTAACTAACGGGCATTTGGACTATGTAGGATGCCTAGCGAGCACTTGGATTATGTAGGTTCCCTAGCGAGCACTTGGACTATGTAGGTTCCCTATTGGAACTTGGACTATCTAGGTTAACTAGCGGGCAATTGGACTGTCTAGGTTACCTAGTGGGCACTCTGACTATGTAGTTTACCTAGCAGGCACTTGGACTATGTAGGTTAACTAGCGGGCACTTGGACTATCTAGGTTACTTAGCGGGCACTTGGACTATGTACGTTCCCTAGAGGGCACTTGGGCTATCTTCGTTACCTGGCGGGCACTTGGATTATGTTGGTTAACGAATGGGTACTTGGACTATGTCGGTAACCTAATGGTCACTTGGACTGTCTAGGTTACCTAGCGGGGACTTGGACTATGTAGGTTAACTAGCGGGCACTTGGACTATCTAGGTTAACTAGCGGGCCCTTGGTCTATGTAAGTTAACTAGTAGGCCTTTGGACTATGTAAGTTAACTAGAGGGCACTTTGATGATGCTGGTTAACTAGCGGGCACTTGGACTATCTAGGTTAACTAGCGGGCACTTGGACTGTCTAGGTTAACTAGCGGGCACTTGGACTATGTATGTTCCCTAGCGGGCAATTGGACTATGTAGGTTCCCTAGCGGGACCTTGAACTACCTAGGTTCCCTAAAGGGCAATTGGACTATCTAGGTTACCGAACGGGCACTTGGACTATGTAGGTTAACTAGTGGACAATTGGACGATCTAGGTTAACTAGCGGGTACTTGGACTATCTAGGTTAACTAGCAGTCCCTTGGACAATAGGTTAACTAGCAGGCACTTGGACTATGTAGGTTCCCTAGCGGGCATTTAGACTATATAGGTTACCTAGCGGGCACTTGGACTATTAGGTTACCTAGCGGGCCCTTGGACTATCTAGGTTAGCTAACTGACACTTGGACTATGTAGGTTAACTAGCAGACACTTGCACGATCTAGGTTAACTAGCGGGCACTTGGACGATATAGGTTAATTAGCGGGCACTTGGATTTTCTAGGTTACCTAGCAGGCATTTGGACTATGTAGGTTCCCTAGCGGGCATTTGGACTATATAGATAACCTAGCGGGCACTTAGACACTGTAGGTTACCTAGCGGGCACTTGGACTATCTAGGTTACCTATTTGGCACTTGAACAATCTACATTACCTAACGGGTTCTTGGAGTATGTAGGTTACCTAGCGGTCTGTTGGACTATCTAGGTTACCAAGCGGGCAATTGGACTATCTAGGTTAACTAACGGGCACTTGGACTATGTGGGTTCCCTAGCGAGCCCTTGGACTATGTAAGTTCCCTAGCGGGCACTTGGACTATGTGGGTTTCCTGGTGGGCATTTGGACGATCTAGGTTACCTAACGGGCACTTGGACTATGTGGGTTCTCTAGCGGGCATTTGGACTATCTAGGTTACCTAGCGGGCACTTGGACTATGTATGTTACCTAGCGGGCACTTGGACTATGTACGTTTCCTAGCGGGTACTTGGACTATCTATGTTAACTAACGGGCATTTGGACTATCTATGTTAAGTAGCGAGCACTTGGACTATCTAGGTTAACTAGCGAGCATTTGGACTATATTGGTTACCTAGCGGGCACTTGGACTATGTAGGTTAACGAACGGGCACTTGGACTATGTAGGTATCCTAGTGGTCACTTGAACTGTCTAGGTTACCTAGCGGGCACTTGGAGTATGTAGGTTAACTAGGGGGCACTTGGACTATCTAGGTTATCTAGCGGGCCCTTGGACGATGTAGGTTAACTAGCGGTCCCTTGGACTATGTAGGTTAACTAGCGGGCCCTTGGATTATGTAGGTTAACTAGCGGGCATTTGCACGATCTAGGTTAACTAGCGGATACTTGGACTATGTAGGTTAACTAGCGGGCCCTTGGACTATGTAGATTAACTAGCGGCACTTGGACTATCTACGTTAACTAGCGGGCCCTTGGACTATGTAGATTCCCTAGCGGGCACTTGGACTATGTATGTTCCAGAGCAAGCAGTTGGACTATGTAGGTTCCCTAGCAGGCACTTGGACTATGTAGGTTCCCTAGCGGGCACTTGTACTATGTAGGTTAACTAGCGGAAACTTGGACGATCTAGGTTAACTAGCGGGTACTTGGACTATGTATGTTAACTAGCTGGCCCTTGAACTATGTAGATTAACTAGCGGCACTTGGACTATCTACATTAACTAGCGGGCCCTTGGACTATGTAGATTACCTAGCGGGCACTTGGACTACGTAGGTTCCTTAGCGGGCACTTAGAATCTGTAAGTTCCCTAGGGGGCACTTGGACAATGTATGTTCCTTACGGACACTTGAACTATGTAAGTTAACTAACGGGCACTTGGACTATGTAGGTTAACTAGCGCGCCCTTGGAATATCTAGGTAACCTAGCGGGCACATGGACTATGTAGGTTAACTACCGGGCACTTGCACTATCTAGGTTACCTAACGGGCACTTGGACTATGTACATTCCCTAGCAGGCCCTTGGACTATCTAGGTTTACTAGCGGGCACTTGGACTATCTAGGTTAACTAGCGGGCACTTGGACTATGTAGTTTCCCTAGGGGGCATTTGGATTATTTAGGTTACCTAGTGGGCACTTGGACTATGTTGGTTACCTAGCGGGCACTTGGACTGTCTAGGTTACCTAGCGGGCACTTGGCCTATCTAGGTTAACCAAGGGGCACTTGGACTATGTACGTTAACTAGCGGACACTTCGACTATCTAGGTTAGCTAACGGGCAATTGGACTATCTAGGTTACCTAGCGGGCACTTGGACTATGTAGGTTCCCTAGCGGGCACTTGGACTATTTAGGTTACCTAGCAGGCACTTTGACTATCTAGGTTAACTAACGGGCATTTGGACTATGTAGGATGCTTAGCGAGCACTTGGACTATGTAGGTTCCCTAGCGAGCACTTGGACTATGTAGGTTCCCTATCAGGAACTTGTACTGTCTAGGTTAACTAGCGGGCAATTGGACAGTCTAGGTTACCTAGTGGGCACTTGGACTATGTAGTTTACCTAGCAGGCACTTGGACTATGTAGGTTAACATTGGGCACTTGGATTATCTAGGTTACTTAGCGGGCACTTGGACTATGTACGTTCCCTAGCGGGCACTTGGGCTATCTACGTTACCTAGCGGGCACTTGGATTATGTAGGTTAACGAACGGGTACTTGGACTATGTAGGTAACCTAATGGTCACTTGGACTGTCTAGGTTACCTAGCGGGGACTTGGACTATGTAGGTTAACTAGCGGGCACTTGGACTATCTAGGTTAACTAGTGGGCCATTGGTCTATGTAGGTTAACTAGCAGGCCTTTGGACTATGTAAGTTAACTAGAGGGCACTTTGATGATCCTGGTTAACTAGCGGGCACTTGAACTATCTAGGTTAACTAGCGGGCATTTGGACTATGTAGGTTCCCTAGCGGGCACTTGGACTATCTAGGTTAACTAGCAGGCACTTGGATTATCTAGGTTAACTAATGGGGACTTGTACTATGTATGTTCCAGAGCGGGCAATTGGAGTATGTAGGTTCCCTAGCGGGCACATGGACTATGGAGGTTCCCTAAAGGGCACTTGGACTATCTAGGTTACCTAGAGGGAACTTGGACTATGTAGGTTAACTAGCGGACAATTGGCCGATCTAGGTTAACTAGCGGTTACTTGGACTATCTAGGTTAACTAGCGGTCCCTTGGACAATAGGTTAACTAGCGGACACTTGCACTATGTAGGTTACCTAGCGGGCACTTGGACTATCTAGGTTAACTAGCGGGCACTTTGACTCTGTAGGTTAACTAGCGGACACTTGCACTATGTAGGTCACGTAGCGGGCACTTGGACTATGTAGGTTCCCTAGCGGGCACTTGGACTATATAGGTTCCCTACGGGCACTTAGACTATCTAGGTTCCCTAACGGGCACATGGAATATGTAGGTTCCCTATCGGGCACTTGGACTATGTAGGTTCCTCTGCGGGCACTTGGACTATGTAGGTTCCCTATCAGGCACTTGGACTATGTAGGTTAACTAGCGGGTAATTGGATGATCAAGGTTAACCAGCGGGCACTTGGACTATCTATGTTAACTAGCGGGCACTTGGACTATCTAGGTTAATTAGCGGGCACTTGTACAATGCAGGTTCCCTAGCGGGCACTTTGACTATGTAGGTTCCCTAGCGGGCACTTGGACTATATAGGTTCCCCACGGGCACTTGGAATATCTAGGTTCCCTAACGGGCACTTGGAATATGTAGGTTCCCTATCGGGTACTTGGACTATGTAGGTTCCTCAGCGGGCACTTGGACTATGTAGGGTCCCTATCGGGCATTGGACTATGTAGGTTAACTAGCAGGACCTTGGACTATCTCTGTTGCCTAGTGGGCACTTGGACTATGTAGGTTAACTAGCGGACACTTGGACAATCTAGGTTACCTACCGGGCACTTGATCTATGTACATACAATAGTGGGCACGTCGACTATCTAGGTTCCCTAGCGGGCACTTGGACTATGTACGTCCCCTAGCGGGCACTTGGACTATCTAGGGTAACTAGAGGGCCCTTGGACTATGTAGGTTAACTAGCGGGCACTTGGACTATCTAGATTAACTAGCGGGCCCTTGGACTATCTAGGTTTACTAGTGGGCACTTGGACTATGTAGTTTCCCTAGCGGGCATTTCGATTATTTAGGATACCTAGTGGGCACTTGGACTATGTAGGTTACCTAGTGGGCACTTGGACTATTAAGATTAACTAGAAGGCACTTGGACTATCAAGGGTAACTAGCTGGCACTTGGACTATCTAGGTTAACTAGCGGGCACTTGGACTATGTAGGTTCCCTAGCGGGCATTTGGACTATATAAGTTACCTAGCGGGCACTTGGACTGTGTAGGTTAGCTAGCGGGCACTTGGACTATCTAGGTTAACTAGTGGGCACTTGGATTATCTAGGTTAACTAACGGGCACTTGCACAAAGAAGGTTCCCTAGCGGGAACTTGGACTATATAGGTTCCCTACGGGCACTTGGACTATCTAGGTTACAGAACGGGCACTTGGACTATGTAGGTTAACTGGTGGACAATTGGACGATCTAGGTTAACTAGCGGATACTTGGACTACCTAGGTTAACTAGCGGTCCCTTGGACAATAGGTTAACTAGCGGGCACTTGGACTATGTAGGTTCCCTAGCGGTCATTTAGACTATATAGGTTACCTAGCGAGCACTTGGACTGTGTAGGTTACCTAGCGGGCACTTGGACTATGCAGGTTAACATTGGGCACTTGGACTATGTAGGTTACTTAGCGGGCACTTGGACTATGTACGTTCCCTAGCGGGCACATGGGCTATCTACGTTACCTAGCGGGCACTTGGATTATGTAGGTTAACGAACGGGTACTTGGACTATGTAGGTAACCTAATGGTCACTTGGACTGTCTAGGTTACCTAGCGGGGACTTGGACTATGTAGGTTAACTAGCGGGCACTTGGACTATCTAGGTTAACTAGCGGGCCCTTGGTCTATGTAGGTTAACTAGCAGGCCTTTGGACTATGTAAGTTAACTAGAGGGCACTTTGATGATCCTGGTTAACTAGCGGGCACTTGGACTATCTAGGTTAACTAGCGGGCATTGGGACTATCTAGGTTAACTAGCGGGCAGTTGGACTATGTAGGTTCCCTAGCGGGCACTTGGACTATCTAGGTTAACTAGCAGGCACTTGGATTATCTAGGTTAACTAATGGGGACTTGTACTATGTATGTTCCAGAGCGGGCAATTGGAGTATGTAGGTTCCCTAGCGGGCACTTGGACTATGGAGGTTCCCTAAAGGGCACTTGGACTATCTAGGTTACCTAGCGGGAACTTGGACTATGTAGGTTAACTAGCGGACAATTGGCCGATCTAGGTTAACTAGCGGTTACTTGGACTATCTAGGTTAACTAGCGGTCCCTTGGACAATAGGTTAACTAGCGGACACTTGCACTATGTAGGTTACCTAGCGGGCACTTGGACTATCTAGGTTAACTAGCGGGCACTTTGACTCTGTAGGTTAACTAGCGCACACTTGCACTATGTAGGTCACGTAGCGGGCACTTGGACTATGTAGGTACCCTAGCGGGCACTTGGACTATATAGGTTCCCTACGGGCACTTAGACTATCTAGGTTCCCTAACGGGCACATGGAATATGTAGGTTCCCTATCGGGCACTTGGACTATGTAGGTTCCTCTGCGGGCACTTGGACTATGTACGTTCCCTATCAGGCATTTGGACTATGTAGGTTAACTAGCGGGCAATTGGATGATCAAGGTTAACTAGCGGGCACTTGGACTATCTAGGTTAACTAGCGGGCACTTGGACTATCTAGGTTAATTAGCGGGCACTTGTACAATGCAGGTTCCCTAGCGGGCACATTGACTATGTAGGTTCCCTAGCGGGCACTTGGACTATATAGGTTCCCCATGGGCACTTGGAATATCTAGGTTCCCTAACGGGCACTTGGAATATGTAGGTTCCCTATCGGGTACTTGGACTATGTAGGTTCCTCAGCGGGCACTTGGACTATGTAGGGTCCCTATCGGGCATTGGACTATGTAGGTTAACTAGCAGGACCTTGGACTATCTAGGTTACCTAGCGGGCACTTGGACTATGTAGGTTAACTAGCGGACACTTGGACAATCTAGCTTACCTACCGGGCACTTGATCTATGTACATACAATAGTGGGCACTTCGACTATCTAGGTTACCTAGCGGGCACTTGGACTATGTACGTCCCCTAGCGGGCACTTGGACTATCTAGGTTAACTAGAGGGCCCTTGGACTATGTAGGTTAACTAGCGGGCACTTGGACTATCTAGATTAACTAGCGGGCCCTTGGACTATCTAGGTTTACTAGCGGGCACTTGGACTATGTAGTTTCCCTAGCGGGCATTTCGATTATTTAGGATACCTAGTGGGCACTTGGACTATGCAGGTTACCTAGCGGGCACTTGGACTATTAAGATTAACTAGAAGGCACTTGGACTATCAAGGATAACTAGCTGGCACTTGGACTATCTAGGTTAACTAGCGGGCACTTGGACTATGTAGGTTCCCTAGTGGGCATTTGGACTATATAGGTTACCTAGTGGGCACTTGGACTGTGTAGGTTAGCTAGCGGGCACTTGGACTATCTAGTGCACTTGGATTATCTAGGTTAACTAACTAACTAGTGGCACTTGGATTATCTAGGTTAACTAACGGGCACTTGGACTATGTATGTACCAAAGCGGGCAATTGGACTATATAGGTTCCCTAGCGGGCACTTGGACTATCTAGGTTCCCTAAAGGGCACTTGGACTATCTAGGTTACCGAACGGGCACTTGGACTATGTAGGTTAACTGGTGGACAATTGGACGATCTAGGTTAACTAGCGGATACTTGGACTACCTAGGTTAACTAGCGGTCCCTTGGACAATAGGTTACCTAGCGGGCACTTGGACTATGTAGGGTCCCTAGCGGTCATTTAGACTATATAGGTTACCTAGGGGGCACTTGGACTGTGTAGGTTACCTAGCGGGCACTTGGACTATGTAGGTTAACTAGCAGGCCTTTGGACTATCTAGGTTAGCTAACTGGCACTTGGACTATGTAGGTTAACTAGCAGACACTTTCACGATCTAGGTTAACTGGCGGGCTCTTGCACTATGTAGGTTAACTAGCGGGCCCATTGACTATGTAGGTTAACTAACGGGCACTTGGACTATGTAGGTTCCCTAGTGGGACCTTGGACTATGTAAGTTACCCAGCGGGCACTTGGACTAAGTGGGTTTCCTGGCGGGCATTTGGACGATCTAGGTTACCTACCGGGCACTTGGACTATGTAGGTTCCCTAGCGGGCACTTGGACTATGTAGGTTAACTAGAGGGCATTTGGACTATGTAGGTTGCCTAGCGGGCACTTGGACTATGTAGGTTCCCTATCGGGCACTTGGAGAATGTAGGTTAACTAGGGGGCACTAGGACTATGTAGGTTACCAGTGGGCCTTAGGACTATCTAGGTTACCTAGCGGGAATTTGGACTATGTAGGCTCCCTAACGGGCATTTGGACTATCTAGGTTACCTAGCGGGAATTTGGACTATGTAGGCTCCCTAACCGGCATTTGGACTATATAGATTACCTAGCGGGCACTTAGACTTTGTAGGTTACCTAGCGGGCACTTGGACTATCTAGGTTACCTTGCTGGCACTTGAATTATCTGCATTACCTAGCGGGTACTTGGAGTATGTAGGTTACCTACCGGGCTGTTGGACTATCTAGGTTACCATGCGGGCACTTGAACTATCTAGGTTAACTAACGGGCACTTGGACTATGTAGGTTCCCTAGTGGGCCCTTGGACTATGTAAGTTCCCTAGCGGGCACTTGGACTATGTGGGTTACCTAGCGGGCATTTGGACTAACTAGGTTACCTAGCGGGCACTTGGACTATGTACGTTCCCTAGTGGGCACTTGGATTATGTAGGTTACCTAGCGGGCACTTGGACTACGTACGTTACCTAGCGGGCACTTGGACTATCTATGTTAACTAGCGGGCACTTGGACTATGTAGGTTCCCTATCGGGCACTTGGACTAGATAGGTTCCCTAGCGGGTACTTGGTCTGTCTAGGTTAACTAGCGGGCACTTGGACTATATATGTTAAGTAGCGAGCGCTTGGACTATCTAGGTTAACTAGCGGGCATTTGGAGTATTAGGGTCCCTAGCAGGCATTTGGAGTATATTGGTTACCTAGCGGGCACGTGGACTATGTAGGTTAACTAACGGGCACTTCGACTATGTAGGTAACCTAGTGGTCACTTGAACTGTCTAGGTTACCTAGCGGGCACTTGGAGTATGTAGGTTAACTAGGGGGCACTTGGACTATCGAGGTTAACTGGCGGGCCTTTGGACGATGTAGGTTACCTAGCAGGCACTTGGACTATGTACGTTCCCTAGCGGGCACTTGGATTATCTAGGTTACCTAGCGGGCACTTGGACTATGTACGTTACCTAGCGGGCACTTGGACTATGTACGTATCCTAGCGGGTACTTGGACTATCTATGTTAACTAGCGGGCACTTGGACTATGAAGGTTCCCTATCGGGCACTTGGACTAGATAGGTTCCCTAGCGGGTACTTGGTCTATCTAGGTTAACTAGCGGGCACTTGGACTATCTATGTTAAGTAGCGAGCACTTGGACTATCTAGGTTAACTAGCGGGCATTTGGACTATTAGGGTCCCTAGCGGGCATTTGGACTATATTGGTTACCTAGCGGGTACGTGGACTATGTAGGTTAACGAACGGGCACTTGGACTATTTAGGTAACCTAGTGGTCACTTGAACTGTCTAGGTTACCTAGCGGGCACTTGGAGTATGTAGGTTAACTAAGGGGCACTTGGACTATCTAGGTTAACTAGCGGGCCCTTGGACGATGTAGGTTAACTAGCGGGCACTCAGATGATCTAGGTTAACTAGCGGATACTTGGACTATATAGGTTAACTAGCAGGCCCTTGGACTATGTAGATTAACTAGAGGGCACTTGGACTATGTATGTTCCAGAGCGGGCACTTGGACTATGTAGGTTCCCTAGCAGGCACTTGGACTATGTAGGTTCCCTAGTGGGCACTTGTACTATGTAGGTTAACTAGCGGACACTTAGACGATCTAGGTTAACTAGCGGGTACTTGGACTATGTAGGTTAACTAGCGGGCCCTTGAACTCTGTAGATTAACTAGCGGCACTTGGACTATCTTCGTTAACTAGCGGGCCCTTGGACTATGTAGATTCCCTAGCAGGCACTTGGACTACATAGGTTCCCTAGCGGGCACTTAGACTCTGTATGTTCCCTAGCGGGCTCTTCTACTATGTATGTTCCTTACGGACACTTGATCTATGTAAGTTAACTAACGGGCACTTGGACTATGTAGGTTAACTAGCGCGCCCTTGGACTATCTAGGTAACCTAGCGGGCACTTGGACTATGTAGGTTAACTACCGGGCACTTGCACTATCTAGGTTACCTAACGGGCACTTGGACTATGTACGTTCCCTAGCGGGCACTTGGACTATCTATGTTAACTAGCGGGCACTTGGACTATGTAGGTTAACTGGGGGACACTTGCACTATATAAGTTACCTAACGGCACTTGGACTATCTAGTTTACCTAGCGGGCACTTGGACTATGTAGGTTAACTAGCGGGCCCTTGGACTACCTAGGTTACATAGCTGGAACTTGGACTATATACGTTATCTTGCGGGCACTTGGACTATGTAGGTTAACCAAAGACACTTGGAAGATCTAGGTTAAATAGTGGGCCCTTGGACTATGTAGGTTAACGAACGGGCATTTGGACAATGTAGGTTACCTAGCGGGCACTTGGACTATCTATGTTAACTAGCGGGCACTTGGACTATGTAGGTTCCCTATCGGGCACTTGGACTAGATAGGTTCCCTAGCGGGCACTTGGTCTATCTAGGTTAACTAGCGGGCACTTGGACTATCTATGTTAAGTAGCGAGCACTTGGACTATCTAGGTTAACTAGCGGGCATTTGGACTATTAGGGTCCCTAGCGGGCATTTGGACTATATTGGTTACCTAGCGGGCACGTGGACTCTGTAGGTTAAGGAACGGGCACTTGGACTATGTAGGTAACCTAGTGGTCACTTGAACTGTCTAGGTTACCTAGCGGGCACTTGGAGTATGTAGGTTAACTAGGGGGCACTTGGACTATCTAGGTTAACTAGCGGGCCCTTGGACGATGTAGGTAACCTAGCGGGCACTTGGACTATGTAGTTCCCTAGCGGGCACTTGGATTATCTAGGTTACCTAGCGGGCACTTGGACTTTGTACGTTACCTAGCGGGCACAAGGACTATGTACGTATTCTAGCGGGTACTTGGACTAGCTATGTTAAATAGCGGGCACTTGGACTATGTAGGCTCCCTATCGGGCACTTGGACTAGATAGGTTCCCTAGCGGGCACTTGGTATATCTAGGTTAACTAGCGGGTATTTGGACTATCTATGTTAAGTAGCGAGCACTTGGACTATCTAGGTTAACAAGCGGGCATTTGGACTATTAGGGTCCCTAGCGGGCATTTGGACTATATTAGCTACCTAGCGGGCACGTGGACTATGTAGGTTAACGAACGGGCACTTGGACTATGTAGGTAACCTAGTGGTCACTTGAACTGTCTAGGTTACCTAGCGGGCACTTGGAGTATGTAGGTTAACAAGGGGGCACTTGGACTATCTAGGTTAACTTGCGGGCCCTTGGACGATGTAGGTTAACTAGAGGGCCCTTGGACTATGTAGGTTAACTAGCGGGCCCTTGGACTATGTAGGTTAACTAGCGGGCACTTGCACGATCTAGGTTAACTAGCGGATACTTGGACTATGTAGGTTAACTAGCGGGCCCTTGGACTATGTAGATTAACTAGCGGCACTTGGACTATCTACGTTAACTAGCGGGCCCTTGGACTATGTAGATTCCCTAGGGGGCACTTGGACTATGTATGTTCAAGAGCAAGCAATTGGACTATATAGGTTCCCTAGCAGGCACTTGGACTATGTAGGTTCCCTAGCGGGCACTTGTACTATGTAGGTTAACTAGCGGAAACTTGGACGATCTATGTTAACTAGCGGGTACTTGGACTATGTAGGTTAACTAGCGGGCCCTTGAACTGTGTAGATTAACTAGCGGCACTTGGACTATCTACGTTAACTAGCAGGCCCTTGGACTATGTAGATTCCCTAGCGGGCACTTGGACTACGTAGGTTCCCTAGCGGGCCCTTAGACTCTGTATGTTCCCTAGCGGGCACTTGGACTATGTATGTTCCTTACGGACACTTGATCTATGTAAGTTAACTAACGGGCACTTGGAATATGTAGGTTAACTAGTGCGCCCTTGGACTATCTAGGTAACCTAGCGGGCACTTGGACTATGTAGGTTAACTACCGGGCACTTGATTATCTAGGTTACCTAATGGGCATTTGGACTATCTATGTTAACTAGCGGGCACTTGGACTATGTAGGTTAACTAGGGGACACTTGCACTATATAGGTTACCTAGCGGCACTTGGACTATCTAGTTTACCTAGCGGGCACTTGGACTATGTAGGTTAACTAGCTGGCCCTTGGACTATCTAGTTTACATAGCTGGAACTTGGACTATATAGGTTACCTAGCGGGCACTTGGACTATGTAGGTTAACCAAAGACACTTGGACGATCTAGGTTAAATAGTGGGACCTTGGACTATGTAGGTTAACGAACGGGCATTTGGACTATGTAGGTTACCTAGCAGGCACTTGGACTGTCTAGGTTACCTAGCGGGCACTTGGACTATCTAGGTTAACGAACGGGCACTTGGACTATCTAGGTTAACTAGCGGGCACTTGGACTATGTAGGTTACCTAGCGTGCACTTGGACTATCTAGGTTACCTAACGGGCACTTGGACTATCTAGGTTTCTTAGCAGGCACTTGGACTATATAGGTTACCTAGCGGGCCCTTGGACTATGTAGGTTACCTAGCAGGCACTTGGACTATCTAGGTTAACGAAATGGCACTTGGAGTATGTAGGTTACCTAGCGGGCACTTGGATTATCTAGGTTAGCTAACAGGAACTTGGAATATCTAGGTTACCTAGCGGGCACTTGGACTATATAGGTTACCTTGCGGGCACTTGTACTATCTAGGTTACCTAACGGGAACTTGGACTATGTAGGTTAACTAGCGGGCACTTGGACGATATAGGTTAATTAGCGAGCACTTGGATTATCTAGGTTACCTAGCAGGCACTTGGACTATGTAGGTTCCCTAGCGGGCATTTGGACTATATAGATAACCTAGCGGGCACTTAGACTCTGTAGGTTACCTAGCGGGCACTTGGACTATCTATGTTACCTAGCTAGCACTTGAACTATCTACGTTACCTAGCGGGTTCTTGGAGTATGTAGGTTACCTATCGGTCTGTTGGACTATCTAGGTTACCAAGCGGGCACTTGTACTATCTAGGTTAACTAACGGGCACTTGGACTATGTAGGTTCCCTAGCGGGCCCTTGGACTATGTAAGTTCCCTAGCGGGCACTTGGACTATGTGGGTTTCGTGGCGGGCATTTGGACGATCTAGGTTACCTAACGGGCACTTGGACTATGTAGTTTCCCAGCGGGCACATGGATTATGTAGCTTCCCTATCGGGCACTTGGCCTATGTAGGTTAACTAGAGGGCATTTGGATTATGTAGGTTACCTAGCGGGCACTTGGACTATGTAGGTTCCCAATCGGGCACTTGGAGAATGTAGGTTAACTAGGGGGCACTAGGACTATGTAGGTTACCTAGCGGCCCTTGGACTATCTAGGTTACCTAGCGCGCATTTGGACTATGTAGGCTCCCTAACGGGCATTTGGACTATATAGATTACATAGCGGGCACTTAGACTTTGTAGGTTACTTAGCGGGCACTTGGACTATCTAGGTTACCTAGCTGGCACTTGAACTATCTGCGTTACCTAGCGGGTACTTGGAGTATGTAGGTTACCTACCGGGCTGTTGGACTATCTAGGTTACCATGCGGGCACTTGGACTATCTAGGTTAACTAACGGGCACTTGGACTATGTAGGTTCCCTAGTGGGCCCTTGGACTATGTAAGTTCCCTAGCGGGCACTTGGACTATGTGGGTTCCCTAGCGGGCATTTGGACTATCTAGGTTACCTAATGGGCACTTGGACTATGTGGGTTCCCTAGCGGGCACTTGGACTATCTAGGTTACCTAGCGGGCACTTGGACTATGTACGTTTCCTAGCGGGTACTTGGACTATCTATGTTAACTAGCGGGCACTTGGACTATGTAGGTTCCCTATCGGGCACTTGGACTAGATAGGTTCCCTAGCGGGCACTTGGTCTATCTAGGTTAACTAGCGGGCACTTGGACTATCTATGTTAAGTAGCGAGCTCTTGGACTATCTAGGTTAACTAGCGGGCATTTGGACTATTAGGGTCCCTAGCGGGCATTTGGACTATATTGGTTACCTAGCGGGCACTTGGACTATGTAGGTTAACGAACGGTCACTTGGACTATGTAGGTAGCCTAGTGGTCACTTGAACTGTCTAGGTTACCTAGCGGGCACTTGGAGTATGTAGGTTACCTATGGGGCACTTGGACTATCTAGGTTAACTAGCGGGCCCTTGGACGATGTAGGTTAACTAGCGGGCCCTTGGACTATGTAGGTTAACTAGCGGGCACTTGGACTATGTAGGTTAACTAGCGGGCCCTTGGACTATGTAGATTAACTAGCGGCACTTGGACTATCTACGTTAACTAGCGGGCCCTTGGACTATGTAGATTCCCTAGAGGGCACTTGGACTATATATGTTCCAGAGCGGGCACTTGGACTATGTAGGTTCCCTAGCAGGCACTTGGACTATGTAGGTTCCCTTACGGGCACTTGTACTATGTAGGTTAACTAGCGGACAGTTGGACGATCTAGGTTAACTAGCGGGTACTTGGACTATGTAGGTTAACTAACGGTCCCTTGAACTATGTAGATTAACTGGCGGCACTTGGACTATCTACGTTAACTAGCGGGCCCTTGGACTATGTAGATTCCCTAGCGGGCACTTGGACTACGTAGGTTCCTTAGCGGGCACTTAGACTCTGCATGTTCCCTAGCGGGCACTTGGACTATGTATGTTCCTTACGGACACTTGAACTATGTAAGTTAACTAACGGGCACTTGGACTATGTAGGTTAACTAGCGCGCTCTTGGACTATCTACGTTAACTAGCCGGCCCTTGGACTATGTAGATTCCCTAGCGGGCACTTGGACTATGTATGTTCCAGAGCGGGCACTTGGACTATGTAGGTTCCCTAGCAGGCACTTGGACTATGTAGGTTCCCTAGCAGGCACTTGGACTAAGTAGGTTCCCTAGCGGGCACTTGGACTATGTAGGTTAACTACCGGGCACTTGGACTATGTTGGTTACCTAGCGGGCACTTGGACTGTCTAGGTTACCTAGCGGGCACTTGGCCTATCTAGGTTAACCAACGGGCACTTGGACTATGTAGGTTAACTAGCGTACACTTGGACGATCTAGGTTAACTAGCGGGCACTTGGAATATCTAGGTTAACTAGCGGGCCCTTGGACTATGTAGGTTAACTAGCAGGCACTTGGACTATGTAGGTTAACTAGCGGGCACTTGGACTATCTAGGTTAACTAGCTGACCTTGGACTTTGTAGGTTAACTATCGGGCACTTCGACTATCTAGGTTAACTAGCGGGCACTTGGACTATCTAGGTTAACTAGCGGGCACTTGCACAAAGCAGGTTCCCTAGCGGGCACTTTTACTATTTAGGTTCCCTAGCGGGCACTTGGACTATATAGGTTCCCTACGGGCACTTGGACTATGTAGGTTCCCTAACGGGCACTTGGACTATGTAGGTTCCTCAGCGGGCACTTGGACTATGTAGGTTCCCTAACGGGCACTTGGACTATGTAGCTTAACTAGCGGACACTTGGACAATCTAGGTTAACTAGCGGGTACTTGGACTATGTAGGTTAACTAGCGGGCCCTTGAACTATGTAGATTAACTAGAGGCACTTGGACTATCTACGTTAACTAGCGGGCCCTTGGACTATGTAGATTCCCTAGCGGGCACTTGGACTACGTAGGTTCCTTAGCGGGCACTTAGACTATGTAGGTTCCCTAGCAGGCACTTGGACTATGTAGGTTCCCTAGCAGGCACTTGGACTATGTAGGTTCCCTAGCGGGCACTTGGACTATGTAGGTTAACTACCGGGCATTTGCACTATCTAGGTTACCTAACGGGCACTTGGACTATGTATGTTCCCTAGCGGGCCCTTGGACTATCTAGGTTTGCTAGCGGGCACTTGGACTATCTAGGTTAACTAGCGGGCACTTGGACTATGTCGTTTCCCTAGCGGGCATTTGGATTATTTAGGTTACCTAGTGGGCACTTGGACTATGTTGGTTACCTAGCGGGCACTTGGACTGTCTAGGTTACCTAGCGGGCACTTGACCTATCTAGGTTAACCAACGGGCACTTGGACTATGTAGATTAACTAGTGTACACTTGGACGATCTAGGTTAACTAGCGGGCACTTGGAATATCTAGGTTCACTAGCGGGCCCTTGGATATGTAGGTTAACTAGCAGGCACTTGGACTATGTAGGTTAACTAGAGGGCACTTGGACTATCTAGGTTAACTAGCTGACCTTGGACTTTGTAGGGTAACTATCGGGCACTTGGACTAGCTAGGTTAACTAGCGGGCCCTTGGACTATCTTGGTTTCTTAGCGGGCACTTGGACTATATAGGTTACCTAGCAGGCCATTGGACTATGTAGGTTACCTAGCAGGCACTTGGACTATCTAGGTTAACGAAATGGCACTTGGACTATGTAGGTTACCTAGCGGGCACTTGGATTATCTAGGTTAGCTAACAGGAACTTGGAATATCTAGGTTACCTAGCGGGCAATTGGACTATATAGGTTACCTTGCGGGCACTTGTACTATCTAGGTTACCTAACGGGAACTTGGACTATGTAGGTTAACTAGCGGGCACTTGGACGATATAGGTTAATTAGCGGGCACTTGGATTATCTAGGTTACCTAGCAGGCACTTGGACTATGTAGGTTCCCTAGCGGGCATTTGGACTATATAGATAAACTAGCGGGCACTTAGACTCTGTAGGTTACCTAGCGGGCACTTGGACTATCTAGGTTACCTAGCTGGCACTTGAACTATCTACGTTACCTAGCGGGTTCTTGGAGTATGTAGTTTACCTAGCGGTCTGTTGGACTATCTAGGTTACCAAGCGGGCACTTGGACTATCTAGGTTAATTAACGGGCAGTTGGACTATGTAGGTTCCCTAGCGGGCCCTTGGACTATGTAAGTTCCCTAGCGGGCACTTGGACTATGTGGGTTTCGTGGCGGGCATTTGGACGATCTAGGTTACCTAACGGGCACTTGGACTATGTAGGTTCCCTAGCGGGCACTTGGATTATGTAGCTTCCCTATCGGGCACTTGGACTATGTAGGTTAACTAGAGGGCATTTGGACTATGTAGGTTACCTAGCGGGCACATGGACTATGTAGGTTCCCAATCGGGCACTTGGAGAATGTAAGTTAACTAGGGGGCATTAGGACTATGTAGGTCACCTAGCGGGCCCTTGGACTATCTAGGTTACCTAGCGCGCATTTGGACTATGTAGGCTCCCTAACGGGCATTTGGACTATATAGATTACCTAGCGGGCACTAAGACTTTGTAGGTTACCTAGCGGGCACTTGGACTATCTAGGTTACCTAGCTGGCACTTGAACTAACTGCATTACCTAGCGGGTATTTGGAGTATGTAGGTTACCTACCGGGCTGTTGGACTATCTAGGTTACCATGCGGGCACTTGGACTATCTAGGTTAACTAACGGGCACTTGGACTATGTAGGTTCACTAGTGGGCCCTTGGACTATGTAAGTTCCCTAGCGGGCACTTGGCCTATGTGGGTTCCCTAGCGGGCATTTGGACTATCTAGGTTACCTAGCGGGCACTTGGACTATGTACGTTCCCTAGCGGGCACTTGGATTATCTAGGTTACCTAGCGGGCACTTGGACTATGTACGTTACCTAGCGGGCACTTGGACTATGTACGTTTCCTAGCGGGTACTTGGACTATCTATGTTAACTAGCGGGCACTTGGACTATGTACGTTACCTAGCGGGCACGTGGACTAGATAAGTTCCCTAGCGGGCACTTGGTCTATCTAGGTTAACTAGCGTGCACTTGGACTATCTATTTAAGTAGCGAGCACTTGGACTATCTAGGTTACCTAGCGGCCACTTGGACTATGTAGGTTAACGAACGGTCACTTGGACTATGTAGGTAGCCTAGTGGTCACTTGAACTGTCTAGGTTACCTAGCGGGCACTTGGAGTATATAGGTTAACTAGAGCAGCACTTGGACTATCTAGGTTAACTAGCGGGCCCTTGGACTATCTAGGTTACCTAGCGGGCACTTGGACTATATAGGTTACCTAGCGGGCACTGGGACTATGTAGGTTAAGTAGTGGGCACTTGGACTATCTAGGTTAACGAAAGGGCACTTGGACTTCTAGGTTAACGAATGGGCACTTGGTCTATGTAGGTTGCCTACCGGGCACTTGGACTATGTAGGTTAGGTAATGGGCACTTGGACTATCTAGGTTACCTAGCGGGAACTTGGACAATGTAAGTTACCTAGCGGGCACTTGGACTATCTAGGTTACCTAACGGGCACTTTGACTATCTAGGATACATAGCGGGCACTTGGACTATGTGGTTAACTAGCGAGCACTTGGACTCTAGGTTACCTAGGGGCACTTGGATTATCTTGGTTACCTAGCGGGCACTTCGACAGTCTAGGTTACCTAGCGGGCACGTGGACTATCTAGGTAAACTAACGGGCACTAGGACTATCTAGGTTAACTAGCGGGCACTTGGACTACTTAGGATAACTAGCGGGCACTTGGACTATGTAGGTTAATTAGCGGACACTTGCACGATCTAGGTTAACTAGCGGGCCCATGGATTATGTAGGTTTACTAGCGGGCACTTGGACTATGTAGGTTAACTACCAGGCACTTGCACTATCTAGGTTACCGAATGGGCATTTGGAGTATGTAGGTAACCTAGCGGGCACTTGGATAGTCTAGGTTACCTAGCGGGCACTTGGACTTCTAGGTTAACGAACGGGCACTTGTACTATGTATGTTGCATAGCGGGCAATTGGACTATCTAGGTTAGGTAAAGGGCACTTGGACTATCTAGGTTTCTTAGCGGGCACTTCGACGATCTGGGTTAACTAGAGGGCACTTGGATTATCTAGGTTAACTAGCATGTACTTGGAATATCTAGGTTTCTTAGCGGGTACTTGGACTATGTAGGGTAACTAGCGGACCCTTGGACTATGTAGATTAATAGCGGCACTTGGACTATCTAGGTTAAGTAGCGGGCGCTTGGACTATGTAGGTTCCCTAGCGGGCATTTGGACTATATAGTTTACCTAGCGGGCACTTGGACTATGTAGGTTACCTAGCGGTCACTTGGACTATCTAGGTTACCAAGCAGGCCCTTGGACTATGTAGGTTTCCTAGCTGGCACTTGGACTATGAATGTTCCCTAGCGGGCAATTGGATAATCTAGGTTACCTAGCGGGCAATTGGACTATCTAGGTTAACGAACGGGCACTTGGACTATGTAGGTAACCTAACGGGCACTTGGACTGTCTAGGTTACCTAGCAGCACATTGACTATCTACGTTAACTAGCAGACCTTGGACTATGTAGGTTAACTAGCGGGCTCTTGGACTATCTAGGTTTCCTAGATGGCACTTGGACTATGTAGATACCCTAGTGCGCACTTGGACTATCCAGGTTACCTAGCGGGCACTTGGACTATGTACGTCCCCTAGTGGGCACTTGGACTATAAAGGTTAACTAACGGGAACTAGGACTATCTAGGTTAACTAGCGGGCACTTGGACTATCTGGGTTACCTAGCGGGCACTTGGATTATGAAGGATCCCTAGCGGGCACTTGGACTATCTAGGTTACCTAGCGGGCACTTGGACTAAGTAGGTTAACTAGCGGACACTTGCACGATCTAGGTTAACTAGCAGGCCCTTGCACTATGTATGTTAACAAAGGGCCCATGGATTATGTAGGTTTACTAGCAGGCACTTGGACTATCTAGGTTAACTAGCGGGCACGTGGACTATGTAGTTTCCCTAGCGGGCATTTGGACTATTTAGGTTACAAAGCGGGCACTTGGACTATGTAGGTTACCTAGCGAGCACTTGGACTATCTAGGTTACCTAGCAGGCACTTTGACTATCTAGGTTAACTAACGGGCACTTGGACTCTGTAGGTTGCCTAGTGGGCACTTGGACTATGTAGGTTCCCTAGCGGGCACTTGGATTATGTAGGTTCCCTATCGGGCACTTGGACTATGTAGGTTAACTAGCGGGCACTTGGACTGTCTAGGTTACCTGCGGGCATTTGGATTATCTAGGTTAACGAACGGGCACTTGGACTATGTAGGTTACCAAGCCGCCACTTGGACTATCTATGTTAGCTAAGAGGCATTTGGACTATCTAGGTTACCTAGCAGGCACTTGTACTATCTAGGACACCTAGCTGGCACTTGGACTATGTAGGTTACCTAGCGGTCACTTGGACTATCCGGGTTACCAAGCGGTCCCTTGGACTATGTAGGTTTCCTAGATGGCACTTGGACTATGAATGTTCCCTAGCGGGCAATTGGATTATCTAGGTTGCCTAGCGAGCACTTGGACTATCTAGGTTAACGAACGGGCACTTGGACTATGTAGGTAACCTAACGGGCACTTGGACTGTCTAGGTTACCTAGCAGGCACTTTGACTATCTAGGTTAACTAGCAGACCTTGGACTATGTAGGTTAACTAGCGGGCTCTTGGACTATCTAGGTTTCCTAGATGGCACTTGGTCTATGTAGATACCCTAGTGCGCACTTGGACTATCCAGGTTACCTAGTGGGCACTTGGATTATGTACGTCCCCTAGTGGACACGTGGACTATAAAGGTTAACTAACGGGAACTAGGACTATCTAGGTTAACTAGCGGGCACTTGGACTATCTAGGTTACACTAGCGGGCACTTGGATTATGAAGGATCCCTAGCGGGCACTTGGACTATCTAGGTTACCTAGCGGGCACTAGGACTATGTAGGTTAACTAGCGGGCCCTTGCACTATGTAGGTTAACTAACAGGCCCATGGATTATGTAGGTTTACTAGCAGGCACTTGAACTATCTAGGTTAACTAGCAGGCACGTGGACTATGTAGTTTCCCTAGCGGGCATTTTGACTATTTAGGTTACCAAGCGGGCACTTGGACTATGTAGGTTACCTAGCGAGCACTTGGACTATCTAGGTTACCTAGCAGGCACTTTGACTATCTAGGTTAACTAACGGGCACTTGGACTGTGTAGGTTGCCTAGCGGGCACTTGGACTATGTAGGTTCCCTAGCGGGCACTTGGATTATGTAGGTTCGCTATCGGGCACTTGGACTATGTAGGTTAACTATCGGGCAATGGACTGTCTAGGTTACCTGCGGGCATTTGGATTATCTAGGTTAACGAACGGGCACTTGGACTATGTAGGTTACCTAGCCGCCACTTGGACTATCTATGTTAGCTAACAGGCACTTGGACTATCTAGGTTACCTAGCGGGCACTTGTACTATCTAGGATACCTAGCTGGCACTTGGACTATGTAGGTTACCTAGCGGTCACTTGGACTATCTAGGTTACCAAGCGGTCCCTTGGACTATGTAGGTTTCCTAGCTGGCACTTGGACTATGAATGTTCCCTTTCGGGCAATTGGATTATTTAGGTTACCTAGCGGGCACTTGGACTATCTAGGTTAACGAACGGGCACTTGGACTATGTAGGTAACCT
Organism: Tenrec ecaudatus; assembly: GCF_050624435.1. Classification (NCBI taxonomy): domain Eukaryota; kingdom Metazoa; phylum Chordata; class Mammalia; order Afrosoricida; family Tenrecidae; genus Tenrec; species Tenrec ecaudatus. Next base: position 313,821 of record NW_027457695.1, read on the forward strand.
AAAGGGCACTTGGACTGTCCAGGTTACCTAGCAGGCACTTTGACTATCTAGGTTAACTAGCAGACCTTGGACTATGTAGGTTAACTAGCGGGCTCTTGGACTATCTAGGTTTCCTAGCTGGCACTTGGACTATGTGCATACCCTAGTGCGCACATGGACTATCCAGGTTACCTAGCGGGCACTTGGACTATGTACGTCCCCTAGTGGGCACTTGGACTATAAAGGTTAACTAACGGGAACTAGGACTATCTAGGTTAACTAGTGGGCACTTGGACTATCTAGGTTACCTAGCGGGCACTTGGATTATGAAGGATCCCTAGCGGGTACTTGGACCATCTAGGTTACCTAGCTGGCACTTGGACTATGTAGGTTAACTAGCGGACACTTGCACGATCTAGGTTAACTAGCGGGCCCTTGCACTATGTAGGTTAACTAACGGGCCCATGGATTATGTAGGTTTACTAGCAGGCACTTGGACTATCTAGGTTAACTAGCGGGCACGTGGACAATGTAGTTTCCCTAGCGGGCATTTGGACTATTTAGGTTACCAAGCGGGCACTTGGACTATGTAGGTTACCTAGCGAGCACTTGGACTATCTAGGTTACCTAGCAGGCACTTTGACTATCTAGGTTAACTAACGGGCACTTGGACTGTGTAGGTTGCCTAGCGGGCACTTGGACTATGTAGGTTCCCAAGCGGGCACTTGGATTATGTAGGTTCCCTATCGGGCACTTGGACTATGTAGGTTAACTAGCGGGCACTTGGACTGTCTAGGTTACCTAGCGGGCATTTGGATTATCTAGGTTAACGAACGGGCACTTGGACTATGTAGGTTACCTAGCCGCCATTGGACTATCTATGTTAGCTAACAGGCACTTGGACTATGTAGGTTCCCTAGCGGGCACTTGTACGATCTAGGATACCTAGCTGACACTTGGACTATGTAGGTCAACTAGCGGGCCCTTGGACTACCTAGGTTAGCTAACGGGCACTTAGATTATTTAGGTTAACTAGCGGGCACTTGGAATATGTAGGTTAACTAGCGACACTTGCACTATGTAGGTTAACTAGTGGGCCCATGGTCTATGTAGGTTTACTAGCGGACCCTTGGACTATCTAGGTTCCCTAAAGGGCACTTGGACTATCTAGGTGACCGAACGGGCACTTGGACTATCTAGGTTACCTAGCGGGCCCTTGGACTATGTAGGCTAACTAGGGGGCCCTTGGACGATCTAGGTTACCTAGAGGGTACTTGAACTATCTAGGTTAACTAGCGGACACTTGCACTATCTAGGTTACCTAGCGGGAACTTGAACTATGTACGTTCCCTAGCGGGCACTTGGACTATCTATATTAACCAGCGGGCACATGGAATATGTAGGTTAACTAGAGGACACTTGCACTATGTAGGTTACCTAGCAGTCACTTGGACTATCTAGGTTAACTAGCGGGCACATGGACTATGTAGGTTAACTAGAGGACACTTGGACTATCTAGGTTAACTTGCAGGCCCTTGGACTATCTAGGTTACCTAGCGGGCACTTGGACTATATAGGTTACCTAGCGGGCACTTGGACTATGTAGGTTAACTAGCGTGCACTTGGACTATGTAGGTTCCTTAGCGGGCACTTGGTCTATGTAGGTGAACTAGCGTGCCTTTGGACTATCTAGGTTACGTAGCGGGCACTTGGTATGTAGGTTAACTAGGGCAGCACTTGGACTATCTAGGTTAACTAGCGGGCCCTTGGACAATCTGGGTTAACTAGCGGGCACTTGGACTATATAGAGTACCTAGCGGGCACTTGGACTATGTAGGTTACCTAGTGGGCACTTGGACTATCTAGGTTAACGAACGGGCACTTGGACTTCTAGGTTAACGAATGGGCACTTGGTCTATGTAGTTTGCCTATCGGGCACTTGGACTATGTAGGTTAGGTAATGGGCACTTGGACTATCTAGGTTACCTAGCGGGAACTTGGACAATGTAAGTTACCTAGCGGGCACTTGGACTATCTAGGTTACCTAACGGGCACTTTGACTATCTAGGTTACATAGCGGGCACTTGGACTATGTAGGTTAACTGGCGAGCACTTGGACTCTAGGTTACCTAGCGGGCACTTGGATTATCTTGGTTACCTAGCGGGCACTTCGACAGTCTAGGTTACCTAGCGGGCACGTGGACTATCTAGGTTAACTAACGGGCACTAGGACTATCTAGGTTAACTAGCGGGCACTTGGACTATCTAGGTTACCTAGCAGGCTCTTGGATTATGAAGGATCCCTAGCGGGCACTTGGACTATCTAGGTTAACTAGCGGGCACTTGGACTATGTAGGTTAATTAGCGGACACTTGCACGATCTAGGTTAACTAGCGGGCCCATGGATTATGTAGGTTTACTAGCGGGCACTTGGACTATGTAGGTTAACTACCAGGCACTTGCACTATCTAGGTTACCGAATGGGCATTTGGACTAATTAGGTAACCTAGCGGGCACTTGGATAGTGTAGGTTACCTAGCGGGCACTTGGACTTCTAGGTTAACGAACGGGCACGTGTACTATGTATGTTGCATAGCGGGCAATTGGACTATCTAGGTTAGGTAACGGGCACTTGGACTATCTAGGTTTCTTAGCGGGCACTTCGACGATCTAGGTTAACTAGAGGGCACTTGGATTATCTAGGTTAACTAGCATGCACTTGGAATATCTAGGTTTCTTAGCGGGTACTTGGACTATGTAGGGTAACTAGCGGACTCTTGGACTATGTAGATTAATAGCGGCACTTGGACTATCTAGGTTAAGTAGCGGGCGCTTGGACTATGTAGGTTCCCTAGCGGGCATTTGGACTATATAGTTTACCTAGCGGGCACTTGGACTATGTAGGTTACCTAGCGGTCACTTGGACTATCTAGGTTACCAAGCGGGCCCTTGGACTATGTAGGTTTCCTAGCTGGCACTTGGACTATGAATGTTCCCTAGCAGGCAATTGGATAATCTAGGTTACTTAGCGGGCAATTGGACTATCTAGGTTAACGAACGGGCACTTAGACTATGTAGGTAACCTAACGGGCACTTGGACTGTCTAGGTTACCTAGCAGGCACTTTGACTATCTAGGTTAACTAGCAGACCTTGGACTATGTAGGTTAACTAGCGGGCTCTTGGAATATCTAGGTTTCCTAGATGGCACTTGGACTATGTAGATACCCTAGTGCGCACTTGGACTATCCAGGTTACCTAGCGGGCACTTGGACTATGTACGTCCCCTAGTGGGCACTTGGACTATAAAGGTTAACTAACGGGAACTAGGACTATCTAGGTTAACTAGCGGGCACTTGGACTATCTAGGTTACCTAGCGGGCACTTGGATTATGAAGGATCCCTAGCGGGCACTTGGACTATCTAGGTTACCTAGCGGGCACTTGGACTATGTAGGTTGACTAGCGGACACTTGCACGATCTAGGTTAACTAGCGGGCCCTTGCACTGTAGGTTAACTAACGGGCCCATGGATTATGTAGGTTTACTAGCAGGCACTTGGACTATCTAGGTTAACTAGCGGGCACGTGGACTATGTAGTTTCCCTAGCGGGCTTTTGGACTATTTAGGTTACCAAGCGGGCACTTGGACTATGTAGGTTACCTAGCGAGCACTTGGACTATCTAGGTTACCTAGCAGGCACTTTGAATATCTAGGTTAACTAACGGGCACTTGGACTGTGTAGGTTGCCTAGCGGGGACTTGGACTATGTAGGTTCCCTAGCGGGCACTTGGATTATGTAGGTTCCCTATTGGGCACTTGGACTATGTAGGTTAACTAGCGGGCACTTGGACTGTCTAGGTTACCTAGCGGGCATTTGGATTATCTAGGTTAACGAACGGGCACTTGGACTATGTAGGTTACCTAGCCGCCACTTGGACTATCTATGTTAGCTAAGAGGCACTTGGACTATCTAGGTTACCTAGCAGGCACTTGTACTATCTAGGACACCTAGCTGGCACTTGGACTATGTAGGTTACCTAGCGGTCACTTGGACTATCTGGGTTACCAAGCGGGCCCTTGGACTATGTAGGTTTCCTAGCTGGCACTTGGACTATGAATGTTCCCTAGCGGGCAATTGGATTATCTAGGTTACCTAGCGGGCACTTGGACTATCTAGGTTAACGAACGGGCACTTGGACTATGTAGGTAACCTAACGGGCACTTGGACTGTCTAGGTTACCTAGCAGGCACTTTGACTATCTAGGTTAACTAGCAGACCTTGGACTATGTAGGTTAACTAGCGGGCTCTTGGACTATCTAGGTTTCCTAGATGGCACTTGGACTATGTAGATACCCTAGTGCGCACTTGGACTATCCATGTTACCTAGCGGGCACTTGGATTATGTACGTCCCCTAGTTGTCACTCTAACTATAAAGGTTAACTAACGGGTAGTAGGACTATCTAGGTTAACTAGCGGGAACTTGGACTATCTAGGTTACCTAGCGGGCACTTGGATTATGAAGGATCCCTAGCGGGCACTTGGACTATCTAGGTTACCTAGCGGGCACTTGGACTATGTAGGTTAACTAGCGGACACTTGCACGATCTAGGTTAACTAGCGGGCTCTTGCACTATGTAGGTTAACTAACGGGCCCATGGATTATGTAGGTTTACTAGCAGGCACTTGGACTATCTAGGTTAACTAGCGGGCACGTGGACTATGTAGTTTCCCTAGCGGGCATTTGGACTATTTAGGTTACCAAGCGGGCACTTGGACTATGTAGGTTACCTAGCGAGCACTTGGACTATCTAGGTTACCTAGCAGGCACTTTGACTATCTAGGTTAACTAACGGGCACTTGGACTGTGTAGGTTGCCTAGCGGGCACATGGACTATGTAGGTTCCCTAGCGGGCACTTGGATTATGTAGGTTCCCTATCGGGCACTTGGACTATAGGTTAACTATCGGGCACTTGGACTGTCTAGGTTACCTGCGGGCATTTGGATTATCTAGGTTAAGAACGGGCACTTGGACTATGTAGGTTACCTAGCCGCCATTTGGGCTATCTATGTTAGCTAACAGGCACTTGGAATATCTAGGTTACCTAGCGGGCACTTGTACTATCCAGGATACCTAGCTGGCACTTGGACTATGTAGGTTTCCTAGCTGGCACTTGGACTAAGAATGTTCCCTTTCGGGCAATTGGATTATCTAGGTTACCTAGCGGGCACTTGGACTATCTAGGTTAACGAACGGGCACTTGGACTATGTACGTCCTCTAGTGGGCACTTGGACTATAAAGGTTAACTAACGGGAACTAGGACTATCTAGGTTAACTAGCGGGCACTTGGACTATCTAGGTTACCTAGCGGGCACTTGGATTATGAAGGATCCCTAGCGGGCACTTGGACCATCTAGGTTACGTAGCGGGCACTTGGACTACGTAGGTTAACTAGCGGACACTTGCACGATCTAGGTTAACTAGCGGGCCCTTGCACTATGTAGGTTAACTAACGGGCCCATGGATTATGTAGGTTTACTAGCAGGCACTTGGACTATCTAGGTTAACTAGCGGGCACGTGGACTATGTAGTTTCCCTAGCGGGCTTTTGGACTATTTAGGTTACCAAGCGGGCACTTGGACTATGTAGGTTACCTAGCGAGCACTTGGACTATCTAGGTTACCTAGCAGGCACTTTGAATATCTAGGTTAACTAACGGGCACTTGGACTGTGTAGGTTGCCTAGCGGGCACTTGGACTATGTAGGTTCCCTAGCGGGCACTTGGATTATGTAGGTTCCCTATCGGGCACTTGGACTATGTAGGTTAACTAGCGGGCACTTGGACTGTCTAGGTTACCTAGCGGGCATTTGGATTATCTAGGTTAACGAACGGGCACTTGGACTATATAGGTTACCTAGCCGCCACTTGGACTATCTATGTTAGCTAAGAGGCACTTGGACTATCTAGGTTACCTAGCAGGCACTTGTACTATCTAGGACACCTAGCTGGCACTTGGACTATGTAGGTTACCTAGCGGTCACTTGGACTATCTGGGTTACCAAGCGGGCCCTTGGACTATGTAGGTTTCCTAGCTGGCACTTGGACTATGAATGTTCCCTAGCGGGCAATTGGATTATCTAGGTTACCTAGCGGGCACTTGGACTATCTAGGTTAACGAACGGGCACTTGGACTATGTAGGTAACCTAACGGGCACTTGGACTGTCTAGGTTACCTAGCAGGCACTTTGACTATCTAGGTTAACTAGCAGACCTTGGGCTATGTAGGTTAACTAACGGGCTCTTGGACTATCTAGGTTTCCTAGATGGCACTTGGACTATGTAGATACCCTAGTGCGCACTTGGACTATCCAGGTTACCTAGCGGGCACTTGGACTATGTACGTCCCCTAGTGGGCACTTGGACTATAAAGGTTAACTAACGGGAACTAGGACTATCTAGGTTAACTAGCGGGCACTTGGACTATCTGGGTTACCTAGCGGGCACTTGGATTATGAAGGATCCCTAGCGGGCACTTGGACTATCTAGGTTACCTAGCGGGCACTTGGACTAAGTAGGTTAACTAGCGGACACTTGCACGATCTAGGTTAACTAGCAGGCCCTTGCACTATGTATGTTAACTAACGGGCCCATGGATTATGTAGGTTTACTAGCAGGCACTTGGACTATCTAGGTTAACTAGCGGGCACGTGGACTATGTAGTTTCCCTAGCGGGCATTTGGACTATTTAGGTTACAAAGCGGGCACTTGGACTATGTAGGTTACCTAGCGAGCACTTGGACTATCTAGGTTACCTAGCAGGCACTTTGACTATCTAGGTTAACTAACGGGCACTTGGACTCTGTAGGTTGCCTAGTGGGCACTTGGACTATGTAGGTTCCCTAGCGGGCACTTGGATTATGTAGGTTCCCTATCGGGCACTTGGACTATGTAGGTTAACTAGCGGGCACTTTCACTGTCTAGGTTACCTGCGGGCATTTGGATTATCTAGGTTAACGAACGGGCACTTGGACTATGTAGGTTACCAAGCCGCCACTTGGACTATCTATGTTAGCTAAGAGGCATTTGGACTATCTAGGTTACCTAGCAGGCACTTGTACTATCTAGGACACCTAGCTGGCACTTGGACTATGTAGGTTACCTAGCGGTCACTTGGACTATCCGGGTTACCAAGCGGTCCCTTGGACTATGTAGGTTTCCTAGATGGCACTTGGACTATGAATGTTCCCTAGCGGGCAATTGGATTATCTAGGTTGCCTAGCGGGCACTTGGACTATCTAGGTTAACGAACGGGCACTTGGACTATGTAGGTAACCTAACGGGCACTTGGACTGTCTAGGTTACCTAGCAGGCACTTTGACTATCTAGGTTAACTAGCAGACCTTGGACTATGTAGGTTAACTAGCGGGCTCTTGGACTATCTAGGTTTCCTAGATGGCACTTGGTCTATGTAGTTACCCTAGTGCGCACTTGGACTATCCAGGTTACCTAGTGGGCACTTGGATTATGTACGTCCCCTAGTGGACACGTGGACTATAAAGGTTAACTAACGGGAACTAGGACTATCTAGGTTAACTAGCGGGCACTTGGACTATCTAGGTTACACTAGCGGGCACTTGGATTATGAAGGATCCCTAGCGGGCACTTGGACTATCTAGGTTACCTAGCGGGCACTAGGACTATGTAGGTTAACTAGCGGGCCCTTGCACTATGTAGGTTAACTAACAGGCCCATGGATTATGTAGGTTTACTAGCAGGCACTTGAACTATCTAGGTTAACTAGCAGGCACGTGGACTATGTAGTTTCCCTAGCGGGCATTTTGACTATTTAGGTTACCAAGCGGGCACTTGGACTATGTAGGTTACCTAGCGAGCACTTGGACTATCTAGGTTACCTAGCAGGCACTTTGACTATCTAGGTTAACTAACGGGCACTTGGACTGTGTAGGTTGCCTAGCGGGCACTTGGACTATGTAGGTTCCCTAGCGGGCACTTGGATTATGTAGGTTCGCTATCGGGCACTTGGACTATGTAGGTTAACTATCGGGCAATGGACTGTCTTGGTTACCTGCGGGCATTTGGATTATCTAGGTTAACGAACGGGCACTTGGACTATGTAGGTTACCTAGCCGCCACTTGGACTATCTATGTTAGCTAACAGGCACTTGGACTATCTAGGTTACCTAGCGGGCACTTGTACTATCTAGGATACCTAGCCGGCACTTGGACTATGTAGGTTACCTAGCGGTCACTTGGACTATCTAGGTTACCAAGCGGTCCCTTGGACTATGTAGGTTTCCTAGCTGGCACTTGGACTATGAATGTTCCCTTTCGGGCAATTGGATTATTTAGGTTACCTAGCGGGCACTTGGACTATCTAGGTTAACGAACGGGCACTTGGACTATGTAGGTAACCTAAAGGGCACTTGGACTGTCCAGGTTACCTAGCAGGCACTTTGACTATCTAGGTTAACTAGCAGACCTTGGACTATGTAGGTTAACTAGCGGGCTCTTGGACTATCTAGGTTTCCTAGCTGGCACTTGGACTATGTGCATACCCTAGTGCGCACATGGACTATCCAGGTTACCTAGCGGGCACTAGGACTATGTACGTCCCCTAGTGGGCACTTGGACTATAAAGGTTAACTAACGGGAACTAGGACTATCTAGGTTAACTAGTGGGCACTTGGACTATCTAGGTTACCTAGCGGGCACTTGGATTATGAAGGATCCCTAGCGGGTACTTGGACCATCTAGGTTACCTAGCTGGCACTTGGACTATGTAGGTTAACTAGCGGACACTTGCACGATCTAGGTTAACTAGCGGGCCCTTGCACTATGTAGGTTAACTAACGGGCCCATGGATTATGTAGGTTTACTAGCAGGCACTTGGACTATCTAGGTTAACTAACGGGCACGTGGACAATGTAGTTTCCCTAGCGGGCATTTGGACTATTTAGGTTACCAAGCGGGCACTTGGACTATGTAGGTTACCTAGCGAGCACTTGGACTATCTAGGTTACCTAGCAGGCACTTTGACTATCTAGGTTAACTAACGGGCACTTGGACTGTGTAGGTTGCCTAGCGGGCACTTGGACTATGTAGGTTCCCAAGCGGGCACTTGGATTATGTAGGTTCCCTATCGGGCACTTGGACTATGTAGGTTAACTAGCGGGCACTTGGACTGTCTAGGTTACCTAGCGGACATTTGGATTATCTAGGTTAACGAACGGGCACTTGGACTATGTAGGTTACCTAGCCGCCATTGGACTATCTATGTTAGCTAACAGGCACTTGGACTATGTAGGTTCCCTAGCGGGCACTTGTACGATCTAGGATACCTAGCTGACACTTGGACTATGTAGGTCAACTAGCGGGCCCTTGGACTACCTAGGTTAGCTAACGGGCACTTAGATTATTTAGGTTAACTAGCGGGCACTTGGAATATGTAGGTTAACTAGCGACACTTGCACTATGTAGGTTAACTAGTGGGCCCATGGACTATGTAGGTTTACTAGCGGACCCTTGGACTATCTAGGTTCCCTAAAGGGCACTTGGACTATCTAGGTGACCGAACGGGCACTTGGACTATCTAGGTTACCTAGCGGGCCCTTGGACTATGTAGGCTAACTAGGGGGCCCTTGGACGATCTAGGTTACCTAGAGGGTACTTGAACTATCTAGGTTAACTAGCGGACACTTGCACTATCTAGGTTACCTAGCGGGAACTTGAACTATGTACGTTCCCTAGCGGGCACTTGGACTATCTATATTAACCAGCGGGCACATGGAATATGTAGGTTAACTAGAGGACACTTGCACTATGTAGGTTACCTAGCAGTCACTTGGACTATCTAGGTTAACTAGCGGGCACATGGACTATGTAGGTTAACTAGAGGACACTTGGACTATCTAGGTTAACTTGCAGGCCCTTGGACTATCTAGGTTACCTAGCGGGCACTTGGACTATATAGGTTACCTAGCGGGCACTTGGACTATGTAGGTTAACTAGCGTGCACTTGGACTATGTAGGTTCCTTAGCGGGCACTTGGTCTATGTAGGTGAACTAGCGTGCCTTTGGACTATCTAGGTTACGTAGCGGGCACTTGGTATGTAGGTTAACTAGGGCAGCACTTGGACTATCTAGGTTAACTAGCGGGCCCTTGGACAATCTGGGTTAACTAGCGGGCACTTGGACTATATAGAGTACCTAGCGGGCACTTGGACTATGTAGGTTACCTAGTGGGCACTTGGACTATCTAGGTTAACGAACGGGCACTTGGACTTCTAGGTTAACGAATGGGCACTTGGTCTATGTAGTTTGCCTATCGGGCACTTGGACTATGTAGGTTAGGTAATGGGCACTTGGACTATCTAGGTTACCTAGCGGGAACTTGGACAATGTAAGTTACCTAGCGGGCACTTGGACTATCTAGGTTACCTAACGGGCACTTTGACTATCTAGGTTACATAGCGGGCACTTGGACTATGTAGGTTAACTGGCGAGCACTTGGACTCTAGGTTACCTAGCGGGCACTTGGATTATCTTGGTTACCTAGCGGGCACTTCGACAGTCTAGGTTACCTAGCGGGCACGTGGACTATCTAGGTTAACTAACGGGCACTAGGACTATCTAGGTTAACTAGCGGGCACTTGGACTATCTAGGTTACCTAGCAGGCTCTTGGATTATGAAGGATCCCTAGCGGGCACTTGGACTATCTAGGTTAACTAGCGGGCACTTGGACTATGTAGGTTAATTAGCGGACACTTGCACGATCTAGGTTAACTAGCGGGCCCATGGATTATGTAGGTTTACTAGCGGGCACTTGGACTATGTAGGTTAACTACCAGGCACTTGCACTATCTAGGTTACCGAATGGGCATTTGGACTAATTAGGTAACCTAGCGGGCACTTGGATAGTGTAGGTTACCTAGCGGGCACTTGGACTTCTAGGTTAACGAACGGGCACGTGTACTATGTATGTTGCATAGCGGGCAATTGGACTATCTAGGTTAGGTAACGGGCACTTGGACTATCTAGGTTTCTTAGCGGGCACTTCGACGATCTAGGTTAACTAGAGGGCACTTGGATTATCTAGGTTAACTAGCATGCACTTGGAATATCTAGGTTTCTTAGCGGGTACTTGGACTATGTAGGGTAACTAGCGGACTCTTGGACTATGTAGATTAATAGCGGCACTTGGACTATCTAGGTTAAGTAGCGGGCGCTTGGACTATGTAGGTTCCCTAGCGGGCATTTGGACTATATAGTTTACCTAGCGGGCACTTGGACTATGTAGGTTACCTAGCGGTCACTTGGACTATCTAGGTTACCAAGCGGGCCCTTGGACTATGTAGGTTTCCTAGCTGGCACTTGGACTATGAATGTTCCCTAGCAGGCAATTGGATAATCTAGGTTACTTAGCGGGCAATTGGACTATCTAGGTTAACGAACGGGCACTTAGACTATGTAGGTAACCTAACGGGCACTTGGACTGTCTAGGTTACCTAGCAGGCACTTTGACTATCTAGGTTAACTAGCAGACCTTGGACTATGTAGGTTAACTAGCGGGCTCTTGGAATATCTAGGTTTCCTAGATGGCACTTGGACTATGTAGATACCCTAGTGCGCACTTGGACTATCCAGGTTACCTAGCGGGCACTTGGACTATGTACGTCCCCTAGTGGGCACTTGGACTATAAAGGTTAACTAACGGGAACTAGGACTATCTAGGTTAACTAGCGGGCACTTGGACTATCTAGGTTACCTAGCGGGCACTTGGATTATGAAGGATCCCTAGCGGGCACTTGGACTATCTAGGTTACCTAGCGGGCACTTGGACTATGTAGGTTGACTAGCGGACACTTGCACGATCTAGGTTAACTAGCGGGCCCTTGCACTGTAGGTTAACTAACGGGCCCATGGATTATGTAGGTTTACTAGCAGGCACTTGGACTATCTAGGTTAACTAGCGGGCACGTGGACTATGTAGTTTCCCTAGCGGGCTTATGGACTATTTAGGTTACCAAGCGGGCACTTGGACTATGTAGGTTACCTAGCGAGCACTTGGACTATCTAGGTTACCTAGCAGGCACTTTGAATATCTAGGTTAACTAACGGGCACTTGGACTGTGTAGGTTGCCTAGCGGGGACTTGGACTATGTAGGTTCCCTAGCGGGCACTTGGATTATGTAGGTTCCCTATTGGGCACTTGGACTATGTAGGTTAACTAGCGGGCACTTGGACTGTCTAGGTTACCTAGCGGGCATTTGGATTATCTAGGTTAACGAACGGGCACTTGGACTATGTAGGTTACCTAGCCGCCACTTGGACTATCTATGTTAGCTAAGAGGCACTTGGACTATCTAGGTTACCTAGCAGGCACTTGTACTATCTAGGACACCTAGCTGGCACTTGGACTATGTAGGTTACCTAGCGGTCACTTGGACTATCTGGGTTACCAAGCGGGCCCTTGGACTATGTAGGTTTCCTAGCTGGCACTTGGACTATGAATGTTCCCTAGCGGGCAATTGGATTATCTAGGTTACCTAGCGGGCACTTGGACTATCTAGGTTAACGAACGGGCACTTGGACTATGTAGGTAACCTAACGGGCACTTGGACTGTCTAGGTTACCTAGCAGGCACTTTGACTATCTAGGTTAACTAGCAGACCTTGGACTATGTAGGTTAACTAGCGGGCTCTTGGACTATCTAGGTTTCCTAGATGGCACTTGGACTATGTAGATACCCTAGTGCGCACTTGGACTATCCATGTTACCTAGCGGGCACTTGGATTATGTACGTCCCCTAGTTGTCACTCTAACTATAAAGGTTAACTAACGGGTAGTAGGACTATCTAGGTTAACTAGCGGGAACTTGGACTATCTAGGTTACCTAGCGGGCACTTGGATTATGAAGGATCCCTAGCGGGCACTTGGACTATCTAGGTTACCTAGCGGGCACTTGGACTATGTAGGTTAACTAGCGGACACTTGCACGATCTAGGTTAACTAGCGGGCTCTTGCACTATGTAGGTTAACTAACGGGCCCATGGATTATGTAGGTTTACTAGCAGGCACTTGGACTATCTAGGTTAACTAGCGGGCACGTGGACTATGTAGTTTCCCTAGCGGGCATTTGGACTATTTAGGTTACCAAGCGGGCACTTGGACTATGTAGGTTACCTAGCGAGCACTTGGACTATCTAGGTTACCTAGCAGGCACTTTGACTATCTAGGTTAACTAACGGGCACTTGGACTGTGTAGGTTGCCTAGCGGGCACATGGACTATGTAGGTTCCCTAGCGGGCACTTGGATTATGTAGGTTCCCTATCGGGCACTTGGACTATAGGTTAACTATCGGGCACTTGGACTGTCTAGGTTACCTGCGGGCATTTGGATTATCTAGGTTAAGAACGGGCACTTGGACTATGTAGGTTACCTAGCCGCCATTTGGGCTATCTATGTTAGCTAACAGGCACTTGGAATATCTAGGTTACCTAGCGGGCACTTGTACAATCCAGGATACCTAGCTGGCACTTGGACTATGTAGGTTTCCTAGCTGGCACTTGGACTATGAATGTTCCCTTTCGGGCAATTGGATTATCTAGGTTACCTAGCGGGCACTTGGACTATCTAGGTTAACGAACGGGCACTTGGACTATGTACGTCCTCTAGTGGGCACTTGGACTATAAAGGTTAACTAACGGGAACTAGGACTATCTAGGTTAACTAGCGGGCACTTGGACTATCTAGGTTACCTAGCGGGCACTTGGATTATGAAGGATCCCTAGCGGGCACTTGGACCATCTAGGTTACGTAGCGGGCACTTGGACTACGTAGGTTAACTAGCGGACACTTGCACGATCTAGGTTAACTAGCGGGCCCTTGCACTATGTAGGTTAACTAACGGGCCCATGGATTATGTAGGTTTACTAGCAGGCACTTGGACTATCTAGGTTAACTAGCGGGCACGTGGACTATGTAGTTTCCCTAGCGGGCTTTTGGACTATTTAGGTTACCAAGCGGGCACTTGGACTATGTAGGTTACCTAGCGAGCACTTGGACTATCTAGGTTACCTAGCAGGCACTTTGAATATCTAGGTTAACTAACGGGCACTTGGACTGTGTAGGTTGCCTAGCGGGCACTTGGACTATGTAGGTTCCCTAGCGGGCACTTGGATTATGTAGGTTCCCTATCGGGCACTTGGACTATGTAGGTTAACTAGCGGGCACTTGGACTGTCTAGGTTACCTAGCGGGCATTTGGATTATCTAGGTTAACGAACGGGCACTTGGACTATATAGGTTACCTAGCCGCCACTTGGACTATCTATGTTAGCTAAGAGGCACTTGGACTATCTAGGTTACCTAGCAGGCACTTGTACTATCTAGGACACCGAGCTGGCACTTGGACTATGTAGGTTACCTAGCGGTCACTTGGACTATCTGGGTTACCAAGCGGGCCCTTGGACTATGTAGGTTTCCTAGCTGGCACTTGGACTATGAATGTTCCCTAGCGGGCAATTGGATTATCTAGGTTACCTAGCGGGCACTTGGACTATCTAGGTTAACGAACGGGCACTTGGACTATGTAGGTAACCTAACGGGCACTTGGACTGTCTAGGTTACCTAGCAGGCACTTTGACTATCTAGGTTAACTAGCAGACCTTGGGCTATGTAGGTTAACTAACGGGCTCTTGGACTATCTAGGTTTCCTAGATGGCACTTGGACTATGTAGATACCCTAGTGCGCACTTGGACTATCCATGTTACCTAGCGGGCACTTGGATTATGTACGTCCCCTAGTGGTCACTTGGACTATAAAGGTTAACTAAAGGGTACTAGGACTATCTAGGTTAACGAGCGGGCACTTGGACTATCTAGGTTAACTAGCGGGCACGTGGACTATGTAGTTTCCCTAGCGGGCATTTGGACTATTTAGGTTACCAAGCGGGCACTTGGACTATCTAGGTTAACTAACGGGCACTTGGACTGTGTAGGTTCCCTAGCGGGCACTTGGATTATGTAGGTTCCCTATCGGGCACTTGGACTATGTAGGTTAACTATCGGGCACTTGGACTGTCTAGGTTACCTGCGGGCATTTGGATTATCTAGGTTAACGAACGGGCACTTGGACTATGTAGGTTACCTAGCCGCCACTTGGACTATCTATGTTAGCTAACAGGCACTTGGAATATCTAGGTTACCTAGCGGGCACTTGTACTATCTAGGATACCTAGCTGGCACTTGGACTATGTAGGTTTCCTAGCTGGCACTTGGACTATGAATATTCCCTTTCGGGCAATTGGATTATCTAGGTTACCTAGCGGGCACTTGGACTATCTAGGTTAACGAACGGGCACTTGGACTATGTAGGTAACCTAAAGGGCACTTGGACTGTCCAGGTTACCTAGCAGGCACTTTGACTATCTAGGTTAACTAGCAGACCTTGGACTATGTAGGTTAACTAGCGGGCTCTTGGACTATCTAGGTTTCCTAGCTGGCACTTGGACTATGTACATACCCTAGTGCGCACATGGACTATACAGGTTACCTAGCGGGCACTTGGACTATGTACGTCCTCTAGTGGGCACTTGGACTAAATAAGTTTAACTAACGGGAACTAGGACTATCTAGGTTAACTAGCGGGCACTTGGACTATCTAGGTTACCTAGTGGTAACTTGGACAATGTAAGTTACCTAGCGGGCACTTGGACTATCTAGGTTACCTCACGGGCACTTTGACTATCTAGGTTACATAGCGGGCACTTGGACTATGTAGGTTACGTAGCGGGCACTTGGACTACGTAGGTTAACTAGCGGACACTTGCACGATCTAGGTTAACTAGCGGGCCCTTGCACTATGTAGGTTAACTAACGGGCCCATGGATTATGTAGGTTTACTAGCAGGCACTTGGACTATCTAGGTTAACTAGCGGGCACGTGGACTATGTAGTTTCCCTAGCGGGCTTTTTGACTATTTAGGTTACCAAGCGGGCACTTGGACTATGTAGGTTACCTAGCGAGCACATGGACTATCTAAGTTACCTAGCAGGCACTTTGACTATCTAGGTTAACTAACGGGCACATGGACTGTGTAGGTTGCCTAGCGGGCACTTGGACTATGTAGGTTCCCAAGCGGGCACTTGGATTATGTAGGTTCCCTATCGGGCACTTGGACTATGTAGGTTAACTAGCGGGCACTTGGACTGTCTAGGTTACCTAGCGGGCATTTGGATTATCTAGGTTAACGAACGGGCACTTGGACTATGTAGGTTACCTAGCCGCCATTGGACTATCTATGTTAGCTAACAGGCACTTGGACTATCTAGGTTCCCTAGCGGGCACTTGAACTATCTAGGATACCTAGCTGACACTTGGACTATGTAGGTCAACTAGCGGGCCCTTGGACTACCTAGGTTAGCTAACGGGCACTTAGATTATTTAGGTTAACTAGCGGGCACTTGGAATATGTAGGTTAACTAGCGGACACTTGCACTATGTAGGTTAACTAGTGGGCCCATGGACTATGTAGGTTTACTAGCGGACCCTTGGACTATCTAGGTTCCCTAAAGGGCACTTGGACTATCTAGGTGACCGAACGGGCACTTGGACTATCTAGGTTACCTAGCGGGCTCTTGGACTATGTAGGCTAACTAGGGGGCCCTTGGACAATCTAGGTTACCTAGAGGGTACTTGAACTATCTAGGTTAACTAGCGGACACTTGCACTATCTAGGTTACCTAGCGGGAACTTGGACTATGTACGTTCCCTAGCGGGCACTTGGACTATCTATGTTAACTAGCGGGCACTTGAACTATGTAGGTTAACTAGAGGACACTTGGACTATCTAGGTTAACTAGCAGGCCCTTGGACTATCTAGGTTACCTAGCGGGCACTTGGACTATGTAGGTTACCTAGCGGGCACTTGAACTATGTAGGTTAACTAGCGTGTACTTGGACTATGTAGGTTCCTTAGCGGGCACTTGGACTATGTAGGTGAATTAGCGTGCCCTTGGACTATCTAGGTTACGTAGCGGGCACTTGGTATGTAGGTTAACTAGCGGGCACTTGGACTATCTAGGTTAACTAGCGGGCTCTTGGACTATCTAGGTTACCTAGCGGGCACTTGGACTATATAGTTTACCTAGCGGGCACTTGGACTATGTAGGTTACCTAGTGGGCACTTGGACTATTTAGGTTAACGAACAGGCACTTCGACTTCTAGGTTAACGAATGGGCACTTGGTCTATGTAGGTTGCCTACCGGGCACTTGGACTATGTAGGTTAGGTAATGGGCACTTGGACTATCTAGGTTACCTAGCGGGATCTTGGACAATGTAAGTTACCTAGCGGGCACTTGGACTATCTATGTTACCTAACGGGCACTTTGACTATCTAGGTTACATAGCGGGCACTTGGACTATGTAGGTAAACTAGCGAGCACTTGGACTCTAGGTTACCTAGCGGGCACTTGGATTATCTTGGTTACCTAGCGGGCATTTCGACAGTCTAGGTTACCTACCGGGCACGTGGACTATATAGGTTAACGAACGGGCACTTGGGCTATGTAGGTTACCTAGCGGGCACTTGGACTATGTAGGATCCCTATCGGACATTTGGACTACTTAGGTTACCTAGCGGGCACTTGGACTATCTAGTTTAACTAGCGGGCACTTGGACTGTCTAGGTCAACTAGCAAGTCCTTTTACTATGTAGGTTAACTAGCGAGCACTTGGACTATCTAGGTTAACTAGTGGACCTTGGACTCCGTAGGTCAACAAGCGGGCACTTGGACTATGTAGGTTAACTAGAGGACACTTGGACTATCTAGGTTAACTAGCGGGCCCTTGGACTATCTAGGTTACCTATCGGGCACTTGGACTATATAGGTTACCTAACGGGAACTTGGACTATGTAGGTTACCTAGTGAGCACTTGGACTATCTAGGTTAACGAACGGGCACTTGGAATATGCAGGTAACCTAGCGGGCACTTGGACTGTCTAGGTTACCTAGCGGGCACTTGGACTTCTAGGTTAACGAACGGGCACTTGGACTCTGTAGGTTGCTTACCGGGCACTTGGACTATCTAGTTTAGGTAACGGGCACTTGGACTATCTAGGTTACCTAGCGGGAACTTGGACAATGTAAGTTACCTAGCGGGCACTTGGACTATCTAGGTTACCTAACGGGCACTTTGACTATCTAGGTTACATAGCGGGCACTTGGGCTATGTAGGTTAACTAGCGAGCACTTGGACTCTAGGTTACCTAGCGGGCACATGGACTATCTAGGTTACCTAGCGGGCACTTGGACAGTCTAGGTTACCTAGCGGGCACTTGGACTATATAGGTTAACGAACGGGCACTTGGACTATGTAGGTTACCTAGCGGGCACATGGACTATGTCGGATCCCTATCAGACATTTGGACTACTTCGGTTACCTAGCGGGCACTTGGACTATCTAGGTTAACTAGTGGACACTTGGACTATCTAGGTCAACTAGCGGGCCCTTGCACGATCTAGGTTAACTAGCGGGCCCATTGACTATGTAGGTTAACGAGCGGGCACTTGGACGATCTAGGTTAACTAGCGGGCACTTGGACGATCTAGGTTAACTAGCGGGCACTTGGATTATCTAGGTTAACTAGCGGGCACTTGGACGATCTAGGTTAACTAGCGGGCACTTGGATTATCTAGGTTACCTAGCGGGCACTTGGACTATGTAGGTTCCCTAGCGGGCATTTGGACTATATAGATAACCTAGCGGGCACTTAGACTCTGTAGGTTACCTAGCGGGCACTTGGACTATCTAGGTTACCTAGCTGGCACTTGAACTATCTACGTTACCTAGCGGGTTCTTGGAGTATGTAGGTTACTTAGCGTGCAGTTGGACTATTTAGGTTACCAAGCGGGCACTTGGACTATCTAGGTTAACTAACGGGCACTTGGACTATGTAGGTTCCCTAGCGGGCACTTGGATTATGTAGGTTCCCTATCGGGTACATGGACTATGTAGGATAACTAGCGGGCACTTGGACTATGTAGGTTCCCTATCAGGCACTTGGAGAATGTAGGTTAACTAGGGGGAACTAGGACTATGTGGGTTACCTAGTGGGCCCTTGGACTATCTAGGTTACCTAGCGGGCATTTAGACTATTTAGGCTCCCTAGCGGGCATTTGGACTATATTGATTATCTAGGGGGCACTTAGACTTTGTAGGTTACCTAGCGGGCACATGGACTATCTAGGTTACCTAGCTGGCACTTGAACTATCTACGTTACCTAGCGGGTTCTTGGAATATGTAGGTTACCTAGCGGGCTGTTGGACTATCTAGGTTACCTAACGGGCACTTGGACTATCTAGGTTAACTAACGGGCACTTGGACTATGTAGGTTCCCTAGCGGTCCCTTGGACTATGTAAGTTCCCTAGCGGGTATTTGGACTATGTGGGTTCCCTGGCGGGCATTTGGACTATCTAGGTTACCTAACGGGCACTTGGATTATATAGGTTCCCTAGCGGGCACTTGGACTATGTAAGTTCCCTAAGGACACTTGAACTATGTAAGTTAACTACCAGGCACTTGGACTATGTAGGTAAACTAGCGGGCCCTTGGACTATCTAGGTTACCTAGCAGGCTGTTGGACTAACTAGGTTACCTAGCGGGCACTTGGACTATCTAGGTTAACTAACGGGCACTTGGACTATGTAGGTTCCCTAGCAGGCCCTTGGACTATGTAAGTTCCCTAGCGGGCACTTGGACTATGTGGATTCCCTTGCGGGCATTTGGACTATCTAGGTTACCTAACGGGCACTTCGACTATGTAGGTTCCCAAGCGGGAACTTGGACTATGTATGTTCCCTATGGACACTTGAACTATGTAAGTTCACTACCAGGCACTTGTACTATATAGGTTAACTAGCGGGCCCTTGGACTATCTAGGTTACCTAGCGGGCACTTGGACTATGTAGGTTAACTACCGGGCACTTGCACTATCTAGGTTACCGGCGGGCACTTGGACTATGTACGTTCCCTAGCGGGCACTTGGACTATCTATGTTAACTAGCGGGCACTTGGACTATGTAGGTTAACTAGGGGACATTTGCACTATGTGGGTTACCTAGTGGCACTTGGACTATCTAGGTTAACTAGCGGGCACTTGGACTATCTTGGTTAACTAGCGTGCACTTAGACAATCTAGGTTACCTAGCGGGCACTTGGACTATCTAGGTTAACGAACGGGCACTTCGACTATGTAGGTTACCTACCGGGCACTTGGACTATGCAGGATCCCTATCGGACATTTGGACTACTTAGGTTACCTAGCGGGCACTTGGACTATCTAGGTTAACTAGCGGGCACTTGGACTACGTAGGTTAACTAGCGGGCCCTTGGACTATGTAGGTTAACTAGCGGGCACTTGGACCATCTAGGTTAACTAGAGGGCACTTGGACTATCTAGGTTAACTAGCGTGCACTTGGACTATATAGGATAAATAGCGGGCACTTGGATGATCAATGTTAACTAGCGGGCACTTGGACTATCTATGTTAGCTAACGGGCACTTGGACTAAGTACGTCCCCTAGTGGGCACTTGGACTATCTAGGTTAACTAACGGGCACTAGGACTATCTAGGTTAACTAGCGGGCACTTGGACTATCTAGGTTACCTACCTGGCACTTGGACTATGAATGTTCCCTAGCAGGTACTTGGATTATCTAGGTTACCTAGCGGGCACTTGGACTATGTAGGTCAACTAGCGGGCCCTTGGACTCTCTAGGTTAACTAATGGGCACTTGGACTATGTAGGTTCCCTAGCGGGCACTTGGATTATGTAGGTTCCCTATCGGGTACTTGGACTATGTAGGTTAACTAGTGGGCCCATGGACTATGTAGGTTTACTAGCGGACCCTTGGACTATCTAGGTTCCCTAAAGGGCACTTGGACTATCTAGGTGACCGAACGGGCACTTGGACTATCTAGGTTACCTAGCGGGCCCTTGGACTATGTAGGCTAACTAGGGGGCCCTTGGACAATCTAGGTTACCTAGAGGGTACTTGAACTATCTAGGTTAACTAGCGGACACTTGCACTATCTAGGTTACCTAGCGGGAACTTGGACTATGTACGTTCCCTAGCGGGCACTTGGACTATCTATGTTAACTAGCGGGCACTTGGAATATGTAGGTTAACTAGAGGACACTTGCACTATGTAGGTTACCTAGCAGGCACTTGGACTATCTAGGTTAACTAGCGGGCACTTGAACTATGTAGGTTAACTAGAGGACACTTGGACTATCTAGGTTAACTAGCAGGCCCTTGGACTATCTAGGTTACCTAGCGGGCACTTGGACTATGTAGGTTACCTAGCGGGCACTTGAACTATGTAGGTTAACTAGCGTGCACTTGGACTATGTAGGTTCCTTAGCGGGCACTTGGACTATGTAGGTGAATTAGCGTGCCCTTGGACTATCTAGGTTACGTAGCGGGCACTTGGTATGTAGGTTAACTAGCGGGCACTTGGACTATCTAGGTTAACTAGCGGGCTCTTGGACTATCTAGGTTACCTAGCGGGCACTTGGACTATATAGTTTACCTAGCGGGCACTTGGACTATGTAGGTTACCTAGTGGGCACTTGGACTATTTAGGTTAACGAACGGGCACTTCGACTTCTAGGTTAACGAATGGGCACTTGGTCTATGTAGGTTGCCTACCGGGCACTTGGACTATGTAGGTTAGGTAATGGGCACTTGGACTATCTAGGTTACCTAGCGGGAACTTGGACAATGTAAGTTACCTAGCGGGCACTTGGACTATCTAGGTTACCTAACGGGCACTTTGACTATCTAGGTTACATAGCGGGCACTTGGACTATGTAGGTAAACTAGCGAGCACTTGGACTCTAGGTTACCTAGCGGGCACTTGGATTATCTTGGTTACCTAGCGGGCATTTCGACAGTCTAGGTTACCTACCGGGCACGTGGACTATATAGGTTAACGAACGGGCACTTGGGCTATGTAGGTTACCTAGCGGGCACTTGGACTATGTAGGATCCCTATCGGACATTTGGACTACTTAAGTTACCTAGCGGGCACTTGGACTATCTAGGTCAACTAGCAGGTCCTTTTACTATGTAGGTTAACTAGCGAGCACTTGGACTATCTAGGTTAACTAGTGGACCTTGGACTCCGTAGGTCAACAAGCGGGCACTTGGACTATGTAGGTTAACTAGAGGACACTTGGACTATCTAGGTTAACTAGCGGGCCCTTGGACTATCTAGGTTACCTATCGGGCACTTGGACTATATAGGTTACCTAACGGGAACTTGGACTATGTAGGTTACCTAGTGAGCACTTGGACTATCTAGGTTAACGAACGGGCACTTGGAATATGCAGGTAACCTAGCGGGCACTTGGACTGTCTAGGTTACCTAGCGGGCACTTGGACTTCTAGGTTAACGAACGGGCACTTGGACTCTGTAGGTTGCTTACCGGGCACTTGGACTATCTAGTTTAGGTAACGGGCACTTGGACTATCTAGGTTACCTAGCGGGAACTTGGACAATGTAAGTTACCTAGCGGGCACTTGGACTATCTAGGTTACCTAACGGGCACTTTGACTATCTAGGTTACATAGCGGGCACTTGGGCTATGTAGGTTAACTAGCGAGCACTTGGACTCTAGGTTACCTAGCGGGCACATGGACTATCTAGGTTACCTAGCGGGCACTTGGACAGTCTAGGTTACCTAGCGGGCACTTGGACTATATAGGTTAACGAACGGGCACTTGGACTATGTAGGTTACCTAGCGGGCACATGGACTATGTCGGATCCCTATCAGACATTTGGACTACTTCGGTTACCTAGCGGGCACTTGGACTATCTAGGTTAACTAGTGGACACTTGGACTATCTAGGTCAACTAGCGGGCCCTTGCACGATCTAGGTTAACTAGCGGGCCCATGGACTATGTAGGTTAACGAGCGGGCACTTGGACGATCTAGGTTAACTAGCGGGCACTTGGACGATCTAGGTTAACTAGCGGGCACTTGGATTATCTAGGTTACCTAGCGGGCACTTGGACTATGTAGGTTCCCTAGCGGGCATTTGGACTATATAGATAACCTAGCGGGCACTTAGACTCTGTAGGTTACCTAGCGGGCACTTGGACTATCTAGGTTACCTAGCTGGCACTTGAACTATCTACGTTACCTAGCGGGTTCTTGGAGTATGTAGGTTACTTAGCGTGCAGTTGGACTATTTAGGTTACCAAGCGGGCACTTGGACTATCTAGGTTAACTAACGGGCACTTGGACTATGTAGGTTCCCTAGCGGGCACTTGGATTATGTAGGTTCCCTATCGGGTACATGGACTATGTAGGATAACTAGCGGGCATTTGGACTATGTACGTTACATAGCGGGCACTTGGACTATGTAGGTTCCCTATCAGGCACTTGGAGAATGTAGGTTAACTAGGGGGAACTAGGACTATGTGGGTTACCTAGTGGGCCCTTGGACTATCTAGGTTACCTAGCGGGCATTTAGACTATTTAGGCTCCCTAGCGGGCATTTGGACTATATTGATTATCTAGGGGGCACTTAGACTTTGTAGGTTACCTAGCGGGCACATGGACTATCTAGGTTACCTAGCTGGCACTTGAACTATCTACGTTACCTAGCGGGTTCTTGGAATATGTAGGTTACCTAGCGGGCTGTTGGACTATCTAGGTTACCTAACGGGCACTTGGACTATCTAGGTTAACTAACGGGCACTTGGACTATGTAGGTTCCCTAGCGGTCCCTTGGACTATGTAAGTTCCCTAGCGGGTATTTGGACTATGTGGGTTCCCTGGCGGGCATTTGGACTATCTAGGTTACCTAACGGGCACTTGGATTATATAGGTTCCCTAGCGGGCACTTGGACTATGTAAGTTCCCTAAGGACACTTGAACTATGTAAGTTAACTACCAGGCACTTGGACTATGTAGGTAAACTAGCGGGCCCTTGGACTATCTAGGTTACCTAGCAGGCTGTTGGACTAACTAGGTTACCTAGCGGGCACTTGGACTATCTAGGTTAACTAACGGGCACTTGGACTATGTAGGTTCCCTAGCAGGCCCTTGGACTATGTAAGTTCCCTAGCGGGCACTTGGACTATGTGGATTCCCTTGCGGGCATTTGGACTATCTAGGTTACCTAACGGGCACTTCGACTATGTAGGTTCCCAAGCGGGAACTTGGACTATGTATGTTCCCTATGGACACTTGAACTATGTAAGTTCACTACCAGGCACTTGTACTATATAGGTTAACTAGCGGGCCCTTGGACTATCTAGGTTACCTAGCGGGCACTTGGACTATGTAGGTTAACTACCGGGCACTTGCACTATCTAGGTTACCGGCGGGCACTTGGACTATGTACGTTCCCTAGCGGGCACTTGGACTATCTATGTTAACTAGCGGGCACTTGGACTATGTAGGTTAACTAGGGGACATTTGCACTATGTGGGTTACCTAGTGGCACTTGGACTATCTAGGTTAACTAGCGGGCACTTGGACTATCTTGGTTAACTAGCGTGCACTTAGACAATCTAGGTTACCTAGCGGGCACTTGGACTATCTAGGTTAACGAACGGGCACTTCGACTATGTAGGTTACCTACCGGGCACTTGGACTATGCAGGATCCCTATCGGACATTTGGACTACTTAGGTTACCTAGCGGGCACTTGGACTATCTAGGTTAACTAGCGGGCACTTGGACTACGTAGGTTAACTAGCGGGCCCTTGGACTATGTAGGTTAACTAGCGGGCACTTGGACCATCTAGGTTAACTAGAGGGCACTTGGACTATCTAGGTTAACTAGCGTGCACTTGGACTATCTAGGATAAATAGCGGGCACTTGGATGATCAATGTTAACTAGCGGGCACTTGGACTATCTATGTTAGCTAACGGGCACTTGGACTAAGTACGTCCCCTAGTGGGCACTTGGACTATCTAGGTTAACTAACGGGCACTAGGACTATCTAGGTTAACTAGCGGGCACTTGGACTATCTAGGTTACCTACCTGGCACTTGGACTATGAATGTTCCCTAGCAGGTACTTGGATTATCTAGGTTACCTAGCGGGCACTTGGACTATGTAGGTCAACTAGCGGGCCCTTGGACTATCTAGGTTAACTAATGGGCACTTGGACTATGTAGGTTCCCTAGCGGGCACTTGGATTATGTAGGTTCCCTATCGGGTACTTGGACTATGTAGGTTAACTAGTGGGCCCATGGACTATGTAGGTTTACTAGCGGACCCTTGGACTATCTAGGTTCCCTAAAGGGCACTTGGACTATCTAGGTGACCGAACGGGCACTTGGACTATCTAGGTTACCTAGCGGGCCCTTGGACTATGTAGGCTAACTAGGGGGCCCTTGGACAATCTAGGTTACCTAGAGGGTACTTGAACTATCTAGGTTAACTAGCGGACACTTGCACTATCTAGGTTACCTAGCGGGAACTTGGACTATGTACGTTCCCTAGCGGGCACTTGGACTATCTATGTTAACTAGCGGGCACTTGGAATATGTAGGTTAACTAGAGGACACTTGCACTATGTAGGTTACCTAGCAGGCACTTGGACTATCTAGGTTAACTAGCGGGCACTTGAACTATGTAGGTTAACTAGAGGACACTTGGACTATCTAGGTTAACTAGCAGGCCCTTGGACTATCTAGGTTACCTAGCGGGCACTTGGACTATGTAGGTTACCTAGCGGGCACTTGAACTATGTAGGTTAACTAGCGTGCACTTGGACTATGTAGGTTCCTTAGCGGGCACTTGGACTATGTAGGTGAATTAGCGTGCCCTTGGACTATCTAGGTTACGTAGCGGGCACTTGGTATGTAGGTTAACTAGCGGGCACTTGGACTATCTAGGTTAACTAGCGGGCTCTTGGACTATCTAGGTTACCTAGCGGGCACTTGGACTATATAGTTTACCTAGCGGGCACTTGGACTATGTAGGTTACCTAGTGGGCACTTGGACTATTTAGGTTAACGAACGGGCACTTCGACTTCTAGGTTAACGAATGGGCACTTGGTCTATGTAGGTTGCCTACCGGGCACTTGGACTATGTAGGTTAGGTAATGGGCACTTGGACTATCTAGGTTACCTAGCGGGAACTTGGACAATGTAAGTTACCTAGCGGGCACTTGGACTATCTAGGTTACCTAACGGGCACTTTGACTATCTAGGTTACATAGCGGGCACTTGGACTATGTAGGTAAACTAGCGAGCACTTGGACTCTAGGTTACCTAGCGGGCACTTGGATTATCTTGGTTACCTAGCGGGCATTTCGACAGTCTAGGTTACCTACCGGGCACGTGGACTATATAGGTTAACGAACGGGCACTTGGGCTATGTAGGTTACCTAGCGGGCACTTGGACTATGTAGGATCCCTATCGGACATTTGGACTACTTAAGTTACCTAGCGGGCACTTGGACTATCTAGGTCAACTAGCAGGTCCTTTTACTATGTAGGTTAACTAGCGAGCACTTGGACTATCTAGGTTAACTAGTGGACCTTGGACTCCGTAGGTCAACAAGCGGGCACTTGGACTATGTAGGTTAACTAGAGGACACTTGGACTATCTAGGTTAACTAGCGGGCCCTTGGACTATCTAGGTTACCTATCGGGCACTTGGACTATATAGGTTACCTAACGGGAACTTGGACTATGTAGGTTACCTAGTGAGCACTTGGACTATCTAGGTTAACGAACGGGCACTTGGAATATGCAGGTAACCTAGCGGGCACTTGGACTGTCTAGGTTACCTAGCGGGCACTTGGACTTCTAGGTTAACGAACGGGCACTTGGACTCTGTAGGTTGCTTACCGGGCACTTGGACTATCTAGTTTAGGTAACGGGCACTTGGACTATCTAGGTTAACTAGCGGGAACTTGGACAATGTAAGTTACCTAGCGGGCACTTGGACTATCTAGGTTACCTAACGGGCACTTTGACTATCTAGGTTACATAGCGGGCACTTGGGCTATGTAGGTTAACTAGCGAGCACTTGGACTCTAGGTTACCTAGCGGGCACATGGACTATCTAGGTTACCTAGCGGGCACTTGGACAGTCTAGGTTACCTAGCGGGCACTTGGACTATATAGGTTAACGAACGGGCACTTGGACTATGTAGGTTACCTAGCGGGCACATGGACTATGTCGGATCCCTATCAGACATTTGGACTACTTCGGTTACCTAGCGGGCACTTGGACTATCTAGGTTAACTAGTGGACACTTGGACTATCTAGGTCAACTAGCGGGCCCTTGCACGATCTAGGTTAACTAGCGGGCCCATGGACTATGTAGGTTAACGAGCGGGCACTTGGACGATCTAGGTTAACTAGCGGGCACTTGGACGATCTAGGTTAACTAGCGGGCACTTGGATTATCTAGGTTACCTAGCGGGCACTTGGACTATGTAGGTTCCCTAGCGGGCATTTGGACTATATAGATAACCTAGCGGGCACTTAGACTCTGTAGGTTACCTAGCGGGCACTTGGACTATCTAGGTTACCTAGCTGGCACTTGAACTATCTACGTTACCTAGCGGGTTCTTGGAGTATGTAGGTTACTTAGCGTGCAGTTGGACTATTTAGGTTACCAAGCGGGCACTTGGACTATCTAGGTTAACTAACGGGCACTTGGACTATGTAGGTTCCCTAGCGGGCACTTGGATTATGTAGGTTCCCTATCGGGTACATGGACTATGTAGGATAACTAGCGGGCATTTGGACTATGTACGTTACATAGCGGGCACTTGGACTATGTAGGTTCCCTATCAGGCACTTGGAGAATGTAGGTTAACTAGGGGGAACTAGGACTATGTGGGTTACCTAGTGGGCCCTTGGACTATCTAGGTTACCTAGCGGGCATTTAGACTATTTAGGCTCCCTAGCGGGCATTTGGACTATATTGATTATCTAGGGGGCACTTAGACTTTGTAGGTTACCTAGCGGGCACATGGACTATCTAGGTTACCTAGCTGGCACTTGAACTATCTACGTTACCTAGCGGGTTCTTGGAATATGTAGGTTACCTAGCGGGCTGTTGGACTATCTAGGTTACCTAACGGGCACTTGGACTATCTAGGTTAACTAACGGGCACTTGGACTATGTAGGTTCCCTAGCGGTCCCTTGGACTATGTAAGTTCCCTAGCGGGTATTTGGACTATGTGGGTTCCCTGGCGGGCATTTGGACTATCTAGGTTACCTAACGGGCACTTGGATTATATAGGTTCCCTAGCGGGCACTTGGACTATGTAAGTTCCCTAAGGACACTTGAACTATGTAAGTTAACTACCAGGCACTTGGACTATGTAGGTAAACTAGCGGGCCCTTGGACTATCTAGGTTACCTAGCAGGCTGTTGGACTAACTAGGTTACCTAGCGGGCACTTGGACTATCTAGGTTAACTAACGGGCACTTGGACTATGTAGGTTCCCTAGCAGGCCCTTGGACTATGTAAGTTCCCTAGCGGGCACTTGGACTATGTGGATTCCCTTGCGGGCATTTGGACTATCTAGGTTACCTAACGGGCACTTCGACTATGTAGGTTCCCAAGCGGGAACTTGGACTATGTATGTTCCCTATGGACACTTGAACTATGTAAGTTCACTACCAGGCACTTGTACTATATAGGTTAACTAGCGGGCCCTTGGACTATCTAGGTTACCTAGCGGGCACTTGGACTATGTAGGTTAACTACCGGGCACTTGCACTATCTAGGTTACCGGCGGGCACTTGGACTATGTACGTTCCCTAGCGGGCACTTGGACTATCTATGTTAACTAGCGGGCACTTGGACTATGTAGGTTAACTAGGGGACATTTGCACTATGTGGGTTACCTAGTGGCACTTGGACTATCTAGGTTAACTAGCGGGCACTTGGACTATCTTGGTTAACTAGCGTGCACTTAGACAATCTAGGTTACCTAGCGGGCACTTGGACTATCTAGGTTAACGAACGGGCACTTCGACTATGTAGGTTACCTACCGGGCACTTGGACTATGCAGGATCCCTATCGGACATTTGGACTACTTAGGTTACCTAGCGGGCACTTGGACTATCTAGGTTAACTAGCGGGCACTTGGACTACGTAGGTTAACTAGCGGGCCCTTGGACTATGTAGGTTAACTAGCGGGCACTTGGACCATCTAGGTTAACTAGAGGGCACTTGGACTATCTAGGTTAACTAGCGTGCACTTGGACTATCTAGGATAAATAGCGGGCACTTGGATGATCAATGTTAACTAGCGGGCACTTGGACTATCTATGTTAGCTAACGGGCACTTGGACTAAGTACGTCCCCTAGTGGGCACTTGGACTATCTAGGTTAACGAACGGGCACTTCGACTTCTAGGTTAACGAATGGGCACTTGGTCTATGTAGGTTGCCTACCGGGCACTTGGACTATGTAGGTTAGGTAATGGGCACTTGGACTATCTAGGTTACCTAGCGGGAACTTGGACAATGTAAGTTACCTAGCGGGCACTTGGACTATCTAGGTTACCTAACGGGCACTTTGACTATCTAGGTTACATAGCGGGCACTTGGACTATGTAGGTAAACTAGCGAGCACTTGGACTCTAGGTTACCTAGCGGGCACTTGGATTATCTTGGTTACCTAGCGGGCATTTCGACAGTCTAGGTTACCTACCGGGCACGTGGACTATATAGGTTAACGAACGGGCACTTGGGCTATGTAGGTTACCTAGCGGGCACTTGGACTATGTAGGATCCCTATCGGACATTTGGACTACTTAGGTTACCTAGCGGGCACTTGGACTATCTAGGTTAACTAGCGGGCACTTGGACTATCTAGGTCAACTAGCAGGTCCTTTTACTATGTAGGTTAACTAGCGAGCACTTGGACCATCTAGGTTAACTAGTGGACCTTGGACTCCGTAGGTCAACAAGCGGGCACTTGGACTATGTAGGTTAACTAGAGGACACTTGGACTATCTAGGTTAACTAGCGGGCCCTTGGACTATCTAGGTTACCTATCGGGCACTTGGACTATATAGGTTACCTAACGGGAACTTGGACTATGTAGGTTACCTAGTGAGCACTTGGACTATCTAGGTTAACGAACGGGCACTTGGAATATGCAGGTATCCTAGCGGGCACTTGGACTGTCTAGGTTACCTAGCGGGCACTTGGACTTCTAGGTTAACGAACGGGCACTTGGACTCTGTAGGTTGCTTACCGGGCACTTGGACTATCTAGTTTAGGTAACGGGCACTTGGACTATCTAGGTTACCTAGCGGGAACTTGGACAATGTAAGTTACCTAGCGGGCACTTGGACTATCTAGGTTACCTAACGGGCACTTTGACTATCTAGGTTACATAGCGGGCACTTGGGCTATGTAGGTTAACTAGCGAGCACTTGGACTCTAGGTTACCTAGCGGGCACATGGACTATCTAGGTTACCTAGCGGGCACTTGGACAGTCTAGGTTACCTAGCGGGCACTTGGACTATATAGGTTAACGAACGGGCACTTGGACTATGTAGGTTACCTAGCGGGCACATGGACTATGTTGGATCCCTATCAGACATTTGGACTACTTCGGTTACCTAGCGGGCACTTGGACTATCTAGGTTAACTAGTGGACACTTGGACTATCTAGGTCAACTAGCGGGCCCTTGCACGATCTAGGTTAACTAGCGGGCCCATTGACTATGTAGGTTAACGAGCGGGCACTTGGACGATCTAGGTTAACTAGCGGGCACTTGGACGATCTAGGTTAACTAGCGGGCACTTGGACTACGTAGGTTAACTAGCGGGCCCTTGGACTATGTAGGTTAACTAGCGGGCACTTGGACCATCTAGGTTAACTAGAGGGCACTTGGACTATCTAGGATAAATAGCGGGCACTTGGATGATCAATGTTAACTAGCGGGCACTTGGACTATCTATGTTAGCTAACGTGCACTTGGACTAAGTACGTCCCCTAGTGGTCACTTGGACTATCTAGGTTAACTAACGGGCACTAGGACTATCTAGGTTAACTAGCGGGCACTTGGACTATCTAGGTTACCTACCTGGCACTTGGACTATGAATGTTCCCTAGCAGGCACTTGGATTATCTAGGTTACCTAGCGGGCACTTGGACTATGTAGGTCAACTAGCGGGCCATTGGACTATCTAGGTTAACTAATGGGCACTTGGACTATGTAGGTTCCCTAGCGGGCACTTGGATTATGTAGGTTCCCTATCGGGTACTTGGACTATGTAGGTTAACTAGTGGGCCCATGGACTATGTAGGTTTACTAGCGGACCCTTGGACTATCTAGGTTCCCTAAAGGGCACTTGGACTATCTAGGTGACCGAACGGGCACTTGGACTATCTAGGTTACCTAGCGGGCCCTTGGACTATGTAGGCTAACTAGGGGGCCCTTGGACAATCTAGGTTACCTAAAGGGTACTTGAACTATCTAGGTTAACAAGCGGACACTTGCACTATCTAGGTTACCTAGCGGGAACTTGGACTATGTACGTTCCCTAGCGGGCACTTGGACTATCTATGTTAACTAGCGGGCACTTGGAATATGTAGGTTAACTAGAGGACACTTGCACTATGTAGGTTACCTAGCAGGCACTTGGACTATCTAGGTTAACTAATGGGCACTTGGACTATGTAGGTTCCCTAGCGGGCACTTGGATTATGTAGGTTCCCTATCGGGTACTTGGACTATGTAGGTTAACTAGTGGGCCCATGGACTATGTAGGTTTACTAGCGGACCCTTGGACTATCTAGGTTCCCTAAAGGGCACTTGGACTATCTAGGTGACCGAACGGGCACTTGGACTATCTAGGTTACCTAGCGGGCCCTTGGACTATGTAGGCTAACTAGGGGGCCCTTGGACAATCTAGGTTACCTAGAGGGTACTTGAACTATCTAGGTTAACTAGCGGACACTTGCACTATCTAGGTTACCTAGCGGGAACTTGGACTATGTACGTTCCCTAGCGGGCACTTGGACTATCTATGTTAACTAGCGGGCACTTGGAATATGTAGGTTAACTAGAGGACACTTGCACTATGTAGGTTACCTAGCAGGCACTTGGACTATCTAGGTTAACTAGCGGGCACTTGAACTATGTAGGTTAACTAGAGGACACTTGGACTATCTAGGTTAACTAGCAGGCCCTTGGACTATCTAGGTTACCTAGCGGGCACTTGGACTATGTAGGTTACCTAGCGGGCACTTGAACTATGTAGGTTAACTAGCGTGCACTTGGACTATGTAGGTTCCTTAGCGGGCACTTGGACTATGTAGGTGAATTAGCGTGCCCTTGGACTATCTAGGTTACGTAGCGGGCACTTGGTATGTAGGTTAACTAGCGGGCACTTGGACTATCTAGGTTAACTAGCGGGCTCTTGGACTATCTAGGTTACCTAGCGGGCACTTGGACTATATAGTTTACCTAGCGGGCACTTGGACTATGTAGGTTACCTAGTGGGCACTTGGACTATTTAGGTTAACGAACGGGCACTTCGACTTCTAGGTTAACGAATGGGCACTTGGTCTATGTAGGTTGCCTACCGGGCACTTGGACTATGTAGGTTAGGTAATGGGCACTTGGACTATCTAGGTTACCTAGCGGGAACTTGGACAATGTAAGTTACCTAGCGGGCACTTGGACTATCTAGGTTACCTAACGGGCACTTTGACTATCTAGGTTACATAGCGGGCACTTGGACTATGTAGGTAAACTAGCGAGCACTTGGACTCTAGGTTACCTAGCGGGCACTTGGATTATCTTGGTTACCTAGCGGGCATTTCGACAGTCTAGGTTACCTACCGGGCACGTGGACTATATAGGTTAACGAACGGGCACTTGGGCTATGTAGGTTACCTAGCGGGCACTTGGACTATGTAGGATCCCTATCGGACATTTGGACTACTTAGGTTACCTAGCGGGCACTTGGACTATCTAGGTTAACTAGCGGGCACTTGGACTATCTAGGTCAACTAGCAGGTCCTTTTACTATGTAGGTTAACTAGCGAGCACTTGGACCATCTAGGTTAACTAGTGGACCTTGGACTCCGTAGGTCAACAAGCGGGCACTTGGACTATGTAGGTTAACTAGAGGACACTTGGACTATCTAGGTTAACTAGCGGGCCCTTGGACTATCTAGGTTACCTATCGGGCACTTGGACTATATAGGTTACCTAACGGGAACTTGGACTATGTAGGTTACCTAGTGAGCACTTGGACTATCTAGGTTAACGAACGGGCACTTGGAATATGCAGGTATCCTAGCGGGCACTTGGACTGTCTAGGTTACCTAGCGGGCACTTGGACTTCTAGGTTAACGAACGGGCACTTGGACTCTGTAGGTTGCTTACCGGGCACTTGGACTATCTAGTTTAGGTAACGGGCACTTGGACTATCTAGGTTACCTAGCGGGAACTTGGACAATGTAAGTTACCTAGCGGGCACTTGGACTATCTAGGTTACCTAACGGGCACTTTGACTATCTAGGTTACATAGCGGGCACTTGGGCTATGTAGGTTAACTAGCGAGCACTTGGACTCTAGGTTACCTAGCGGGCACATGGACTATCTAGGTTACCTAGCGGGCACTTGGACAGTCTAGGTTACCTAGCGGGCACTTGGACTATATAGGTTAACGAACGGGCACTTGGACTATGTAGGTTACCTAGCGGGCACATGGACTATGTTGGATCCCTATCAGACATTTGGACTACTTCGGTTACCTAGCGGGCACTTGGACTATCTAGGTTAACTAGTGGACACTTGGACTATCTAGGTCAACTAGCGGGCCCTTGCACGATCTAGGTTAACTAGCGGGCCCATTGACTATGTAGGTTAACGAGCGGGCACTTGGACGATCTAGGTTAACTAGCGGGCACTTGGACGATCTAGGTTAACTAGCGGGCACTTGGACTACGTAGGTTAACTAGCGGGCCCTTGGACTATGTAGGTTAACTAGCGGGCACTTGGACCATCTAGGTTAACTAGAGGGCACTTGGACTATCTAGGTTAACTAGCGTGCACTTGGACTATCTAGGATAAATAGCGGGCACTTGGATGATCAATGTTAACTAGCGGGCACTTGGACTATCTATGTTAGCTAACGTGCACTTGGACTAAGTACGTCCCCTAGTGGTCACTTGGACTATCTAGGTTAACTAACGGGCACTAGGACTATCTAGGTTAACTAGCGGGCACTTGGACTATCTAGGTTACCTACCTGGCACTTGGACTATGAATGTTCCCTAGCAGGCACTTGGATTATCTAGGTTACCTAGCGGGCACTTGGACTATGTAGGTCAACTAGCGGGCCCTTGGACTATCTAGGTTAACTAATGGGCACTTGGACTATGTAGGTTCCCTAGCGGGCACTTGGATTATGTAGGTTCCCTATCGGGTACTTGGACTATGTAGGTTAACTAGTGGGCCCATGGACTATGTAGGTTTACTAGCGGACCCTTGGACTATCTAGGTTCCCTAAAGGGCACTTGGACTATCTAGGTGACCGAACGGGCACTTGGACTATCTAGGTTACCTAGCGGGCCCTTGGACTATGTAGGCTAACTAGGGGGCCCTTGGACAATCTAGGTTACCTAGAGGGTACTTGAACTATCTAGGTTAACAAGCGGACACTTGCACTATCTAGGTTACCTAGCGGGAACTTGGACTATGTACGTTCCCTAGCGGGCACTTGGACTATCTATGTTAACTAGCGGGCACTTGGAATATGTAGGTTAACTAGAGGACACTTGCACTATGTAGGTTACCTAGCAGGCACTTGGACTATCTAGGTTAACTAGCGGGCACTTGAACTATGTAGGTTAACTAGAGGACACTTGGACTATCTAGGTTAACTAGCAGGCCCTTGGACTATCTAGGTTACCTAGCGGGCACTTGGACTATGTAGGTTACCTAGCGGGCACTTGAACTATGTAGGTTAACTAGCGTGCACTTGGACTATGTAGGTTCCTTAGCGGGCACTTGGACTATGTAGGTGAATTAGCGTGCCCTTGGACTATCTAGGTTACGTAGCGGGCACTTGGTATGTAGGTTAACTAGCGGGCACTTGGACTATCTAGGTTAACTAGCGGGCTCTTGGACTATCTAGGTTACCTAGCGGGCACTTGGACTATATAGTTTACCTAGCGGGCACTTGGACTATGTAGGTTACCTAGTGGGCACTTGGACTATTTAGGTTAACGAACGGGCACTTCGACTTCTAGGTTAACGAATGGGCACTTGGTCTATGTAGGTTGCCTACCGGGCACTTGGACTATGTAGGTTAGGTAATGGGCACTTGGACTATCTAGGTTACCTAGCGGGAACTTGGACAATGTAAGTTACCTAGCGGGCACTTGGACTATCTAGGTTACCTAACGGGCACTTTGACTATCTAGGTTACATAGCGGGCACTTGGACTATGTAGGTAAACTAGCGAGCACTTGGACTCTAGGTTACCTAGCGGGCACTTGGATTATCTTGGTTACCTAGCGGGCATTTCGACAGTCTAGGTTACCTACCGGGCACGTGGACTATATAGGTTAACGAACGGGCACTTGGGCTATGTAGGTTACCTAGCGGGCACTTGGACTATGTAGGATCCCTATCGGACATTTGGACTACTTAGGTTACCTAGCGGGCACTTGGACTATCTAGGTTAACTAGCGGGCACTTGGACTATCTAGGTCAACTAGCAGGTCCTTTTACTATGTAGGTTAACTAGCGAGCACTTGGACTATCTAGGTTAACTAGTGGACCTTGGACTCCGTAGGTCAACAAGCGGGCACTTGGACTATGTAGGTTAACTAGAGGACACTTGGACTATCTAGGTTAACTAGCGGGCCCTTGGACTATCTAGGTTACCTATCGGGCACTTGGACTATATAGGTTACCTAACGGGAACTTGGACTATGTAGGTTACCTAGTGAGCACTTGGACTATCTAGGTTAACGAACGGGCACTTGGAATATGCAGGTAACCTAGCGGGCACTTGGACTGTCTAGGTTACCTAGCGGGCACTTGGACTTCTAGGTTAACGAACGGGCACTTGGACTCTGTAGGTTGCTTACCGGGCACTTGGACTATCTAGTTTAGGTAACGGGCACTTGGACTATCTAGGTTACCTAGCGGGAACTTGGACAATGTAAGTTACCTAGCGGGCACTTGGACTATCTAGGTTACCTAACGGGCACTTTGACTATCTAGGTTACATTGCGGGCACTTGGGCTATGTAGGTTAACTAGCGAGCACTTGGACTCTAGGTTACCTAGCGGGCACATGGACTATCTAGGTTACCTAGCGGGCACTTGGACAGTCTAGGTTACCTAGCGGGCACTTGGACTATATAGGTTAACGAACGGGCACTTGGACTATGTAGGTTACCTAGCGGGCACATGGACTATGTCGGATCCCTATCAGACATTTGGACTACTTCGGTTACCTAGCGGGCACTTGGACTATCTAGGTTAACTAGTGGACACTTGGACTATCTAGGTCAACTAGCGGGCCCTTGCACGATCTAGGTTAACTAGCGGGCCCATTGACTATGTAGGTTAACGAGCGGGCACTTGGACGATCTAGGTTAACTAGCGGGCACTTGGACGATCTAGGTTAACTAGCGGGCACTTGGATTATCTAGGTTAACTAGCGGGCACTTGGACGATCTAGGTTAACTAGCGGGCACTTGGATTATCTAGGTTACCTAGCGGGCACTTGGACTATGTAGGTTCCCTAGCGGGCATTTGGACTATATAGATAACCTAGCGGGCACTTAGACTCTGTAGGTTACCTAGCGGGCACTTGGACTATCTAGGTTACCTAGCTGGCACTTGAACTATTTAGGTTACCAAGCGGGCACTTGGACTATCTAGGTTAACTAACGGGCACTTGGACTATGTAGGTTCCCTAGCGGGCACTTGGATTATGTAGGTTCCCTATCGGGTACATGGACTATGTAGGATAACTAGCGGGCATTTGGACTATGTAGGTTACATAGCGGGCACTTGGACTATGTAGGTTCCCTATCAGGCACTTGGAGAATGTAGGTTAACTAGGGGGAACTAGGACTATGTGGGTTACCTAGTGGGCCCTTGGACTATCTAGGTTACCTAGCGGGCATTTAGACTATTTAGGCTCCCTAGCGGGCATTTGGACTATATTGATTATCTAGGGGGCACTTAGACTTTGTAGGTTACCTAGCGGGCACATGGACTATCTAGGTTACCTAGCTGGCACTTGAACTATCTACGTTACCTAGCGGGTTCTTGGAATATGTAGGTTACCTAGCGGGCTGTTGGACTATCTAGGTTACCTAACGGGCACTTGGACTATCTAGGTTAACTAACGGGCACTTGGACTATGTAGGTTCCCTAGCGGTCCCTTGGACTATGTAAGTTCCCTAGCGGGTATTTGGACTATGTGGGTTCCCTGGCGGGCATTTGGACTATCTAGGTTACCTAACGGGCACTTGGATTATATAGGTTCCCTAGCGGGCACTTGGACTATGTAAGTTCCCTAAGGACACTTGAACTATGTAAGTTAACTACCAGGCACTTGGACTATGTAGGTAAACTAGCGGGCCCTTGGACTATCTAGGTTACCTAGCAGGCTGTTGGACTAACTAGGTTACCTAGCGGGCACTTGGACTATCTAGGTTAACTAACGGGCACTTGGACTATGTAGGTTCCCTAGCAGGCCCTTGGACTATGTAAGTTCCCTAGCGGGCACTTGGACTATGTGGATTCCCTTGCGGGCATTTGGACTATCTAGGTTACCTAACGGGCACTTCGACTATGTAGGTTCCCAAGCGGGAACTTGGACTATGTATGTTCCCTATGGACACTTGAACTATGTAAGTTCACTACCAGGCACTTGTACTATATAGGTTAACTAGCGGGCCCTTGGACTATCTAGGTTACCTAGCGGGCACTTGGACTATGTAGGTTAACTACCGGGCACTTGCACTATCTAGGTTACCGGCGGGCACTTGGACTATGTACGTTCCCTAGCGGGCACTTGGACTATCTATGTTAACTAGCGGGCACTTGGACTATGTAGGTTAACTAGGGGACATTTGCACTATGTGGGTTACCTAGTGGCACTTGGACTATCTAGGTTAACTAGCGGGCACTTGGACTATCTTGGTTAACTAGCGTGCACTTAGACAATCTAGGTTACCTAGCGGGCACTTGGACTATCTAGGTTAACGAACGGGCACTTCGACTATGTAGGTTACCTACCGGGCACTTGGACTATGCAGGATCCCTATCGGACATTTGGACTACTTAGGTTACCTAGCGGGCACTTGGACTATCTAGGTTAACTAGCGGGCACTTGGACTACGTAGGTTAACTAGCGGGCCCTTGGACTATGTAGGTTAACTAGCGGGCACTTGGACCATCTAGGTTAACTAGAGGGCACTTGGACTATCTAGGTTAACTAGCGTGCACTTGGACTATCTAGGATAAATAGCGGGCACTTGGATGATCAATGTTAACTAGCGGGCACTTGGACTATCTATGTTAGCTAACGGGCACTTGGACTAAGTACGTCCCCTAGTGGGCACTTGGACTATCTAGGTTAACTAACGGGCACTAGGACTATCTAGGTTAACTAGCGGGCACTTGGACTATCTAGGTTACCTACCTGGCACTTGGACTATGAATGTTCCCTAGCAGGCACTTGGATTATCTAGGTTACCTAGCGGGCACTTGGACTATGTAGGTCAACTAGCGGGCCCTTGGACTATCTAGGTTAACTAATGGGCACTTGGACTATGTAGGTTCCCTAGCGGGCACTTGGATTATGTAGGTTCCCTATCGGGTACTTGGACTATGTAGGTTAACTAGTGGGCCCATGGACTATGTAGGTTTACTAGCGGACCCTTGGACTATCTAGGTTCCCTAAAGGGCACTTGGACTATCTAGGTGACCGAACGGGCACTTGGACTATCTAGGTTACCTAGCGGGCCCTTGGACTATGTAGGCTAACTAGGGGGCCCTTGGACAATCTAGGTTACCTAGAGGGTACTTGAACTATCTAGGTTAACTAGCGGACACTTGCACTATCTAGGTTACCTAGCGGGAACTTGGACTATGTACGTTCCCTAGCGGGCACTTGGACTATCTATGTTAACTAGCGGGCACTTGGAATATGTAGGTTAACTAGAGGACACTTGCACTATGTAGGTTACCTAGCAGGCACTTGGACTATCTAGGTTAACTAGCGGGCACTTGAACTATGTAGGTTAACTAGAGGACACTTGGACTATCTAGGTTAACTAGCAGGCCCTTGGACTATCTAGGTTACCTAGCGGGCACTTGGACTATGTAGGTTACCTAGCGGGCACTTGAACTATGTAGGTTAACTAGCGTGCACTTGGACTATGTAGGTTCCTTAGCGGGCACTTGGACTATGTAGGTGAATTAGCGTGCCCTTGGACTATCTAGGTTACGTAGCGGGCACTTGGTATGTAGGTTAACTAGCGGGCACTTGGACTATCTAGGTTAACTAGCGGGCTCTTGGACTATCTAGGTTACCTAGCGGGCACTTGGACTATATAGTTTACCTAGCGGGCACTTGGACTATGTAGGTTACCTAGTGGGCACTTGGACTATTTAGGTTAACGAACGGGCACTTCGACTTCTAGGTTAACGAATGGGCACTTGGTCTATGTAGGTTGTCTACCGGGCACTTGGACTATGTAGGTTAGGTAATGGGCACTTGGACTATCTAGGTTACCTAGCGGGAACTTGGACAATGTAAGTTACCTAGCGGGCACTTGGACTATCTAGGTTACCTAACGGGCACTTTGACTATCTAGGTTACATAGCGGGCACTTGGACTATGTAGGTAAACTAGCGAGCACTTGGACTCTAGGTTACCTAGCGGGCACTTGGATTATCTTGGTTACCTAGCGGGCATTTCGACAGTCTAGGTTACCTACCGGGCACGTGGACTATATAGGTTAACGAACGGGCACTTGGGCTATGTAGGTTACCTAGCGGGCACTTGGACTATGTAGTATCCCTATCGGACATTTGGACTACTTAGGTTACCTAGCGGGCACTTGGACTATCTAGGTTAACTAGCGGGCACTTGGACTATCTAGGTCAACTAGCAGGTCCTTTTACTATGTAGGTTAACTAGCGAGCACTTGGACTATCTAGGTTAACTAGTGGACCTTGGACTCCGTAGGTCAACAAGCGGACACTTGGACTATGTAGGTTAACTAGAGGACACTTGGACTATCTAGGTTAACTAGCGGGCCCTTGGACTATCTAGGTTACCTATCGGGCACTTGGACTATATAGGTTACCTAACGGGAACTTTGACTATGTAGGTTACCTAGTGAGCACTTGGACTATCTAGGTTAACGAACGGGCACTTGGAATATGCAGGTAACCTAGCGGGCACTTGGACTGTCTAGGTTACCTAGCGGGCACTTGGACTTCTAGGTTAACGAACGGGCACTTGGACTCTGTAGGTTGCTTACCGGGCACTTGGACTATCTAGTTTAGGTAACGGGCACTTGGACTATCTAGGTTACCTAGCGGGAACTTGGACAATGTAAGTTACCTAGCGGGCACTTGGACTATCTAGGTTACCTAACGGGCATTTTGACTATCTAGGTTACATAGCGGGCACTTGGGCTATGTAGGTTAACTAGCGAGCACTTGGACTCTAGGTTACCTAGCGGGCACATGGACTATCTAGGTTACCTAGCGGGCACTTGGACAGTCTAGGTTACCTAGCGGGCACTTGGACTATATAGGTTAACGAACGGGCACTTGGACTATGTAGGTTACCTAGCGGGCACATGGACTATGTCGGATCCCTATCAGACATTTGGACTACTTCGGTTACCTAGCGGGCACTTGGACTATCTAGGTTAACTAGTGGACACTTGGACTATCTAGGTCAACTAGCGGGCCCTTGCACGATCTAGGTTAACTAGCGGGCCCATTGACTATGTAGGTTAACGAGCGGGCACTTGGACGATCTAGGTTAACTAGCGGGCACTTGGACGATCTAGGTTAACTAGCGGGCACTTGGATTATCTAGGTTACCTAGCGGGCACTTGGACTATGTAGGTTCCCTAGCGGGCATTTGGACTATATAGATAACCTAGCGGGCACTTAGACTCTGTAGGTTACCTAGCGGGCACTTGGACTATCTAGGTTACCTAGCTGGCACTTGAACTATCTACGTTACCTAGCGGGTTCTTGGAGTATGTAGGTTACTTAGCGTGCAGTTGGACTATTTAGGTTACCAAGCGGGCACTTGGACTATCTAGGTTAACTAACGGGCACTTGGACTATGTAGGTTCCCTAGCGGGCACTTGGATTATGTAGGTTCCCTATCGGGTACATGGACTATGTAGGATAACTAGCGGGCATTTGGACTATGTAGGTTACATAGCGGGCACTTGGACTATGTAGGTTCCCTATCAGGCACTTGGAGAATGTAGGTTAACTAGGGGGAACTAGGACTATGTGGGTTACCTAGTGGGCCCTTGGACTATCTAGGTTACCTAGCGGGCATTTAGACTATTTAGGCTCCCTAGCGGGCATTTGGACTATATTGATTATCTAGGGGGCACTTAGACTTTGTAGGTTACCTAGCGGGCACATGGACTATCTAGGTTACCTAGCTGGCACTTGAACTATCTACGTTACCTAGCGGGTTCTTGGAATATGTAGGTTACCTAGCGGGCTGTTGGACTATCTAGGTTACCTAACGGGCACTTGGACTATCTAGGTTAACTAACGGGCACTTGGACTATGTAGGTTCCTTAGCGGTCCCTTGGACTATGTAAGTTCCCTAGCGGGTATTTGGACTATGTGGGTTCCCTGGCGGGCATTTGGACTATCTAGGTTACCTAACGGGCACTTGGATTATATAAGTTCCCTAGCGGGCACTTGGACTATGTAAGTTCCCTAAGGACACTTGAACTATGTAAGTTAACTACCAGGCACTTGGACTATGTAGGTAAACTAGCGGGCCCTTGGACTATCTAGGTTACCTAGCAGGCTGTTGGACTAACTAGGTTACCTAGCGGGCACTTGGACTATCTAGGTTAACTAACGGGCACTTGGACTATGTAGGTTCCCTAGCAGGCCCTTGGACTATGTAAGTTCCCTAGCGGGCACTTGGACTATGTGGATTCCCTTGCGGGCATTTGGACTATCTAGGTTACCTAACGGGCACTTCGACTATGTAGGTTCCCAAGCGGGAACATGGACTATGTATGTTCCCTATGGACACTTGAACTATGTAAGTTCACTACCAGGCACTTGTACTATATAGGTTAACTAGCGGGCCCTTGGACTATCTAGGTTACCTAGCGGGCACTTGGACTATGTAGGTTAACTACCGGGCACTTGCACTATCTAGGTTACCGGCGGGCACTTGGACTATGTATGTTCCCTAGCGGGCACTTGGACTATCTATGTTAACTAGCGGGCACTTGGACTATGTAGGTTAACTAGGGGACATTTGCACTATGTGGGTTACCTAGTGGCACTTGGACTATCTAGGTTAACTAGC
Organism: Tenrec ecaudatus; assembly: GCF_050624435.1. NCBI lineage: Eukaryota > Metazoa > Chordata > Mammalia > Afrosoricida > Tenrecidae > Tenrec > Tenrec ecaudatus. The sequence goes on from NW_027457695.1 coordinate 356,446, forward strand.
GGGCACTTGGACTATCTTGGTTAACTAGCGTGCACTTAGACAATCTAGGTTACCTAGCGGGCACTTGGACTATCTAGGTTAACGAACGGGCACTTCGACTATGTAGGTTACCTACCGGGCACTTGGACTATGCAGGATCCCTATCGGACATTTGGACTACTTAGGTTACCTAGCGGGCACTTGGACTATCTAGGTTAACTAGCGGGCACTTGGACTACGTAGGTTAACTAGCGGGCCCTTGGACTATGTAGGTTAACTAGCGGGCACTTGGACCATCTAGGTTAACTAGAGGGCACTTGGACTATCCAGGTTAACTAGCGTGCACTTGGACTATCTAGGATAAATAGAGGGCACTTGGATGATCAATGTTAACTAGCGGGCACTTGGACTATCTATGTTAGCTAACGGGCACTTGGACTAAGTACGTCCCCTAGTGGGCACTTGGACTATCTAGGTTAACTAACGGGCACTAGGACTATCTAGGTTAACTAGCGGGCACTTGGACTATCTAGGTTACCTACCTGGCACTTGGACTATGAATGTTCCCTAGCAGGCACTTGTATTATCTAGGTTACCTAGCGGGCACTTGGACTATGTAGGTCAACTAGCGGGCCCTTGGACTATCTAGGTTAACTAATGGGCACTTGGACTATGTAGGTTCCCTAGCGGGCACTTGGATTATGTAGGTTCCCTATCGGGTACTTGGACTATGTAGGTTAACTAGCGGGCATTTGGACTATGTAGGTTACCTAGCGGGCACTTGGATTATGTAGGTTCCCTATCGGGCACTTGGAGAATGTAGGTTAACTAGGGGCCACTAGGACTATGTAGGTTACCTAGCGGGCCCTTTGACTATCTAGGTTACCTAACGGGCATTTGGACTATGTAGGCTCCCTAGCGGGCATTTGGAGTATATAGATTACCTAGCGGGCACTTAGACTTTGTAGGTTACCTAGCGGGCATTTGGACTATCTAGGTTACCTAACGGGCACTTGGACTATGTAGGTTCCCTAGCGGGCACTTGGATTATGAAGGTTCCCTCTCGGGCACTTGAGCTATGTAGGTTAACTAGCGGGCATTTGGACTATGTAGCTTCCCTATCGGGCACTTAGAGAATGTAGGTTAACTAGGGGGCACTAGGACAATGTAGGTTACCTACTGGGCCCTTGGACTATCTAGGTAACCTAGGGGGAACCTGGACTATGTAGGTTATCTAGTGGGCACTTGGACTATCTAGGTTACCTAGCAGGCACTTGGACTATGTAGGTTAACTAGTGGACACTTGGACTATCTAGGTTACCTAGCGGGCACTTGGACAATGTACGTTCCCTAGCGGGCACTTGGACTATCTACGTTACCTAGCGGGCACTTGGACTATGTACGTTACCTAGCAGGCACTTGGACTATCTATGTTAACTAGCGGGCACTTGGACTATGTAGGTTCCCTATCAGGCACATGGACTAGATTGGTTCCCTAGCGGGCACTTGGTCTATCTAGGTTAACTAGCGGGCAATTGGACTATCTAGGTTAACGAATGGGCACTTGGACTATGTAGGTAACCTAGTGGTCACTTGAACTGTCTAGGTTACCTAGCGGGCACTTGGACTATCTAGGTTAACTAGCGGTCCCTTGGACGATGTAGGTTAACTAGTGGTCCCTTGGAAGATGTAGGTTAACTAGCAGGCCCTTGGACTATGTAGGTTAACTAGCGTGCACTTGGACGATCTAGGTTAACTAGCGGGTACTTGGACTTGGTAGGTTAACCCAGGGGCCCTTGGACTATGTAGATTAACTAGCGGACTTGGACTAACTACTTTAACTAGCGGGCCCTTGGACTATGTAAATTCCCTAGCGGGCTCTTGGACTATGTATGTTCCATAGCGGGCACTTGGACTATGTAAGTTCCAGAGCGGGCACTTGGACTATCTAGGTTCCCTAGCGGGCTCTTGTACTATATAGGTTAACTAGCGGACACTTGGACAATCTAGGTTAACTAGCGGGTACTTGGACTATGTAGGTTAACTAGGGGGCCCTTGAACAGTGTAGATTAACTAGCGGCACTTGGACTATCTACGTTAACTAGCGGGCCCTAGAACTATGTAGATTCCGTAGTGGGCACTTGGACTACATAGGTTCCCTAGGGGGCACTTGGACTCTGTATGTTCCCTAGCGGGCACTTGGACTATGTATGTTCCCTACAGACACTTGAACTATGTAAGTTAACTACCGGGCACTTGGACTATGTAGGTTAACTAGCGGGCAATTGGACTATCTAGGTTAACTAGCGGGTAATTGGACTATCTAGGTTACCTAGCGGGCACTTGGACTATGTAGGTTAACTACCGGGCACTTGCACTATCTAGGTTACCGAACGGGCATTTGGACTATGTAGGTAACCTAGCGGGCACTTGGACTATCTATGTTAACTAGTGGGCACTTGGACTATGTAGGTTAACTAGGGGACACTTGCACTATGTTGGTTCCCTAGCGGCACTTGGACTATCTTGGTTAACTAGCGTGCATTTAGACAATCTAGGTTACCTAGCGGGCACTTGGACTATCTAGGTTAACGAACGGGCACTTGGACTATGTAGGTTACCTACCGGGCACTTGGACTATGCAGGATCCCTATCGGACATTTGGACTACTTAGGTTACCTAGCGGGCACTTGGACTATCTAGGTTAACTAGCGGGCACTTGGACTATGTAGGTTAACTAGCGGGCCCTTGGACTATGTAGGTTAACTAGCGGGCACTTGGACCATCTAGGTTAACTAGAGGGCACTTGGACTATCTAGGTTAACTAGCGTGCACTTGGACTATCTAGGATAAATAGCGGGCACTTGGATAATCAATGTTAACTAGCGGGCACTTGGACTATCTATGTTAGCTAACGGGCACTTGGATTAAGTACGTCCCCTAGTGGGCACTTGGACTATCTAGGTTAACTAACGGGCACTAGGACTATCTAGGTTAACTAGCGGGCACTTGGACTGTCTAGGTTACCTACCTGGCACTTGGACTATGAATGTTCCCTAGCAGGCACTTGGATTATCTAGGTTACCTAGCGGGCACTTGGACTATGTAGGTCAACTAGCGGGCCCTTGGACTATCTAGGTTAACTAATGGGCACTTGGACTATGTAGGTTCCCTAGCGGGCACTTGGATTATGTAGGTTCCCTATCGGGTACTTGGACTATGTAGGTTAACTAGCGGGCATTTGGACTATGTAGGTTACCTAGCGGGCACTTGGATTATGTAGGTTCCCTATCGGGCACTTGGAGAATGTAGGTTAACTAGGGGGCACTAGGACTATGTAGGTTACCTAGCGGGCCCTTTGACTATCTAGGTTACCTAACGGGCATTTGGACTATGTAGGCTCCCTAGCGTGCATTTGGAGTATATAGATTACCTAGCGGGCACTTAGACTTTGTAGGTTACCTAGCGGGCATTTGGACTATCTAGGTTACCTAACGGGCACTTGGACTATGTAGGTTCCCTAGCGGGCACTTGGATTATGAAGGTTCCCTCTCGGGCACTTGAGCTATGTAGGTTAACTAGCGGGCATTTGGACTATGTAGCTTCCCTATCGGGCACTTAGAGAATGTAGGTTAACTAGGGGGCACTAGGACAATGTAGGTTACCTACTGGGCCCTTGGACTATCTAGGTAACCTAGGGGGAACCTGGACTATGTAGGTTATCTAGTGGGCACTTGGACTATCTAGGTTACCTAGCAGGCACTTGGACTATGTAGGTTAACTAGTGGGCACTTGGACTATCTAGGTTACCTAGCGGGCACTTGGACTATGTACGTTCCCTAGCGGGCACTTGGACTATCTACGTTACCTAGCGGGCACTTGGACTATGTACGTTACCTAGCGGGCACTTGGACTATCTATGTTAACTAGCGGGCACTAGGACTATGTAGGTTCCCTATCAGGCACGTGGACTAGATTGGTTCCCTAGTGGGCACTTGGTCTATCTAGGTTAACTAGCGGGCAATTTGACTATCTTGGTTAACGAACGGGCACTTGGACTATGTAGGTAACCTAGTGGTCACTTGAACTGTCTAGGTTACCTAGCGGGCACTTGGATTATCTAGGTTAACTAGCGGTCCCTTGGAAGATGTAGGTTAACTAGCAGGCCCTTGGACTAAGTAGGTTAACTAGCGGGCCCTTGGACTATGTAGGTTAACTAGCGTGCACTTGGACGATCTAGGTTAACTAGCGGGTACTTGGACTATGTAGGTTAACTAGCGGGCCCTTGGACTATGTAGATTAACTAGCGGCACTTGGACTATCTACGTTAACTAGCGGGCCCTTGGACTATGTAAATTCCCTAGCGGGCTCTTGGACTATGTATGTTCCATAGCGGGCACTTGGACTATGTAGGTTTCCTAGCGGGAACTTGGACTATCTAGGTTAATGAACGGGCACTTAGACTATGTAGGTAACCTAGCGGGCACTTGGACAGTCTAGGTTACCTAGCTGGCACTTGGACTATGTAGGTCAACTAGCGGGCCCTTGGACTATCTAGGTTAGCTAACGGGCACTTAGATTATGTAGGTTACCTAGCGGGCACTTGGAGTATGTTGGCTAACTAGGGGGCCCTTTGACGATCTAGGTTACCTAGGGGTACTTGAACTATCTAGGTTAACTAGCGGGCACTTGCACTATCTAGGTTACCTAGTGGGCACTTGGACTCTGTAAGTTCCCTAGCGGGCACTTGGACTGTCTATTTTAACTAGCAGGCACTTGGAATATGTAGGTTAACTAACGGACACTTGCACTATGTAGGTTACCTAGCAGGCACTTGGACTATCTAGGTTAACTAGCGTGCACTTGGACTATCCAGGTTAACTAGCGTGCACTTGGACTATGTAGGTTCCTTAGCGGGCACTTGGACTATCTAGGTTACCTAGCGGGCACTTGGACTATGTAGGTTAACTAGTGTGCCCTTGGACTATCTAGGTTATGTAGCGGGCACTTGGTATATAGGTTAACTAGCAGGCACGTCGACTATGTAGGTTAACTAGAGGACACTTGGACTATCTAGGTTAACAAGTGGGCCCTTGGACTATGTAGGTTAATTAGCAGGCACTCAGACAATCTAGGTTAACTAGCGGGCCCTTGGACTATCTAGGTTAACTAGCGGACCTTGTACTATGTGGGTTAACTAGCGGGCCCTTGGACTATGTAGGTTAACTAGCAGGCACTTGGACGATGTAGGTTAACTAGCGGGCTCTTGCACTATGTAGGTTAACTAGCGGGCACTTGGACTATGTATGTTCCCTAGCGGGCACTTGGACTATCTATGTTAACTATACGGCACTTGGAATATGTAGGTTAACTAGCTGACACTTGCACTATGTAGGTTACCTAGCAGGCACTTGGACTATCTAGGTTAACTAGCGGGCACTTGGACTTTCTAGGTTAACTAGCGTGCACTTGGACTATGTAGGTTCCTTAGCGGGCACTTGGACTATGTAGGTGAACTAGGGTGCCCTTGACTATCTAGGTTAAGTAGCGGGCTCTTGGTATGTAGGTTAACTATCGGGCACTTGGACTATCTAGGTTAACTAGCGGGCCCTTGGACTATCTAGGTTACCTAGCGTGCACTTGGACTATCTAGGTTAACGAACGGTCACTCGGACTTCTAGGTTAACGAATGGGCAGTTGGTCTATGTAGGTTGCTTACCGGGCACTTGGACTATGTAGGTTAGGTAATGGGCACTTGGACTATCTAGGTTACCTAGTGGGAACTTGAACAATGTAAGTTACCTAGCGTGCACTTGGACTATCTAGGTTACCTAACGGGCACTTTGACTATCTAGGTTACATAGCGGGCACTTGGACTATGTAGGTTAACTAGCGAGCACTTGGACTCTAGGTTACCTAGCGGGCACTTGGATTATCTTGGTTACCACCGGGCACTTCGACAGTCTAGGTTACCTAGTGGGCACTTGGACTATATAGGTTAACGAACGGGCACTTGGGCTATGTAGGTCACCTAGCGGGCACTTGGACTATGTAGGATCCCTATCGGACATTTGGACTACTTAGGTTACCTAGCGGGCACTTGGACTATCTAGGTTAACTAGCGGGCACTTGGACTATCTAGGTCAACTAGCAGGTCCTTTTACTATGTAGGTTAACTAGCGAGCACTTGGACTATCTAGGTTAACTAGTGGACCTTGGACTACGTAGGTCAACTAGCGGGCACTTGGACTATGTAGGTTAACTAGAGGACACTTGGACTATCTAGGTTAACTAGCGGGCCCTTGGACTATCTAGGTTACCTATCGGGCACTTGGACTATATAGGTTACCTAGCGGGCACTTGGACTATGTAGGTTACCTAGTGAACACTTGGACTATCTAGGTTAACGAACGGGCACTTGGAATATGCAGGTAACCTAGCGGACACTTGGACTGTCTAGGTTACCTAGCGGGCACTAGGACTTCTAGGTTAACGAACGGGCACTTGGACTATGTAGGTTGCTTACCGGGCACTTGGAATATCTAGGTTAGGTAACGGGCACTTGGACTATCTAGGTTACCTAGCGGGAACATGGACAATGTAAGTTACCTAGCGGGCACTTGGACTATCTAGGTTACCTAACGGGCACTTTGACTATCTAGGTTACATAGCTGGCACTTGGGTTATGTAGGTTAACTAGCGAGCACTTGGACTCTAGGTTACCTAGCGGGCACTTGGACTATCTAGGTTACCTAGCGGGCACTTGGACAGTCTAGGTTACCTAGCGGGCACTTGGACTATATAGGTTAACGAACGGGCACTTGGACTATGTAGGTTACCTAGCGGGCACTTGGACTATGTAGGATCCCTATCGGATATTTGGACTACTTACGTTACCTAGAGGGCACTTGGACTATCTAGGTCAACTAGCGGGCCCTTGTACTATGTAGGTTAACTAGCGAGCACTTGGATTATCTAGGTTAACTAGCGGACCTTGGACTACGTAGGTCAACTAGCGAACCCTTGGACTATGTAGGTTAACTAGCGGGCACTTGGACGATCTTGGTTAACTAGAGGACACTTGGACTATCTAGGTTAACTAGCATGCACTTGGACTATCTAGGTTAACAAGCGGGCACTTGGATGATCAATATTAACTAGCGGGCACTTGGAAAATCCAGGTTAGCTAACGGGCACTTGGACTAAGTACGTCCCCTAGTGGGCACATGGACTATCTAGATTAACTAACGGGCACTAGGACTATCTAGGTTAACTAGCGGGCACTTGGACTATCTAGGTTACCTAGCTGGCACTTGGACTATATAGGTCAACTAGCGGGCCCTTACACTATGTAGGTTACCTAGCGGGCACTTGAATTATGTAGGTTAACTCGCGGACACATGCACGATCTAGGTTAACTAGCGGGCTCTTGCACTATGTAGGTTAACTAGCGGGCCCATTTACTATGTAGGTTAACTAGCGGGCACTTGGACTATGTACGTTCCCTAGCGGGCACTTGGACTATGTATGTTAACTATCAGGCACTTGGAATATGTAGGTTAACTAGCGGACACTTGCACTATGTAGGTTACCTAGCAGGCACTTGGACTATCTAGGTTAACTAGCGGGCACTTGTACTATCTAGGTTAACTAGCGTGCACTTGGACTATGTAGGGTCCTTAGCGGGCAATTGTACTATGTAGGTGAACTAGCGTGCCCTTGGACTATCTAGGTTACGTAGCGGGCACTTGGTATGTAGGATAACTAGCAGGCACTTGGACTATCTAGGTTAACTAGCGGGCCCTTGGACTATCTAGGTTACCTAGCTGGCACTTGGACTATATAGGTTACCTAGCGGGCACTTGGAGTATGTAGGTTAACTAGCGGGCACTTGGACGATCTTGGTTAACTAGAGGACACTTGGACTATCTAGGTTAACTAGCATGCACTTGGACTATCTAGGTTAACAAGCGGGCAATTGGATGATCAATATTAACTAGCGGGCACTTGGACAATCCAGGTTAGCTAACGGGCACTTGGACTAAGTACGTCCCCTAGTGGGCACATGGAATATCTAGATTAACTAACGGGCACTAGGACTATGTAGGTAAACTAGCAGGCACTTGGACTATCTAGGTTACCTAGCTGGCACTTGGACTATGTAGGTCAACTAGCGGGCCCTTACACTATGTAGGTTACCTAGCGGGCACTTAAATTTTGTAGGTTAACTCGCGGACACTTGCACGATCTAGGTACTAGCGGGTTCTTGCACTATGTAGGTTAACTAGCGGGCCCATTTACTATGTAGGTGAACTAGCGTGCTCTTGGAGTATCTAGGTTATGTAGCGGGCACTTAGACTATCTAGGTTAACTAGCGGGCCCTTGGACTATCTAGGTTACCTAGCTGGCACTTGGACTATATAGGTTACCTAGTGGGCACTTGGACTATGTAGGTTACCTAGTGGGCACTTGGACTATCTAGGTTAACGAACGGGCACTTGGACTTCTAGTTTAACGAACGGGCACTTGGTCTATGTAGGTTGCATACCGGGCACTTGGACTATGTAGGTTAGGTAAGGGGCACTTGGACTATCTAGGTTACCTAGCGGGAACATGGACAATGTAAGTTACCTAGCGGGCACTTGGACTATCTAGGTTACCTAACGGGCACTTTGACTATCTAGGTTACATAGCGGGCACTTGGACTATGTAGGTTAACTAGCGAGCACTTGGACTCTAGGTTACCTAGCGGGCAGTTGGATTATCTAGGTTACCTAGCGGGCACTTCGACAGTCTAGGTTACCTAGCGGGCACTTGGACTATATAGGTTAACGAATGGGCACTTGGACTATGTAGGTTACCTAGCGGGCACTTGGACAATGTAGGATCCCTATCGGACATTTGGACTACTTAGGTTACCTAGCGGGCACTTGGACCATCTAGGTTAACTAGCGGGCACTTGGACTATCTAGGTCAACTAGCAGGTCCTTGTACTATGTAGGTTAACTAGTGAGCACTAGGACTATCTAGGTTAACTAGTGGACCTTGGACTACGTAGGTCAACTAGCGGGCCCTTGGACTATGTAGGTTAACTAGCAGGCACTTGGACGATCTAGGTTAACTAGAGGGCACATGCCCTATATAGATTAACTAGCATGCACTTGGACTATCTAAGTTAACTAGCGGGCACTTAGATGATCAATGTTAACTAGCGGGCACTTGGACTATCTAGGTTAGCTAACGGGCACTTGGACTAAGTACGTCCCCTAGTGGGCACATGGACTATCTAGATTAACTAACGGGAACTAGGACTATCTAGGTTAACTATCGGGCACTTGGACTATCTAGGTTACCTAGTTGGCACTTGGACTATGAATGTTCCCTAGCGGGCACTTGGATTATCTAGGTTACCTTACGGGCACTTGGACTATGTAGGTCAACTAGCGGGCCCTTGGACTATCTAAGTTAGCTAACTGGCACTTGCACTACGTAGTTTAACTAGTGGACACTTGCACGATTTAGGTTAACTAGCGGGCTCTTGCATTATGTAGGTTAACTAGCGGGCCCATTGACTATGTAGGTTAACTAGCGGGCACTTGGACGATCTAGGTTAACTAGCGGGCACTTGGATTATCTGGGTTACCTAGCGGGCACTTGGATTATGTAGGTTCCCTAGCGGGCATTTGGACTATATAGATAAGCTAGCGGGCACATAGACTCTGTTGGTTACCTAGCGGGCACTTGGACTATCTAGGTTACCTAGATGGTACTTGAACTATCTACATTACCTAGCGGGTTCTTGGAGTTTGTAGGTTACCTAGCGGGCTGTTGGACTATCTAGGTTACCAAGCGGGCACTTGGACTATCTAGGTTAACTAACGGGCACTTGGACTATGTAGGTTCCCTAGCGGGCACTTGGATTATGTAGGTTCCCTATCGGGTACTTGGACTATGTAGGTTAACTAGCGGGCATTTGGACTATGTAGGTTACCTAGCGGGCAATTGGACTATGTAGGTTCCCTATCGGGCACTTGGAGAATGTAGGTTAACTAGGGGGCACTAGGACTATGTAGGTTACCTAGCGGGGCCTTGGACTATCTAGGTTACCTAGCGGGCATTTAGACAATTTAGGCTCCCTAGCGGGCATTTGGACTATATTGATTATCTAGCAGGCACTTAGACTTTGTAGGTTACCTAGCGGGCACATGGACTATCTAGGTTACCTAGCTGGCACTTGAACTATCTACGTTACCTAGCGGGTTCTTGGAATATGTAGGTTACCTAGCGAGCTGTTGGACTATCTAGGTTACCTAACGGGCACTTGGACTATCTAGGTTAACTAACGGGCACTTGGACTATGTGGGTTCCCTAGCGGGCTTTTGGACTATCTAGGTTACCTAACGGGCACTTGGATTATATAGATTCCCTAGCGGGCACATGGACTATGTAAGTTCCCTAAGGACACTTGAACTATGTAAGTTAACTACCAGGCACTTGGACTATGTAGGTAAACTAGCGGGCCCTTGGACTATCTAGGTTACCTAGCAGGCTGTTGGACTGTCTAGGTTACCTAGAGGGCACTTGGACTATCTAGGTTAACTAACGGGCACTTGGACTATGTAGGTCCCTAGCAGGCCCTTGGACTATGTAAGTTCCCTAGCGGGCACTTGGACTATGTGGGTTCCCTTGCGGGCATTTGGACTATCTAGGTTACATAACGGGCACTTCGACTATGTAGGTTCCCAAGCGGGAACTTGGACTATGTATGTTCCCTATGGACACTTGAACTACGTAAGTTAACTACCAGGCACTTGTACTATGTAGGTTAACTAGCGGGCCCTTGGACTATCTAGGTTACCTAGCGGGCACTTGGACTATGTAGGTTAACTACCGGGCACTTGCACTATCTAGGTTACCGGCGGGCACTTGGACTATGTACGTTCCCTAGCGGGCACTTGGACTATCTATGTTAACAAGCGGGCACTTGGACTATGTAGGTTAACTAGGGGACACTTGCACTATGGAGTTTACCTAGCGGCACTTGGACTATGTAGGTTAACTAGCGGGCACTTGGACTATCTTGGTTAACTGGCGTGCACTTGGACTATGTAGCTTCCTTAGCAGGCACTTGGACAATCTAGGTTACCTAGCGGGCACTTGGACTATCTAGGTTAACGAACGGGCACTTGGACTATGTAGGTTACCTAGCGGACACTTGCACGATCTAGGTTAACTAGCGGGCCCATTGACTATGTAGGTTAACAAGCGGGCACTTGGACGATCTAGGTTAACTAGCGGGCACTTGGATCATCTAGGTTACCTAGCGGGCACTTGGACTATGTAGGTTCCCTAGCGGGCATTTGGACTATATAGATAACCTAGCGGGCACTTAGACTCTGTAGGTTACCTAGCGGGCACTTGGACTATCTAGGTTACCTAGCTGGCCCTTGAACTATCTACTTTACCTAGCGGGTTCTTGGACTATGTAGGTTACTTAGCGGGCTGTTGGACTATTTAGGTTACCAAGCGGGCACTTGGACTATCTAGGTTAACTAACGGGCACTTGGACTATGTAGGTTCCCTAGCGGGCACTTGGATTATGTAGGTTCCCTATCCGGTACTTGGACTATGTAGGTTAACTAGCGGGCATTTGGACTATGTAGGTTACCTAGCGGGCACTTGGACTATGTAGGTTCCCTAGCGGGCACTTGGAGAATGTAGGTTAACTAGGGGGCACTAGGACTATGTAGGTTGCCTAGCGGCCCTTGGACTATCTAGGTTACCTAGCGGGCATTTAGACTATTTAGGCTCCCTAGCGGGCATTTGGACTATATTGATTATCTAGCAGGCACTTAGACTTTGTAGGTTACTTGGCGGGCACATGGACTATCTAGGTAACCTAGCTGGCACTTGAACTATCTATGTTACCTAGCGGGTTCTTGGAATATGTAGGTTACCTAGCGGGCTGTTGGACTATCTAGGTTACCTAACGGGCACTTGGACTATCTAGGTTAACTAACGGGCACTTGGACTATGTAGGTTCCCTAGCGGGCATTTGGACTATGTGGGTTCCCTTGCGGGCATTTGGACTCTCTAGGTTACCTAACGGGCACTTCGACTATGTAGGTTCCCAAGCTGGAACTTGGACTATGTATGTTCCCTATGGACACTTGAACTATGTAAGTTAACTACCAGGCACTTGTACTATGTAGGTTAACTAGCGGGTCCTTGGACTATCTAGGTTACCCAGCGGGCACTTGGACTATGTAGGTTAACTACCGGGCACTTGCACTATCTAGGTTACCGGCGGGCACTTGGACTATGTACGTTCCCTAGCGGGCACTTGGTCTATCTATGTTAACTAGCGGGTACTTGGACTATGTAGGTTAACTAGGGGACACTTGCACTATGTAGGTTACCTAGTGGCACTTGGACTATCTAGGTTAACTAGCGGGCACTTGGACTATCTAGGTCAACAAGCGGGCCCTTGTACTATGTAGGTTAACTCGCGAGCACTTGGACTATCTAGGATAACTAGCGGACCTTGGACTACGTAGGTTAACTAGCGGGCCCTTGGACTATGTAGGTTAACTAGCGTGCATTTGGACTATCTAGGATAAATAGCGGGCACTTGGATGATCAATGTTAACTAGCGGGCACTTGGACTATCTATGTTAGCTAATGGGCACTTGGACTAAGTACGTCCCCTAGTGGGCACTTGGACTATCTAGGTTAACTAACGGGCACTAGGACTATCTAGGTTAACTAGCGGGCACTTGGACTATCTAGGTTACCTACCTGGCACTTGGACTATGAATGTTCCCTAGCGGGCACTTGGATTATCTAGGTTACCTTACGGGCACTTGGACTATGTAGGTCAACTAGCGGGCCCTTGGACTATCTAAGTTAGCTAACTGGCACTTGCACTACGTAGTTTAACTAGTGGACACTTGCACGATTTAGGTTAACTAGCGGGCTCTTGCATTATGTAGGTTAACTAGCGGGCCCATTGACTATGTAGGTTAACTAGCGGGCACTTGGACGATCTAGGTTAACTAGCGGGCACTTGGATTATCTGGGTTACCTAGCGGGCACTTGGATTATGTAGGTTCCCTAGCGGGCATTTGGACTATATAGATAAGCTAGCGGGCACATAGACTCTGTTGGTTACCTAGCGGGCACTTGGACTATCTAGGTTACCTAGATGGTACTTGAACTATCTACATTACCTAGCGGGTTCTTGGAGTTTGTAGGTTACCTAGCGGGCTGTTGGACTATCTAGGTTACCAAGCGGGCACTTGGACTATCTAGGTTAACTAACGGGCACTTGGACTATGTAGGTTCCCTAGCGGGCACTTGGAGAATGTAGGTTAACTAGGGGGCACTAGGACTATGTAGGTTACCTAGCGGGCCCTTTGACTATCTAGGTTACCTAACGGGCATTTGGACTATGTAGGCTCCCTAGCGGACATTTGGACTATATAGATTACCTAGCGGGCACTTAGACTTTGTAGGTTACCTAGCGGGCATTTGGACTATCTAGGTTACCTAATGGGCACTTGGACTATGTAGGTTCCCTAGCGGGCACTTGGATTATGTAGGTTCCCTATCGGGCACATGGGCTATGTAGGTTAACTAGCGGGCATTTGGACTATGTAGCTTCCCTATCGGGCACTTAGAGGATGTAGGTTAACTAGGGGGCACTAGGACAATGTAGGTTACCTACTGGGCCCTTGGACTATCTAGGTAACCTAGGGGGAACCTGGACTATGTAGGTTATCTAGTGGGCACTTGGACTATCTAGGTTACCTAGCAGGCACTTGGACTATGTAGGTTAACTAGTGGGCACTTGGACTATCTAGGTTACCTAGCGGGCACTTGGACTATGTACGTTCCCTAGCGGGCATTTGGACTATCTACGTTACCTAGCGGGCACTTGGACTATGTACGTTACCTAGCGGGCACTTGGACTATCTATGTTAACTAGCGGGCACTAGGACTATGTAGGTTCCCTATCAGGCACGTGGACTAGATTGGTTCCCTAGTGGGCACTTGGTCTATCTAGGTTAACTAGCGGGCAATTTGACTATCTTGGTTAACGAACGGGCACTTGGACTATGTAGGTAACCTAGTGGTCACTTGAACTGTCTAGGTTACCTAGCGGGCACTTGGATTATCTAGGTTAACTAGCGGTCCCTTGGAAGATGTAGGTTAACTAGCAGGCCCTTGGACTAAGTAGGTTAACTAGCGGGCCCTTGGACTATGTAGGTTAACTAGCGTGCACTTGGACGATCTAGGTTAACTAGCGGGTACTTGGACTATGTAGGTTAACTAGCGGGCCCTTGGACTATGTAGATTAACTAGCGGCACTTGGACTATCTACGTTAACTAGCGGGCCCTTGGACTATGTAAATTCCCTAGCGGGCTCTTGGACTATGTATGTTCCATAGCGGGCACTTGGACTATGTAGGTTTCCTAGCGGGAACTTGGACTATCTAGGTTAATGAACGGGCACTTAGACTATGTAGGTAACCTAGCGGGCACTTGGACAGTCTAGGTTACCTAGCTGGCACTTGGACTATGTAGGTCAACTAGCGGGCCCTTGGACTATCTAGGTTAGCTAACGGGCACTTAGATTATGTAGGTTACCTAGCGGGCACTTGGAGTATGTTGGCTAACTAGGGGGCCCTTTGACGATCTAGGTTACCTAGGGGTACTTGAACTATCTAGGTTAACTAGCGGGCACTTGCACTATCTAGGTTACCTAGTGGGCACTTGGACTCTGTAAGTTCCCTAGCGGGCACTTGGACTGTCTATTTTAACTAGCAGGCACTTGGAATATGTAGGTTAACTAACGGACACTTGCACTATGTAGGTTACCTAGCAGGCACTTGGACTATCTAGGTTAACTAGCGTGCACTTGGACTATCCAGGTTAACTAGCGTGCACTTGGACTATGTAGGTTCCTTAGCGGGCACTTGGACTATCTAGGTTACCTAGCGGGCACTTGGACTATGTAGGTTAACTAGTGTGCCCTTGGACTATCTAGGTTATGTAGCGGGCACTTGGTATATAGGTTAACTAGCAGGCACGTCGACTATGTAGGTTAACTAGAGGACACTTGGACTATCTAGGTTAACAAGTGGGCCCTTGGACTATGTAGGTTAATTAGCAGGCACTCAGACAATCTAGGTTAACTAGCGGGCCCTTGGACTATCTAGGTTAACTAGCGGACCTTGTACTATGTGGGTTAACTAGCGGGCCCTTGGACTATGTAGGTTAACTAGCAGGCACTTGGACGATGTAGGTTAACTAGCGGGCTCTTGCACTATGTAGGTTAACTAGCGGGCACTTGGACTATGTATGTTCCCTAGCGGGCACTTGGACTATCTATGTTAACTATACGGCACTTGGAATATGTAGGTTAACTAGCTGACACTTGCACTATGTAGGTTACCTAGCAGGCACTTGGACTATCTAGGTTAACTAGCGGGCACTTGGACTTTCTAGGTTAACTAGCGTGCACTTGGACTATGTAGGTTCCTTAGCGGGCACTTGGACTATGTAGGTGAACTAGGGTGCCCTTGACTATCTAGGTTAAGTAGCGGGCTCTTGGTATGTAGGTTAACTATCGGGCACTTGGACTATCTAGGTTAACTAGCGGGCCCTTGGACTATCTAGGTTACCTAGCGTGCACTTGGACTATCTAGGTTAACGAACGGTCACTCGGACTTCTAGGTTAACGAATGGGCAGTTGGTCTATGTAGGTTGCTTACCGGGCACTTGGACTATGTAGGTTAGGTAATGGGCACTTGGACTATCTAGGTTACCTAGTGGGAACTTGAACAATGTAAGTTACCTAGCGTGCACTTGGACTATCTAGGTTACCTAACGGGCACTTTGACTATCTAGGTTACATAGCGGGCACTTGGACTATGTAGGTTAACTAGCGAGCACTTGGACTCTAGGTTACCTAGCGGGCACTTGGATTATCTTGGTTACCACCGGGCACTTCGACAGTCTAGGTTACCTAGTGGGCACTTGGACTATATAGGTTAACGAACGGGCACTTGGGCTATGTAGGTCACCTAGCGGGCACTTGGACTATGTAGGATCCCTATCGGACATTTGGACTACTTAGGTTACCTAGCGGGCACTTGGACTATCTAGGTTAACTAGCGGGCACTTGGACTATCTAGGTCAACTAGCAGGTCCTTTTACTATGTAGGTTAACTAGCGAGCACTTGGACTATCTAGGTTAACTAGTGGACCTTGGACTACGTAGGTCAACTAGCAGGCACTTGGACTATGTAGGTTAACTAGAGGACACTTGGACTATCTAGGTTAACTAGCGGGCCCTTGGACTATCTAGGTTACCTATCGGGCACTTGGACTATATAGGTTACCTAGCGGGCACTTGGACTATGTAGGTTACCTAGTGAACACTTGGACTATCTAGGTTAACGAACGGGCACTTGGAATATGCAGGTAACCTAGCGGACACTTGGACTGTCTAGGTTACCTAGCGGGCACTAGGACTTCTAGGTTAACGAACGGGCACTTGGACTATGTAGGTTGCTTACCGGGCACTTGGAATATCTAGGTTAGGTAACGGGCACTTGGACTATCTAGGTTACCTAGCGGGAACATGGACAATGTAAGTTACCTAGCGGGCACTTGGACTATCTAGGTTACCTAACGGGCACTTTGACTATCTAGGTTACATAGCTGGCACTTGGGTTATGTAGGTTAACTAGCGAGCACTTGGACTCTAGGTTACCTAGCGGGCACTTGGACTATCTAGGTTACCTAGCGGGCACTTGGACAGTCTAGGTTACCTAGCGGGCACTTGGACTATATAGGTTAACGAACGGGCACTTGGACTATGTAGGTTACCTAGCGGGCACTTGGACTATGTAGGATCCCTATCGGATATTTGGACTACTTACGTTACCTAGAGGGCACTTGGACTATCTAGGTCAACTAGCGGGCCCTTGTACTATGTAGGTTAACTAGCGAGCACTTGGATTATCTAGGTTAACTAGCGGACCTTGGACTACGTAGGTCAACTAGCGAACCCTTGGACTATGTAGGTTAACTAGCGGGCACTTGGACGATCTTGGTTAACTAGAGGACACTTGGACTATCTAGGTTAACTAGCATGCACTTGGACTATCTAGGTTAACAAGCGGGCACTTGGATGATCAATATTAACTAGCGGGCACTTGGAAAATCCAGGTTAGCTAACGGGCACTTGGACTAAGTACGTCCCCTAGTGGGCACATGGACTATCTAGATTAACTAACGGGCACTAGGACTATCTAGGTTAACTAGCGGGCACTTGGACTATCTAGGTTACCTAGCTGGCACTTGGACTATATAGGTCAACTAGCGGGCCCTTACACTATGTAGGTTACCTAGCGGGCACTTGAATTATGTAGGTTAACTCGCGGACACATGCACGATCTAGGTTAACTAGCGGGCTCTTGCACTATGTAGGTTAACTAGCGGGCCCATTTACTATGTAGGTTAACTAGCGGGCACTTGGACTATGTACGTTCCCTAGCGGGCACTTGGACTATGTATGTTAACTATCAGGCACTTGGAATATGTAGGTTAACTAGCGGACACTTGCACTATGTAGGTTACCTAGCAGGCACTTGGACTATCTAGGTTAACTAGCGGGCACTTGTACTATCTAGGTTAACTAGCGTGCACTTGGACTATGTAGGGTCCTTAGCGGGCAATTGTACTATGTAGGTGAACTAGCGTGCCCTTGGACTATCTAGGTTACGTAGCGGGCACTTGGTATGTAGGATAACTAGCAGGCACTTGGACTATCTAGGTTAACTAGCGGGCCCTTGGACTATCTAGGTTACCTAGCTGGCACTTGGACTATATAGGTTACCTAGCGGGCACTTGGAGTATGTAGGTTAACTAGCGGGCACTTGGACGATCTTGGTTAACTAGAGGACACTTGGACTATCTAGGTTAACTAGCATGCACTTGGACTATCTAGGTTAACAAGCGGGCAATTGGATGATCAATATTAACTAGCGGGCACTTGGACAATCCAGGTTAGCTAACGGGCACTTGGACTAAGTACGTCCCCTAGTGGGCACATGGAATATCTAGATTAACTAACGGGCACTAGGACTATGTAGGTAAACTAGCAGGCACTTGGACTATCTAGGTTACCTAGCTGGCACTTGGACTATGTAGGTCAACTAGCGGGCCCTTACACTATGTAGGTTACCTAGCGGGCACTTGAATTTTGTAGGTTAACTCGCGGACACTTGCACGATCTAGGTACTAGCGGGTTCTTGCACTATGTAGGTTAACTAGCGGGCCCATTTACTATGTAGGTGAACTAGCGTGCTCTTGGAGTATCTAGGTTATGTAGCGGGCACTTGGTATGTAGGATAACTAGCGGGCACTTGGACTATCTAGGTTAACTAGCGGGCCCTTGGACTATCTAGGTTACCTAGCTGGCACTTGGACTATATAGGTTACCTAGTGGGCACTTGGACTATGTAGGTTACCTAGTGGGCACTTGGACTATCTAGGTTAACGAACGGGCACTTGGACTTCTAGTTTAACGAACGGGCACTTGGTCTATGTAGGTTGCATACCGGGCACTTGGACTATGTAGGTTAGGTAAGGGGCACTTGGACTATCTAGGTTACCTAGCGGGAACATGGACAATGTAAGTTACCTAGCGGGCACTTGGACTATCTAGGTTACCTAACGGGCACTTTGACTATCTAGGTTACATAGCGGGCACTTGGACTATGTAGGTTAACTAGCGAGCACTTGGACTCTAGGTTACCTAGCGGGCAGTTGGATTATCTAGGTTACCTAGCGGGCACTTCGACAGTCTAGGTTACCTAGCGGGCACTTGGACTATATAGGTTAACGAATGGGCACTTGGGCTATGTAGGTCACCTAGCGGGCACTTGGACTATGTAGGATCCCTATCGGACATTTGGACTACTTAGGTTACCTAGCGGGCACTTGGACTATCTAGGTTAACTAGCGGGCACTTGGACTATCTAGGTCAACTAGCAGGTCCTTTTACTATGTAGGTTAACTAGCGAGCACTTGGACTATCTAGGTTAACTAGTGGACCTTGGACTACGTAGGTCAACTAGCAGGCACTTGGACTATGTAGGTTAACTAGAGGACACTTGGACTATCTAGGTTAACTAGCGGGCCCTTGGACTATCTAGGTTACCTATCGGGCACTTGGACTATATAGGTTACCTAGCGGGCACTTGGACTATGTAGGTTACCTAGTGAACACTTGGACTATCTAGGTTAACGAACGGGCACTTGGAATATGCAGGTAACCTAGCGGACACTTGGACTGTCTAGGTTACCTAGCGGGCACTAGGACTTCTAGGTTAACGAACGGGCACTTGGACTATGTAGGTTGCTTACCGGGCACTTGGAATATCTAGGTTAGGTAACGGGCACTTGGACTATCTAGGTTACCTAGCGGGAACATGGACAATGTAAGTTACCTAGCGGGCACTTGGACTATCTAGGTTACCTAACGGGCACTTTGACTATCTAGGTTACATAGCTGGCACTTGGGTTATGTAGGTTAACTAGCGAGCACTTGGACTCTAGGTTACCTAGCGGGCACTTGGACTATCTAGGTTACCTAGCGGGCACTTGGACAGTCTAGGTTACCTAGCGGGCACTTGGACTATATAGGTTAACGAACGGGCACTTGGACTATGTAGGTTACCTAGCGGGCACTTGGACTATGTAGGATCCCTATCGGATATTTGGACTACTTACGTTACCTAGAGGGCACTTGGACTATCTAGGTCAACTAGCGGGCCCTTGTACTATGTAGGTTAACTAGCGAGCACTTGGATTATCTAGGTTAACTAGCGGACCTTGGACTACGTAGGTCAACTAGCGAACCCTTGGACTATGTAGGTTAACTAGCGGGCACTTGGACGATCTTGGTTAACTAGAGGACACTTGGACTATCTAGGTTAACTAGCATGCACTTGGACTATCTAGGTTAACAAGCGGGCACTTGGATGATCAATATTAACTAGCGGGCACTTGGAAAATCCAGGTTAGCTAACGGGCACTTGGACTAAGTACGTCCCCTAGTGGGCACATGGACTATCTAGATTAACTAACGGGCACTAGGACTATCTAGGTTAACTAGCGGGCACTTGGACTATCTAGGTTACCTAGCTGGCACTTGGACTATATAGGTCA
This sequence comes from Tenrec ecaudatus, assembly GCF_050624435.1. Lineage (NCBI taxonomy): Eukaryota > Metazoa > Chordata > Mammalia > Afrosoricida > Tenrecidae > Tenrec > Tenrec ecaudatus. Next base: position 376,669 of record NW_027457695.1, read on the forward strand.
ACTAGCGGGCACTTGGAGTATGTAGGTTAACTAGCGGGCACTTGGACGATCTTGGTTAACTAGAGGACACTTGGACTATCTAGGTTAACTAGCATGCACTTGGACTATCTAGGTTAACAAGCGGGCACTTGGATGATCAATATTAACTAGCGGGCACTTGGAAAATCCAGGTTAGCTAACGGGCACTTGGACTAAGTACGTCCCCTAGTGGGCACATGGACTATCTAGATTAACTAACGGGCACTAGGACTATCTAGGTTAACTAGCGGGCACTTGGACTATCTAGGTTACCTAGCTGGCACTTGGACTATATAGGTTACCTAGCGGGCACTTGGAGTATGTAGGTTAACTAGCGGGCACTTGGACGATCTTGGTTAACTAGAGGACACTTGGACTATCTAGGTTAACTAGCATGCACTTGGACTATCTAGGTTAACAAGCGGGCAATTGGATGATCAATATTAACTAGCGGGCACTTGGACAATCCAGGTTAGCTAACGGGCACTTGGACTAAGTACGTCCCCTAGTGGGCACATGGAATATCTAGATTAACTAACGGGCACTAGGACTATGTAGGTAAACTAGCAGGCACTTGGACTATCTAGGTTACCTAGCTGGCACTTGGACTATGTAGGTCAACTAGCGGGCCCTTACACTATGTAGGTTACCTAGCGGGCACTTGAATTTTGTAGGTTAACTCGCGGACACTTGCACGATCTAGGTACTAGCGGGTTCTTGCACTATGTAGGTTAACTAGCGGGCCCATTTACTATGTAGGTGAACTAGCGTGCTCTTGGAGTATCTAGGTTATGTAGCGGGCACTTGGTATGTAGGATAACTAGCGGGCACTTGGACTATCTAGGTTAACTAGCGGGCCCTTGGACTATCTAGGTTACCTAGCTGGCACTTGGACTATATAGGTTACCTAGTGGGCACTTGGACTATGTAGGTTACCTAGTGGGCACTTGGACTATCTAGGTTAACGAACGGGCACTTGGACTTCTAGTTTAACGAACGGGCACTTGGTCTATGTAGGTTGCATACCGGGCACTTGGACTATGTAGGTTAGGTAAGGGGCACTTGGACTATCTAGGTTACCTAGCGGGAACATGGACAATGTAAGTTACCTAGCGGGCACTTGGACTATCTAGGTTACCTAACGGGCACTTTGACTATCTAGGTTACATAGCGGGCACTTGGACTATGTAGGTTAACTAGCGAGCACTTGGACTCTAGGTTACCTAGCGGGCAGTTGGATTATCTAGGTTACCTAGCGGGCACTTCGACAGTCTAGGTTACCTAGCGGGCACTTGGACTATATAGGTTAACGAATGGGCACTTGGACTATGTAGGTTACCTAGCGGGCACTTGGACAATGTAGGATCCCTATCGGACATTTGGACTACTTAGGTTACCTAGCGGGCACTTGGACCATCTAGGTTAACTAGCGGGCACTTGGACTATCTAGGTCAACTAGCAGGTCCTTGTACTATGTAGGTTAACTAGTGAGCACTAGGACTATCTAGGTTAACTAGTGGACCTTGGACTACGTAGGTCAACTAGCGGGCCCTTGGACTATGTAGGTTAACTAGCAGGCACTTGGACGATCTAGGTTAACTAGAGGGCACATGCCCTATATAGATTAACTAGCATGCACTTGGACTATCTAGGTTAACTAGGGGGCACTTAGATGATCAATGTTAACTAGCGGGCACTTGGACTATCTAGGTTAGCTAACGGGCACTTGGACTAAGTACGTCCCCTAGTGGGCACATGGACTATCTAGATTAACTAACGGGAACTAGGACTATCTAGGTTAACTATCGGGCACTTGGACTATCTAGGTTACCTAGTTGGCACTTGGACTATGAATGTTCCCTAGCGGGCAATTGGATTATCTAGGTTACCTAGCGGGCCCTTGGACTATGTAGGTCAACTAGCAGGCCCTTGGACTATCTAGGTTAGCTAACGGGCACTTGGACTATGTAGGTTAACTAGCGGACACTTGCATGATCTAGGTTAACTAGCGGGCACTTGGACTATGTAGGTTAACAAGCGGGCACTTGGACGATCTAGGTTAACTAGCGGGCACTTGGACGATCAAGGTTAACTAGCGGGCACTTGGATTATCTAGGTTACCTTGCGGGCACTTGGACTATTTAGGTTCCCTAGCGCGCATTTGGACTATATAGATAACCTAGCGGGCACTTAGACTCTGTAGGTTACCAAGCTGGCACTTGGACTATCTAGGTTACCTAGCTGGCACTTGAACTATCTACGTTACCTAGCGGGTTCTTGGAGTATGTAAGTTACTTAGCGGGCTGTTGGACTATTTAGGTTACCAAGCGGGCACTTGGACTATCTAGGTTAACTAACGGGCACTTGGACTATGTAGGTTCCCTAGCGGGCACTTGGATTATGTAGGTTCCCTATCGGGTACTTGGACTATGTAGGTTAACTAGCGGGCATTTGGACTATGTAGGTTACCTAGCGGGCAATTGGACTATGTAGGTTCCCTATCGGGCACTTGGAGAATGTAGGTTAACTAGGGGGCACTAGGACTATGTAGGTTACCTAGCGGGACCTTGGACTATCTAGGTTACCTAGCGGGCATTTAGACAATTTAGGCTCCCTAGCGGGCATTTGGACTATATTGATTATCTAGCAGGCACTTAGACTTTGTAGGTTACCTAGCGGGCACATGGACTATCTAGGTTACCTAGCTGGCACTTGAACTATCTACGTTACCTAGCGGGTTCTTGGAATATGTAGGTTACCTAGCGAGCTGTTGGACTATCTAGGTTACCTAACGGGCACTTGGACTATCTAGGTTAACTAACGGGCACTTGGACTATGTGGGTTCCCTAGCGGGCTTTTGGACTATCTAGGTTACCTAACGGGCACTTGGATTATATAGGTTCCCTAGCGGGCACATGGACTATGTAAGTTCCCTAAGGACACTTGAACTATGTAAGTTAACTACCAGGCACTTGGACTATGTAGGTAAACTAGCGGGCCCTTGGACTATCTAGGTTACCTAGCAGGCTGTTGGACTGTCTAGGTTACCTAGAGGGCACTTGGACTATCTAGGTTAACTAACGGGCACTTGGACTATGTAGGTCCCTAGCAGGCCCTTGGACTATGTAAGTTCCCTAGCGGGCACTTGGACTATGTGGGTTCCCTTGCGGGCATTTGGACTATCTAGGTTACATAACGGGCACTTCGACTATGTAGGTTCCCAAGCGGGAACTTGGACTATGTATGTTCCCTATGGACACTTGAACTACGTAAGTTAACTACCAGGCACTTGTACTATGTAGGTTAACTAGCGGGCCCTTGGACTATCTAGGTTACCTAGCGGGCACTTGGACTATGTAGGTTAACTACCGGGCACTTGCACTATCTAGGTTACCGGCGGGCACTTGGACTATGTACGTTCCCTAGCGGGCACTTGGACTATCTATGTTAACAAGCGGGCACTTGGACTATGTAGGTTAACTAGGGGACACTTGCACTATGGAGTTTACCTAGCGGCACTTGGACTATGTAGGTTAACTAGCGGGCACTTGGACTATCTTGGTTAACTGGCGTGCACTTGGACTATGTAGCTTCCTTAGCAGGCACTTGGACAATCTAGGTTACCTAGCGGGCACTTGGACTATCTAGGTTAACGAACGGGCACTTGGACTATGTAGGTTACCTAGCGGACACTTGCACGATCTAGGTTAACTAGCGGGCCCATTGACTATGTAGGTTAACAAGCGGGCACTTGGAAGATCTAGGTTAACTAGCGGGCACTTGGATCATCTAGGTTACCTAGCGGGCACTTGGACTATGTAGGTTCCCTAGCGGGCATTTGGACTATATAGATAACCTAGCGGGCACTTAGACTCTGTAGGTTACCTAGCGGGCACTTGGACTATCTAGGTTACCTAGCTGGCCCTTGAACTATCTACTTTACCTAGCGGGTTCTTGGACTATGTAGGTTACTTAGCGGGCTGTTGGACTATTTAGGTTACCAAGCGGGCACTTGGACTATCTAGGTTAACTAACGGGCACTTGGACTATGTAGGTTCCCTAGCGGGCACTTGGATTATGTAGGTTCCCTATCCGGTACTTGGACTATGTAGGTTAACTAGCGGGCATTTGGACTATGTAGGTTACCTAGCGGGCACTTGGACTATGTAGGTTCCCTAGCGGGCACTTGGAGAATGTAGGTTAACTAGGGGGCACTAGGACTATGTAGGTTGCCTAGCGGCCCTTGGACTATCTAGGTTACCTAGCGGGAATTTAGACTATTTAGGCTCCCTAGCGGGCATTTGGACTATATTGATTATCTAGCAGGCACTTAGACTTTGTAGGTTACTTGGCGGGCACATGGACTATCTAGGTAACCTAGCTGGCACTTGAACTATCTATGTTACCTAGCGGGTTCTTGGAATATGTAGGTTACCTAGCGGGCTGTTGGACTATCTAGGTTACCTAACGGGCACTTGGACTATCTAGGTTAACTAACGGGCACTTGGACTATGTAGGTTCCCTAGCGGGCATTTGGACTATGTGGGTTCCCTTGCGGGCATTTGGACTCTCTAGGTTACCTAACGGGCACTTCGACTATGTAGGTTCCCAAGCTGGAACTTGGACTATGTATGTTCCCTATGGACACTTGAACTATGTAAGTTAACTACCAGGCACTTGTACTATGTAGGTTAACTAGCGGGTCCTTGGACTATCTAGGTTACCCAGCGGGCACTTGGACTATGTAGGTTAACTACCGGGCACTTGCACTATCTAGGTTACCGGCGGGCACTTGGACTATGTACGTTCCCTAGCGGGCACTTGGTCTATCTATGTTAACTAGCGGGTACTTGGACTATGTAGGTTAACTAGGGGACACTTGCACTATGTAGGTTACCTAGTGGCACTTGGACTATCTAGGTTAACTAGCGGGCACTTGGACTATCTAGGTCAACAAGCGGGCCCTTGTACTATGTAGGTTAACTCGCGAGCACTTGGACTATCTAGGATAACTAGCGGACCTTGGACTACGTAGGTTAACTAGCGGGCCCTTGGACTATGTAGGTTAACTAGCGTGCACTTGGACTATCTAGGATAAATAGCGGGCACTTGGATGATCAATGTTAACTAGCGGGCACTTGGACTATCTATGTTAGCTAATGGGCACTTGGACTAAGTACGTCCCCTAGTGGGCACTTGGACTATCTAGGTTAACTAACGGGCACTAGGACTATCTAGGTTAACTAGCGGGCACTTGGACTATCTAGGTTACCTACCTGGCACTTGGACTATGAATGTTCCCTAGCGGGCACTTGGATTATCTAGGTTACCTTACGGGCACTTGGACTATGTAGGTCAACTAGCGGGCCCTTGGACTATCTAAGTTAGCTAACTGGCACTTGCACTACGTAGTTTAACTAGTGGACACTTGCACGATTTAGGTTAACTAGCGGGCTCTTGCATTATGTAGGTTAACTAGCGGGCCCATTGACTATGTAGGTTAACTAGCGGGCACTTGGACGATCTAGGTTAACTAGCGGGCACTTGGATTATCTGGGTTACCAAGCGGGCACTTGGATTATGTAGGTTCCCTAGCGGGCATTTGGACTATATAGATAAGCTAGCGGGCACATAGACTCTGTTGGTTACCTAGCGGGCACTTGGACTATCTAGGTTACCTAGATGGTACTTGAACTATCTACATTACCTAGCGGGTTCTTGGAGTTTGTAGGTTACCTAGCGGGCTGTTGGACTATCTAGGTTACCAAGCGGGCACTTGGACTATCTAGGTTAACTAACGGGCACTTGGACTATGTAGGTTCCCTAGCGGGCACTTGGAGAATGTAGGTTAACTAGGGGGCACTAGGACTATGTAGGTTACCTAGCGGGCCCTTTGACTATCTAGGTTACCTAACGGGCATTTGGACTATGTAGGCTCCCTAGCGGACATTTGGACTATATAGATTACCTAGCGGGCACTTAGACTTTGTAGGTTACCTAGCGGGCATTTGGACTATCTAGGTTACCTAATGGGCACTTGGACTATGTAGGTTCCCTAGCGGGCACTTGGATTATGTAGGTTCCCTATCGGGCACATGGGCTATGTAGGTTAACTAGCGGGCATTTGGACTATGTAGCTTCCCTATCGGGCACTTAGAGGATGTAGGTTAACTAGGGGGCACTAGGACAATGTAGGTTACCTACTGGGCCCTTGGACTATCTAGGTAACCTAGGGGGAACCTGGACTATGTAGGTTATCTAGTGGGCACTTGGACTATCTAGGTTACCTAGCAGGCACTTGGACTATGTAGGTTAACTAGTGGGCACTTGGACTATCTAGGTTACCTAGCGGGCACTTGGACTATGTACGTTCCCTAGCGGGCATTTGGACTATCTACGTTACCTAGCGGGCACTTGGACTATGTACGTTACCTAGCGGGCACTTGGACTATCTATGTTAACTAGCGGGCCCAGAACTATGTAGATTCGGTAGGGGGCACTTGGACTACATAGGTTCCCTAGGGGGCACTTGGACTCTGTATGTTCCCTAGCGGGCACTTGGACTATGTATGTTCCCTACAGACACTTGAACTATGTAAGTTAACTACCGGGCACTTGGACTATGTAGGTTAACTAGCGGGCCCTTGGACTATCTAGGTTACCTAGCGGGCACTTGGACTATGTAGGTTAACTACCGGGCACTTGCACTATCTAGGTTACCGAACGGGCATTTGGACAATGTAGGTAACCTAGCGGGCACTTGGACTATCTATGTTAACTAGTGGGCACTTGGACTATGTAGGTTAACTACCGGCCCCATGCACTATCTAGGTTACCTAGCGGGCACTTGGACTATGTAGGTTCCCTAGCGGGCACTTGGACTATCTATGTTAACTAGTGGGCACTTGGACTATGTAGGTTAACTAGGGGACACTTGCACTATGTTGGTTACCTAGCGGCACTTGGACTATCTAGGTTAACTAGCGGGCACTTGGACTATCTAGGTTAACTAGCATTCACTTGGACTATGTAGGTTCCTTAGCGGGCACTTGGACTAACTAGTTTACCTAGCGGGCACTTGGACTATGTAGGTTAACTAGCGGACAGTTGCACGATCTAGGTTACATAGCTGGAACTTGGACTATATAAGTTACCTAGCGGGCACTTGGACTATCTAGGTTAACGAACGTGCACTTGGACTATGTAGGTAACCTAGCGGACACTTGGACAATCTAGGTTACCTAGCGGGCAATTGGACTATCTAGGTTAACGAACGGGCACTTGGACTATCTAGGTTATCTAGCGGGCACTTGGACTATGTAAGTTACCTAGCGGGCACTTGGACTATCTAGGTTACCTAGCGGGCACTTGGACTATGTAGGTTAACTACCGGGCACTTGGACTATCTAGGTTACCGAACGGGCATTTGGACTGTGTAGGTAACCTAGCGGGAACTTGGACAGTCTAGGTTACCTAGCGGGCTCTTGGACATCTAGGTTGACGAACGGGCACTTGGACTATGTATGTTTCATAGCGGGGAATTGGACTATCTAGGTTAGGTAACGGGCACTTCGACTATCTAGGTTACCTAGCGGGAATTTGGACTATGTAGTTTACCTAGCGGGCACTTGGAATATCTAGATTACCTAACGGACACTTGGACCATCTAGGTTTCTTAGCGGGCACTTGGACTATGTAGGTTAACTAACGGGCACTTGGACTATATAGGTTACCTAGCGGACCTTTGGACTATGTAGGTTACCTAGCGGGCACTTGGACTATCTAGGTTAACGAACGTGCACTTGGACTATGTAGGTAACCTAGCAGACAATTGGACAGTCTAGGTTACCAAGCAGGCACTTGGATTATCTAGGTTAACGAAAGGGCACTTGGACTATGTAGGTTACCTAGCGGGCACTTGGATTATCGAGGTTAGCTAAAAGGAACTTGGAATATCTAGGTTACCTAGCGGGCACTTGGACTATGTAGTTTACCTTGAGGGCACTTGTACTATCTAGGTTACTTAACGGGAACTTGGACTATGTAGGTTAACTATCGGACACTTGGACGATCTAGGTTAACTGGCGGGCACTTGGAATATCTAGGTTAACTAGCTGGCCCTTGGACTATGTAGGTTAACTAGCGGGAACTTGGACTATCTAGGTTAACTAGCGGGTTCTTGGACTATGTAGGTTAACTAGCGGGCACTTGGACTATCTAGGTTAACTAGCTGACCTTGACTATGTAGGTTAACTAGCGGGCACTTGGACTATCTAGGTCAACTAGCTGACCTTGGACAATGTAGGTTAACTAGCGGGCACTTGGACTATCTAGGTTAACTAGCGGGCACTTGCAAAATGCAGGTTCCCTAGCGGGCATTTTTACTATGTAGGTTCCTAGCGGGCACTTGGACTATATAGGTTCCCTATGGGCACTTGGACTATCTAGGTTCCCTAACGGGCACTTGGAATATGTAGGTTCCCTATTGAGCACTTGGATTATGTAGGTTCCTCAGCGGGCACTTGGACTATGTAGGTTCCCTATCAGGCATTGGACTATGTAGGTTAACTAGCAGAACCTTGGACTATCGAGGTTACCTAGCGGGCACTTGGACTATGTAGGTTAAGTAGCGGACACTTGGACAATCTAGGTTACCTAGCGGGCACTTGAACTATGTACATATCCTAGCGGGCACTTGGACTATCTAGGTTACCTAGCGGGCACTTGGACTATGTACGTCCCCTAGCGGGCACTAGGACTATCTAGGTTAACTAGAGGGCCCTTGGACTATGTAGGTTAACTTGCGTGCACTTGGATTATCTAGGTTAACTAGCGGGCACTTGGACGATCTAGGTTAACTAGCGGGCACTTGGACTATCTAGGTTAACTAGCGGGCACTTGGACTATCTAGATTAACGAGCGGGCCCTTGGACTATGTAGGTTAACTAGCGGGCCCATGGATTATGTAGGTTTACTAGCAGGCACGTGGACTATCTAGGTTAACTAGCGGGCACTTGGACTATTTAGGTTACCTAGCAGGCACTTTGACTATCTAGGTTAACTAACGGGCACTTGGACTATGTAGGTTGCCTAGCGAGCACTTGGACTATGTATGTTCCCTAGCGGGCACTTGGACTATGTAGGTTCCCTATCGGGTACTTGGACTGTCTAGGTTAACTAGCCTGCAATTGGATTATCTAAGTTACCTAGAGGGTACTTGGACAACGTACGTACCCTAGCGAGCACTTGGACTATCTAGGTTAACTAACGGACCTTGGACTATGTAGGTTAACTAGCGGGTCCTTGGACTATGTAGGTTAACTAGCGGGCACTTGGATTATCTAGGTTTCCTAGCAGGCACTCGGACTATGTACATACCCAAGCGCGCACTTGGACTATCTAGGTTACCCAGCGGGCACTTGGACTATGTACGTCCCCTAGTGGGCACTTGAACTATCTAGGTTAAATAACGGGCACTAGGACTATCTAGGTTAACTAGCGGGCACTTGGACTATCTAGGTTATCTAGCAGGCACTTGGATTATGAAGGATCCCTAACGTGCACTTTGACTATCTAGGTTACCTAGCGGGCACTTGGACTCTGTATGTTCCCTACAGACACTTGAACTATGTAAGTTAACTACCGGGCACTTGGACTATGTAGGTTAACTAGCGGGCCCTTGGACTATCTAGGTTACCTAGCGGGCACTTGGACTATGTAGGTTAACTACCGGGCACTTGCACTATCTAGGTTACCGAACGGGCATTTGGACAATGTAGGTAACCTAGCGGGCACTTGTATAGTCTAGGTTACCTAGCGGGCACTTGCACTTTTAGGTTAACGAACGGGCACTTGTACTATGTATGTTGCATAGCGGGCAATTGGACTATCTAGGTTAGGTAACGGGCACTTGGACTATCTAGGTTAACTAGCGGGCCCTTGGACTATGTAGGTTCCCTAGCGGGCATTTGGACTATATAGGTTACCTAGCGGGCACTTGGACTATGTAGGTTACCTAGCGGGCACTTGGACTATCTAGGTTACCAAGTTGGCCCTTGGACTATGTAGGTTTTCTAGCGGGCACTTGGACTATCTAGGTTAACGAACGGGCACTTAGACTATGTAGGTACCCTAGCGGGCACTTGGACAGTCTAGGTTACCTAGCTGGCACTTGGACTATGTAGGTCAACTAGCGGGCCCTTGGACTATCTAGGTTAGCTAACGGGCACTTAGATTATGTAGGTTACCTAGCGGGCACTTGGAGTATGTTGGCTAACTAGGGGGCCCTTGGACGATCTAGGTTACCTAGCGGGTACTTGAACTATCTAGGTTAACTAGCGGGCACTTGCACTATCTAGGTTACCTAGTGGGCACTTGGACTATATAAGTTCCCTAGCGGGCACTTGGACTGTCTATTTTAACTAGCAGGCACTTGGAATATGTAGGTTAACTAGCGGACACTTGCACTATGTAGGTTACCTAGCAGGCACTTGGACTATCTAGGTTAACTAGCAGGCACTTGGACTATCTAGGTTAACTAGCGGACCTTGGACTATGTGGGTTAACTAGCGGGCCCTTGGACTATGTATGTTAACTAGCGGGCACTTGGACGATCTAGGTTAACTAGAGGGCACTTGGACTATCTAGGTTACCTAGCGGGCACTTGGACTATGTAGGTTCCCAGGCGGGCATTTGGACTATATAGATAACCTAGCAGGCACTTAGACTTTGTAGGTTACCTAGCGGGCACTTGGAATATCTAAGTTACCTAGCTCCACTTGAACTATCTACGTTGCCTAGCGGGTTCTTGGAGTATGTAGGTTACCTAGAGCGCTGTTGGACTATCTAAGTTACCTAGCGGGCTCTTGGAATATCTAGGTTAACTAAGGGGCACTTGGATTATGTGGGTTTCCTGGCGGGCATTTGGACTATCTAGGTTACCTAACGGGCACTTGGACTATGTGGGTTAACTAGAGGGCATTTGGACTATGAAGGTTAACTAGCGGACACTTGGACTATGTAGGTTCCTTTTCGGGCACTTGGAGAATGTAGGTTAACCAGGGGGCACTAGGACTATGTAGGTTACCTAAAGGGCCCTTGGACAATCTAGTTTACCTAGCGGGCATTTGGATTATGTAGGCTCCCTAGCGGGCATTTGGACTATATAGATTCCTTAGGGGGCATTTAGACTTTGTAGGTTACCTCGCAGGCACTTGGCCTACTTTAGTTACCTAGCGGGCACTTGGACTATCTAGGTTAACTAGCGGGCCCTTGTACTATGTAGGTTGCTTAATGGGCACTTGGACTATCTAGGTTAGGTAACGGGCACTTGGACTATCTATGTTACCTAGCGGGACCTTGGACTATGTAGGTTTCCTAGCGGGCACTTGGAGTATCTAGGTTAACGAACGGGCACATGGACTATGTAGGTAACCTAGCGGGCACTTGGACAGTCTAGGTTACCTAGCGGGCACTTGGACTATCTAGGTTAACGAACAGGCACTTGGACTACGTAGGTTACCTAACGGGCACTTGGACTATGTAGGATCCCTATGGGATATTTGGACTACTTTGGTTATCTACCGGGCACTTGACCTATCTAGGTTAACTAGCGAGCACTTGGACTATCTAGGTTAACTAGCGGACCTTGGACTATGTAGGTTAACTAACGGGCCCTTGGACTATGTAGGTTAACTAGCGGGCACTAGGACGATCTAGGTTAACTAGAGGGCACTTGGACTATCTAGGTTACCTAGCGGGCACTTGGACTATGTAGGTTCCCTAGCGGGCATTTGGACTATATAGATAACCTAGCGGGCACTTAGACTTTGTAGGTTACCTAGCGGGCACTTGGACTATGTAGGTTACCCAATGGGCACTTGGACTATCTAGGTTAACTAACGGACACTTGGACTATGTAGGTTAGTTATTAGGCACTTGGACTATCTAGGTTACCTAGCAGGCACTTGGACTATGTAGGTTACCTAGCGAGCACTTGGACTATGTAGGTTCCCTAACGGGCACTTGGACTGTGTAGGTTCCCTAGAAGGCACTTGGACATTGTAGGTTACCTATCGGGCACTTTGACTATGTATGTAACCTAGCGGACACTTGAACGATCTAGGTTAACTAGCGGGCACTTGCACTAACTAGGTCAACTCGCGGGCCCTTGTACTATGTAGGTTACTAGCGGGCACTTGGACTATCTAGGTTAACCAGCGTACCTTGGACTATGTAGGTTAACTAGCGGGCCCTTGGACTATGTAGGTTAACTAGCGGGCACTTGAACTATCTAGGTTTCCTAGCAGGCACTTGGACTATGTAGGTCAACTAGCGGGCCCTTGGACTATCTAGGTTAGCTAACGGGCACTTGGACTATCTAGGTTACCTAATGGGCACTTGGATTATGTAGGTTCCCTAGCGGGCACTTAGATTATGTAGGTTTCCTTGCATGCATTTGGACTATGTAGGTTACCTAGCGAGCACTTGGATTATGTAGGTTCCCTAACAGGCACTTGGACTATGTAGGTTCCCTAGAAGGCACTTGGACTATGTAGGTTACCTATCGGGCACTTTGACTATGTAGGTAACTAGCGGGCATTAGGACTATCCAGGTTATGAAGCGGGCACTTGGACTGTGCCGGTTACCAAACGGGCACTTGGACTATGTAGGTTAACAAACGGAAACTTGGACTATGTAGGTAAACTAGCGGGCAATTGGATTGTGTAGGTTACATAGCGGGCACCTGGACTATCTAGGTTAACGAACGGGTACTTGGACTATGTAGGTTAGGTAACAGACACTTGGACTATCTAGCTTACTAGAAGGAATTTGGACTATGTATGTAACCTAGCGGACACTTGAACGATCTAGGATAACTAGCGGGCACTTGGACTATCTAGGTTAACTAGCGGGTCCTTGGACTATTTAGGTTTACTAGCGGGCACTTGGACTATCTAGGTTAACTAGCGGGCACTTGGAATATGTAGTTTCCCCAGTGGGCATTTGGATTATTTAGGTGACCTAGCGGCCACTTGGACTATGTAGGTTACCTAGCGGGCACATGGACTATGTAGGTTACCTAGGGGGCACGTGGACTATTTAGGTTACCTAGTGGGCACTTGGTCTATGTACATACCCTAGCGGGCACTAGGACTATGTATGTCCCCTAGAGGGCACTTGGACTATCTAGGTTAACTAAAGGGCACTACGACTATCTAGTTTAACTAGCGGGCACTTGGTCTATCTAGGTTACCTAGCGGGCACTTGGACTATGTAGGTCAACTAGCGGGCCCTTGGACTATCTAGGTTTGCTAACGGGCACTTGGATTATGTAGGTTAACTAGCGGGCACGTGGACTATGTAGGTTACCTAGCGGGCAATTGGACTGTCTAGGTTACCTAGCGGGCACTTGGATTATCTAGGTTAACGAACGGGCACTTGGAGTATGTAGGTTAGCTAGCCGCCACTTGGAATATCTAGGTTAGCTAACAGGCACTTGGAATATCTAGGATCCCTAGCGGGCACTTGTACTATCTAGGTTACCTAATTGGCACTTGGACTATGTAGGTCAACTAGCGGGCCCTTGGACTATCTAGGTTAGATAACGGGCACTTGGACTATCTAGGTTAACGAACAGACACTTGGACTATGTAGGTAACCTAGCGGTCACTTGGACTGCCTAGGTTACATAGCGGGCACCTGGACTATCTAGGTTAACGAACGGGCACTTGGACTATGTAGGTTAGCTAACAGACACTTGGACTATCTAGGTTACCTAGCAGGCATTTGGACTATGTATGTTACCTAGCTGACACTTGAACGATCTTGGTTTACTAGCGGGCACTTGGACTATCTAGGTTAACTAGCGGGCACTTGGACTATGTAGTTCCCTAGCGGGCATTTGGATTATTTAGGTTACCTAGCGGCCCCTTGGACTATGTAGGTTACCTAGCTGGCACATGGACTATGTAGGTTACCTAGGGGGCACTTGGACTATCTAGGTTACCTAGCGGGCACTTGGAATATGTAGGTTAATTAGAAGGCACATGGACTATCAAGGTTACTTAGCGGACCCTTGGACTATGTAGGTTACCAGCGGGCACTTGGACTATCTAGGTTAAGGAACGTGCACTTGGACTATGTAGGTAACCTAGCAGGCACTTGGACTGTCTAGGTTACCTAGAGGGTACTTGGACTATCTAGGTTAATGAACGGGCCCTTGGACTATGTAGGTTAACTAGCAGACACTTCGCCTATCTAGGTTACCTAGCGCGCACTTGGACTACGTAGATTCCCTAGCGGGCACTTGGACTATCTAGGTTACCTAGCAGGCACTTTGACTATCTAGGTTAACTAACGGGCACTTGGACTATGTAGGTTCCCTAGTGGGTACTTGGAATGTCTAGGTTACCTAGCGGGCACTTGGACTATATAGGTTAACGAACGGGCACTTGGACTATGTAGGTAACCTAGTGGTCAGTTGAACTGTCTAGGTTACCTAGCGGGCACATGGACTATGTAGGTTAACTAGTGGGCACTTGGACTATCTAGCTTAACTAGCGGGCCCTTGGTCTATGTAGGTTAACTAGCAGGCCCTTGGACTATGTAAGTTAGCTATAGGGCACTTGGACAATCCTGGTTAACTAGTGGGCACTTGGACTATCTAGGTTAACTAGCGGCACTTGGACTATCTAGGTTAACTAGCGGGCACTTGGACTACGTAGGTTCCCTAGTGGGCATTTGGACTATATAGGTTTCCTAACGAGCACTTGGACTATGTAGGTTACCTAACGGGCACTTGGACTATCTAGGTTAACTAGCGGGCACTTGGATTATCTAGGTTAGCTAATAGGCACTTGGACTATGTATGTTCCAGAGCTGGCAATTGGACTATGTAGGTGCCCTAGCGGGCACTTGGACTATCTAGGTTCCCTAAAGGGCACTTGAACCATGTAGGTTAACTAGCGGACAATTGGACGATCTAGGTTAACTAGCGGGTACTTGGACTATGTAGTTTAACTAGCGGTCCCTTGGACTACATAGGTTAACTAGCGGACACTTGCACTATGGAGGTTTCCTAGCGGGCATGTGGACTATGTAGGTTAACTAGCGGGCACTTGGACTATCTAGGTTACCTAGCGGGCACTTGGACTATGTACGTTCCCTAGCGGGCAATTGGGCTGTCTACGTTACCTAGCGGGCACTTGGAATATGTAGGTTAACGAACGGGCACTTGAACTATGTAGGTAACCTAGTGGTCACTTGGACTGTCTAGGTTATCTAGTGGGCACTTGGACTATGTAGGTTCCCTAGCGGGCATTTGGACTATATAGGTTACCTAGCGGGCACTTGGATTATGTAGGTTACCTAGCGGGCACTTGGACTACGTAGGTTAACTAGCGGGCACTTGGATTATCTAGGTTAACTAACAGGCACTTGGACTATGTATGTTCCAGAGCGGGCAATTGGACTATGTAGGTTCCCTAGCGGGCACTTGGACTATCTATGTTAACTAGCGAGCACTTAGACTATGTAGGTTACCTAGCTGACACTTGCACTATGTAGGTTACATAGCGGGCACTTGGACTATGTAGGTTAACTAGAGGACACTTGGACGATCTAGGTTATCAAGTGGGCCCTTGGACTATGTAGGTTAACTAGCCGGCACTTGGACTATCTAGGTTAACTAGTGGGCACTTGGACGATCTAGGTTAACCAGCGGGCACTTGGACTATCAAAGTTAACAAGCGAGCCCTTGGACTATGTAGATTAACTAGCGGGACCTTGGATTATCTAGGTTACCTAGATAGCACTTGGACTATCTAGGTTTCCTAGCGGGCACTTGGACTATGTAGGTTCCCTAGCCGGTACTTGGACTGTCTAGGTTAACCAGCGGGCACTTGGACTATGTAGGTTTCTATCGGGCACTTGGACTATGTAGGTTAACTAGCGGGCACTTGGACTATCTAGGTTACCTAGCGGGCACTTGGTCTATGTACAAATCCTAGCGGGCACTTGGACTATCTGGGTTACCTAGGGGCACTTGGACTATGTAGGTCAACTAGCGGGCCCTTGGACTATCTAGGTTAACGAACGTGCAATTGGACTATCTAGGTTACCTAACATGCACATGGATTATGTAGGTTCCCTACCGGGCACTTAGACTATGTAGGTTACCTAGCGAGCACTTGGACTATGTAGGTTCCCTAACGGACACTTGGACTATGTAGGTTCCCTAGCGGTCACGTGGACTATGTAGGCTCCGTAGAAGGCACTTGGACTATGTAGGTTATCTATCGGGCACTTTGACTATGTAGGTTAACTAGCGGGCACTTGGACTATCCAGGTTACAAAGCGGGCACTTGGACTATGTAGGTTACCAAAAGGGCACTTGGACTATCTAGGATAACGAACGGACACTTGGACTATGTAGGTATCCTAGCGGGAAGTTGGACTGTCTAGGTTACATAGCGGGCACTTGGACTATCTAGGTAAACGAACGGGCACTTGGACTATGTAGGTTAACTAACAGGCACTTGGAGTATCTAGGTTAACTAGCGGCACTTGGACTATCTAGGTTAACTAGAGGGCACTTGGACTATGTAGGTTCCCTAGCGGGCATTTGGACTACATTGGTTACCTAGCGGGCCCTTGGATTATGTAGGTTACCTAGCGGGCACTTGGACTATGTAGGTTAACTAGCGGGCACTTGGATTATCTAGGTTAACTAACAGGCACTTGGACTATGTGTGTTCCAGAATGGGCAATTGGACTAAGTAGGTTCCCAAGGGGGCACTTGGACTATCTAGGTTCCCTAATGGGCACTTGGACTATGTAGATTAACTAGCGGACAATTGGACGATCTATGTTAACTAGCGGCTACTTGGTCTATCTAGGTTAACTAGCGGTCCCTTGCACTACGTAGGTTAACTAGCGGACACTTGCACTATGTAGGTTACCTAGCGGGACCTCGGACTATCTAGGTTAACTAGCGTGCACTTGGACTATGTAGGTTAACTAGCGGGCCCTTGGACTATCTAGGTTACCTAGATAGCACTTGGACTATCTAGGTTCCCTAGCGGGCACCTGGACTATGTATGTTCCATAGCGGGCACTTGGACTATGTAGGTTCCCTATCGGGCACTTGGACTATGTAGGTTTCTATCAGGCACTTGGACTATGTAGGTTAACTAGGGGGCACTTGGACTATCTAGGTTACATAGCGGGCACTTGGTCTATGTACAAAGCCTAGCGGGAACTTGGACTATCTGGGTTACCTAGCGGGCACTTGGACTATGTACGTCCCCTGGTGGGCACTTGGATTATCTAGGTTAACTAACGGGCACTAGGACAATCTAGGTTAACTAGAGGGCACTTGAACTCTCTACGTTACCTAGCGGGTTCTTGGACTATCTAGGTTAACTAGCGGGCACATGTATTATCTAGGTTATCTAGCGGGCACTTGAACTATGTAGGTTAACTAGTGGGCCCTAAGACTATCTAGGTTAGCTAACGGGCACATGGACTATGTTGGTTAATTAGCGGGTACTTGGATTATGTAGGTTCCCTAGCGGGCATTTGGACTATATAGATTACCTAGCGGGCACTTGGACTTTGTAGGTTACCTAGCGGGCACTTGTACTATCTAGGTTAACTAGCTGGCACTTGAACTATCTACGTTACCAAGCGGGTACTTGGATTATCTAGGTTAACTAGCGGGCACTTGGACTATCTAGGTTAACTAACGGGCACTTGGACTATGTAAGTTCCCTAGCGGGCACTAGGACTATGTGGGTTCCCTAGCGGGCATTTGGACTATCTAGGTTACCTAACAGGCACTTGGAGTATGTAGGTTCCCTAGCGGGCACTTGGAGTATGTGAGTTCCCTATCGGGCACTTGGACTATGTAGGTTACTAGCGGGCATTTGGACTATGTAGGTTACCTAATGGGCACTTGGACTATGTAGGTTCCCTATCAGGCACTGGGACAATGTAGGTGACCTCGCGGGCACTTGGACTATATAGGTTAACAAGCGGGCCTTTGGACTATCTAGGTTACCTAGCGGGCACTTGGACTATCTAGGTAACTTAGCGGGCACTTGAACTATGTACGTTCCCTAACGGGCACTTGGAGTATGTAGGTTCCCTAGCGGGCACTTGGACTATGTAGGTTCCTCAGCGGGCACTTGGACTATGTAGGTTCCCTATCGGACACTTGGACTATGTAGGTTAACTAGCGGGCCCTTGGACTATCTAGGGTACCTAGCGGGCACTTGGATGATGTAAGTTCCCTAGCCAGCACTAAGACTATTGGTTCCCTAACGGGCACTTGGACTATGTCGGTTCCATAGCGGGCACTTGGACTTTGTAGGTTCCCTATCGGGCACTTGGACTATATAGGTTTCTATCGGGCACTTGGACTATGTAGGTTAACTAGCGGGCACGTGGACTATCTAGGTTACCTAGTGGGCACTTGTTCTTTGTACATACCCTAACGGGCACTAGGACTATGTTTGTCCCCTAGAGGCACTTGGACTATCTAGGTTAACTAAAGGGCACTAGGACTATCTAGTTTAACTAGCGGGCACTTGGTCTATCTAGGTTACCCAGCGGGCACTTGGAATATGTAGGTCAACTAGCGGGCCCGTGGCCTATCTAGGTTAGCTAACAGGCACTTGGATTATGTAGGATAACTAGCAGGCACTTGGATTATCTAGGTTAGCTAGCGGGCACTTGACTATGTAGGTTAACTAGAGGGCCCTTAGACTATCTATGTTAGCTAACGGGCACATGGCCTTTGTAGGTTAATTAGCGGGCACTTGGACTATGTAGGTTCCTCAGCGGGCACTTGGACTATGTAGGTTCCCTATCGGACACTTGGACTATGTAGGTTAACTAGCGGGCCCTTGGACTATCTAGGGTACCTAGCGGGCACTTGGATGATGTAAGTTCCCTAGCCAGCACTAAGACTATTGGTTCCCTAACGGGCACTTGGACTATGTCGGTTCCATAGCGGGCACTTGGACTTTGTAGGTTCCCTATCGGGCACTTGGACTATATAGGTTTCTATCGGGCACTTGGACTATGTAGGTTAACTAGCGGGCACGTGGACTATCTAGGTTACCTAGTGGGCACTTGTTCTTTGTACATACCCTAACGGGCACTAGGACTATGTTTGTCCCCTAGAGGCACTTGGACTATCTAGGTTAACTAAAGGGCACTAGGACTATCTAGTTTAACTAGCGGGCACTTGGTCTATCTAGGTTACCCAGCGGGCACTTGGAATATGTAGGTCAACTAGCGGGCCCGTGGCCTATCTAGGTTAGCTAACAGGCACTTGGAATATGTAGGATAACTAGCAGGCACTTGGATTATCTAGGTTAGCTAGCGGGCACTTGACTATGTAGGTTAACTAGAGGGCCCTTAGACTATCTATGTTAGCTAATGGGCACATGGCCTTTGTAGGTTAATTAGCGGGTACTTGGATTATGTATGTTCCCTAGTGGGCATTTGGACTATATAGATTACCTAGCGGGCACTTGGACTTTGTATGTTACCTAGCGGGCACTTGTACTATCTAGGTTACCTAGCGGGCACTTGAACTATCTACGTTACCTAGCGGGTACTTGGATTATCTAGGTTAACTAGCGGGCACTTGGACTATCTAGGTTAACTAGCGGGCACTTAGACTATGTACGTTCCCTAGCGGGCACTAGGACTATGTGGGTTCCCTAGCGGGCATTTGGACTATCTAGGTTACCTAACGGGCACTTGGACTATGTAGGTTCCCTAGCGGGCACTTGGAGTATGTGAGTCCCTATCGGGCACTTGGACTATGTAGGTTACTAGCGGGCATTTGGACTATGTAGGTTACCTAACGGGCACTTGGACTATGTAGGTTCCCTATCGGGCACTTGGACTATGTAGGTTAACTAGCGGGCCCTTGGACTATCTAGGTTACCTAGCGGGCACTTGGATGATGCAAGTTCCCTAGCCAGCACTAAGACTATTGGTTTCTTAACGGGCACTTGGACTATGTCGGTTCCAAAGCGGGCACATGGACATTGTAGGTTCCCTATCGGGCACTTGGATTATATAGGTTTCCATCGGGCTCTTGGACTATGTAGGTTAACTAGCGGGCACGTGGACTATCTAGGTTACCTAGTGAGCACTTGGTCTATGTACATACCCTAACGGGCACTAGGACTATATTTGTCCCCTAGAGGGCACATGAACTATCTAGGTTAACTAAAGGGCACTAGGACTATCTAGTTTAAATAGCGGGCACTTGGTCTATCTAGGTTACCTAGTGGGCACTTGGACTATGTAGGTCAACTAGCGGGTCCTTGGACTATCTAGGTTAGCTAACAGGCACTTGGATTATGAAGATTAACTAGCGGGCACTTGGACTATGTAGGATAACTAGCGGGCACTTGGACTGTCTAGGTTACCTAGCGGGCACTTGGATTATCTAGGTTAACGAACGGGCACTTGGACTATGTAGGTTACCTAGCCGCCACTTGGCTATCTAGGTTAGCTAACAGGCACTTGGACTATCTAGGATCCCTAGCGGGCACTTGTACTATCTAGGTTACCTAGCTGGCACTTGGACTATGTAGGTCAACTAGCGGGCCCTTGGACTATCTAGGTTACCTATCGGGCACTATGACTATTTAGGTAACTAGCGGGCATTTGGACTATCCAGGTTACGAAGCGGGCACTTGGACTATGTAGGTTACCAAACGGACACTTGGACTATGTAGGTAACCTAGCGGGCACTTGGACTGTCTAGGTTACATAGAGGGCACCTGGACTATCTAGGTTAAAGAACGGGCACTTGGACTATGTAGGTTAGCTAACAGACACTTGGACTATCTAGGTTACTAGCAGGCATTTGGACTATGTATGTAACCTAGCGGACACTTGAATGATCTAGGTTAACTAGCGGGCACTTGGACTATCTAGGTTAACTAGCGGGCCCTTGGACTATCTAGGTTTACTAGCGGGCACTTGGACTATCTAGGTTAACTAGCGGGGACTTGGACTATGTAGTTTCCCCAGCGGGCATTTGGATTATTTAGGTTACCTAGCGGCCACTTGGACTATGTAGGTTACCTTGCGGGCACATGGACTAGGTAGGTTACCTAGGGGGCACGTGGACTATCTAGGTTACCTAGCGGGCACTTGGTCTATGTACATACCCTAGCGGGCACTAGGACTATGTATGTCCCCTAGCGGGCACTTGGATTATCTAGGTTAGCTAATAGGCACTTGGACTATGTATGTTCCAGAGCTGGCAATTGGACTATGTAGGTGCCCTAGCGGGCACTTGGACTATCTAGGTTCCCTAAAGGGCACTTGAACCATGTAGGTTAACTAGCGGACAATTGGACGATCTAGGTTAACTAGCGGGTACTTGGACTATGTAGTTTAACTAGCGGTCCCTTGGACTACATAGGTTAACTAGCGGACACTTGCACTATGGAGGTTTCCTAGCGGGCATGTGGACTATGTAGGTTAACTAGCGGGCACTTGGACTATCTAGGTTACCTAGCGGGCACTTGGACTATGTACGTTCCCTAGCGGGCAATTGGGCTGTCTACGTTACCTAGCGGGCACTTGGAATATGTAGGTTAACGAACGGGCACTTGAACTATGTAGGTAACCTAGTGGTCACTTGGACTGTCTAGGTTATCTAGTGGGCACTTGGACTATGTAGGTTCCCTAGCGGGCATTTGGACTATATAGGTTACCTAGCGGGCACTTGGATTATGTAGGTTACCTAGCGGGCACTTGGACTACGTAGGTTAACTAGCGGGCACTTGGATTATCTAGGTTAACTAACAGGCACTTGGACTATGTATGTTCCAGAGCGGGCAATTGGACTATGTAGGTTCCCTAGCGGGCACTTGGACTATCTATGTTAACTAGCGAGCACTTAGACTATGTAGGTTACCTAGCTGACACTTGCACTATGTAGGTTACATAGCGGGCACTTGGACTATGTAGGTTAACTAGAGGACACTTGGACGATCTAGGTTATCAAGTGGGCCCTTGGACTATGTAGGTTAACTAGCCGGCACTTGGACTATCTAGGTTAACTAGTGGGCACTTGGACGATCTAGGTTAACCAGCGGGCACTTGGACTATCAAAGTTAACAAGCGAGCCCTTGGACTATGTAGATTAACTAGCGGGACCTTGGATTATCTAGGTTACCTAGATAGCACTTGGACTATCTAGGTTTCCTAGCGGGCACTTGGACTATGTAGGTTCCCTAGCCGGTACTTGGACTGTCTAGGTTAACCAGCGGGCACTTGGACTATGTAGGTTTCTATCGGGCACTTGGACTATGTAGGTTAACTAGCGGGCACTTGGACTATCTAGGTTACCTAGCGGGCACTTGGTCTATGTACAAATCCTAGCGGGCACTTGGACTATCTGGGTTACCTAGGGGCACTTGGACTATGTAGGTCAACTAGCGGGCCCTTGGACTATCTAGGTTAACGAACGTGCAATTGGACTATCTAGGTTACCTAACATGCACATGGATTATGTAGGTTCCCTACCGGGCACTTAGACTATGTAGGTTACCTAGCGAGCACTTGGACTATGTAGGTTCCCTAACGGACACTTGGACTATGTAGGTTCCCTAGCGGTCACGTGGACTATGTAGGCTCCGTAGAAGGCACTTGGACTATGTAGGTTATCTATCGGGCACTTTGACTATGTAGGTTAACTAGCGGGCACTTGGACTATCCAGGTTACAAAGCGGGCACTTGGACTATGTAGGTTACCAAAAGGGCACTTGGACTATCTAGGATAACGAACGGACACTTGGACTATGTAGGTATCCTAGCGGGAAGTTGGACTGTCTAGGTTACATAGCGGGCACTTGGACTATCTAGGTAAACGAACGGGCACTTGGACTATGTAGGTTAACTAACAGGCACTTGGAGTATCTAGGTTAACTAGCGGCACTTGGACTATCTAGGTTAACTAGAGGGCACTTGGACTATGTAGGTTCCCTAGCGGGCATTTGGACTACATTGGTTACCTAGCGGGCCCTTGGATTATGTAGGTTACCTAGCGGGCACTTGGACTATGTAGGTTAACTAGCGGGCACTTGGATTATCTAGGTTAACTAACAGGCACTTGGACTATGTGTGTTCCAGAATGGGCAATTGGACTAAGTAGGTTCCCAAGGGGGCACTTGGACTATCTAGGTTCCCTAATGGGCACTTGGACTATGTAGGTTAACTAGCGGACAATTGGACGATCTATGTTAACTAGCGGCTACTTGGTCTATCTAGGTTAACTAGCGGTCCCTTGCACTACGTAGGTTAACTAGCGGACACTTGCACTATGTAGGTTACCTAGCGGGACCTCGGACTATCTAGGTTAACTAGCGTGCACTTGGACTATGTAGGTTAACTAGCGGGCCCTTGGACTATCTAGGTTACCTAGATAGCACTTGGACTATCTAGGTTCCCTAGCGGGCACCTGGACTATGTATGTTCCATAGCGGGCACTTGGACTATGTAGGTTCCCTATCGGGCACTTGGACTATGTAGGTTTCTATCAGGCACTTGGACTATGTAGGTTAACTAGGGGGCACTTGGACTATCTAGGTTACATAGCGGGCACTTGGTCTATGTACAAAGCCTAGCGGGAACTTGGACTATCTGGGTTACCTAGCGGGCACTTGGACTATGTACGTCCCCTGGTGGGCACTTGGATTATCTAGGTTAACTAACGGGCACTAGGACAATCTAGGTTAACTAGAGGGCACTTGAACTCTCTACGTTACCTAGCGGGTTCTTGGACTATCTAGGTTAACTAGCGGGCACATGTATTATCTAGGTTATCTAGCGGGCACTTGAACTATGTAGGTTAACTAGTGGGCCCTAAGACTATCTAGGTTAGCTAACGGGCACATGGACTATGTTGGTTAATTAGCGGGTACTTGGATTATGTAGGTTCCCTAGCGGGCATTTGGACTATATAGATTACCTAGCGGGCACTTGGACTTTGTAGGTTACCTAGCGGGCACTTGTACTATCTAGGTTAACTAGCTGGCACTTGAACTATCTACGTTACCAAGCGGGTACTTGGATTATCTAGGTTAACTAGCGGGCACTTGGACTATCTAGGTTAACTAACGGGCACTTGGACTATGTAAGTTCCCTAGCGGGCACTAGGACTATGTGGGTTCCCTAGCGGGCATTTGGACTATCTAGGTTACCTAACGGGCACTTGGAGTATGTAGGTTCCCTAGCGGGCACTTGGAGTATGTGAGTTCCCTATCGGGCACTTGGACTATGTAGGTTACTAGCGGGCATTTGGACTATGTAGGTTACCTAATGGGCACTTGGACTATGTAGGTTCCCTATCAGGCACTGGGACAATGTAGGTGACCTCGCGGGCACTTGGACTATATAGGTTAACAAGCGGGCCTTTGGACTATCTAGGTTACCTAGCGGGCACTTGGACTATCTAGGTAACTTAGCGGGCACTTGAACTATGTACGTTCCCTAACGGGCACTTGGAGTATGTAGGTTCCCTAGCGGGCACTTGGACTATGTAGGTTCCTCAGCGGGCATTTGGACTATGTAGGTTCCCTATCGGACACTTGGACTATGTAGGTTAACTAGCGGGCCCTTGGACTATCTAGGGTACCTAGCGGGCACTTGGATGATGTAAGTTCCCTAGCCAGCACTAAGACTATTGGTTCCCTAACGGGCACTTGGACTATGTCGGTTCCATAGCGGGCACTTGGACTTTGTAGGTTCCCTATCGGGCACTTGGACTATATAGGTTTCTATCGGGCACTTGGACTATGTAGGTTAACTAGCGGGCACGTGGACTATCTAGGTTACCTAGTGGGCACTTGTTCTTTGTACATACCCTAACGGGCACTAGGACTATGTTTGTCCCCTAGAGGCACTTGGACTATCTAGGTTAACTAAAGGGCACTAGGACTATCTAGTTTAACTAGCGGGCACTTGGTCTATCTAGGTTACCCAGCGGGCACTTGGAATATGTAGGTCAACTAGCGGGCCCGTGGCCTATCTAGGTTAGCTAACAGGCACTTGGATTATGTAGGATAACTAGCAGGCACTTGGATTATCTAGGTTAGCTAGCGGGCACTTGACTATGTAGGTTAACTAGAGGGCCCTTAGACTATCTATGTTAGCTAACGGGCACATGGCCTTTGTAGGTTAATTAGCGGGCACTTGGACTATGTAGGTTCCTCAGCGGGCACTTGGACTATGTAGGTTCCCTATCGGACACTTGGACTATGTAGGTTAACTAGCGGGCCCTTGGACTATCTAGGGTACCTAGCGGGCACTTGGATGATGTAAGTTCCCTAGCCAGCACTAAGACTATTGGTTCCCTAACGGGCACTTGGAATATGTCGGTTCCATAGCGGGCACTTGGACTTTGTAGGTTCCCTATCGGGCACTTGGACTATATAGGTTTCTATCGGGCACTTGGACTATGTAGGTTAACTAGCGGGCACGTGGACTATCTAGGTTACCTAGTGGGCACTTGTTCTTTGTACATACCCTAACGGGCACTAGGACTATGTTTGTCCCCTAGAGGCACTTGGACTATCTAGGTTAACTAAAGGGCACTAGGACTATCTAGTTTAACTAGCGGGCACTTGGTCTATCTAGGTTACCCAGCGGGCACTTGGAATATGTAGGTCAACTAGCGGGCCCGTGGCCTATCTAGGTTAGCTAACAGGCACTTGGAATATGTAGGATAACTAGCAGGCACTTGGATTATCTAGGTTAGCTAGCGGGCACTTGACTATGTAGGTTAACTAGAGGGCCCTTAGACTATCTATGTTAGCTAATGGGCACATGGCCTTTGTAGGTTAATTAGCGGGTACTTGGATTATGTATGTTCCCTAGTGGGCATTTGGACTATATAGATTACCTAGCGGGCACTTGGACTTTGTATGTTACCTAGCGGGCACTTGTACTATCTAGGTTACCTAGCGGGCACTTGAACTATCTACGTTACCTAGCGGGTACTTGGATTATCTAGGTTAACTAGCGGGCACTTGGACTATCTAGGTTAACTAGCGGGCACTTAGACTATGTACGTTCCCTAGCGGGCACTAGGACTATGTGGGTTCCCTAGCGGGCATTTGGACTATCTAGGTTACCTAACGGGCACTTGGACTATGTAGGTTCCCTAGCGGGCACTTGGAGTATGTGAGTCCCTATCGGGCACTTGGACTATGTAGGTTACTAGCGGGCATTTGGACTATGTAGGTTACCTAACGGGCACTTGGACTATGTAGGTTCCCTATCGGGCACTTGGACTATGTAGGTTAACTAGCGGGCCCTTGGACTATCTAGGTTACCTAGCGGGCACTTGGATGATGCAAGTTCCCTAGCCAGCACTAAGACTATTGGTTTCTTAACGGGCACTTGGACTATGTCGGTTCCAAAGCGGGCACATGGACATTGTAGGTTCCCTATCGGGCACTTGGATTATATAGGTTTCCATCGGGCTCTTGGACTATGTAGGTTAACTAGCGGGCACGTGGACTATCTAGGTTACCTAGTGAGCACTTGGTCTATGTACATACCCTAACGGGCACTAGGACTATATTTGTCCCCTAGAGGGCACATGAACTATCTAGGTTAACTAAAGGGCACTAGGACTATCTAGTTTAAATAGCGGGCACTTGGTCTATCTAGGTTACCTAGCGGGCACTTGGACTATGTAGGTCAACTAGCGGGTCCTTGGACTATCTAGGTTAGCTAACAGGCACTTGGATTATGAAGATTAACTAGCGGGCACTTGGACTATGTAGGATAACTAGCGGGCACTTGGACTGTCTAGGTTACCTAGCGGGCACTTGGATTATCTAGGTTAACGAACGGGCACTTGGACTATGTAGGTTACCTAGCCGCCACTTGGCTATCTAGGTTAGCTAACAGGCACTTGGACTATCTAGGATCCCTAGCGGGCACTTGTACTATCTAGGTTACCTAGCTGGCACTTGGACTATGTAGGTCAACTAGCGGGCCCTTGGACTATCTAGGTTACCTATCGGGCACTATGACTATTTAGGTAACTAGCGGGCATTTGGACTATCCAGGTTACGAAGCGGGCACTTGGACTATGTAGGTTACCAAACGGACACTTGGACTATGTAGGTAACCTAGCGGGCACTTGGACTGTCTAGGTTACATAGAGGGCACCTGGACTATCTAGGTTAAAGAACGGGCACTTGGACTATGTAGGTTAGCTAACAGACACTTGGACTATCTAGGTTACTAGCAGGCATTTGGACTATGTATGTAACCTAGCGGACACTTGAATGATCTAGGTTAACTAGCGGGCACTTGGACTATCTAGGTTAACTAGCGGGCCCTTGGACTATCTAGGTTTACTAGCGGGCACTTGGACTATCTAGGTTAACTAGCGGGGACTTGGACTATGTAGTTTCCCCAGCAGGCATTTGGATTATTTAGGTTACCTAGCGGCCACTTGGACTATGTAGGTTACCTTGCGGGCACATGGACTAGGTAGGTTACCTAGGGGGCACGTGGACTATCTAGGTTACCTAGCGGGCACTTGGTCTATGTACATACCCTAGCGGGCACTAGGACTATGTATGTCCCCTAGAGGGCACTTGGACTATCTAGGTTAACTAAAGGGCACTAGGACTATCTAATTTAACTAGCGGGCACTTGGTCTATCTAGGTTACCTAGCGGGCACTTGGACTATGTAGGTCAACTAGCGGCCCTTGGACTATCTAGGTTATCTAACGGGCACTTGGATTATGTAGGTTAACTAGCGGGCACTTGGACTATGTAGGTTAACTAGCGGGCACTTGGACTGTCTAGGTTACCTAGCGGGCACTTGGATTATCTAGGTTAACGAACGGGCACTTGGACTATGTAGGTTACCTAGCCGCCACTTGGACTATCTAGGTTAGCTAACAGGCACTTGGAATATCTAGGTTCCCTAGCGGGCACTTATACTATCTAGGTTACCAAGCTGGCACTTGGACTATGTAGGTCACCTAGCGGGCCCTTGGACTATCTAGGTTATCTAACGGGCACTTGGACTATCTAGGTTACCTAACGGGCACTTGGATTATGTAGGTTCCCTAGCGGGCACTTAGAATATGTAGGTTTCCTTGAAGGCATTTGGACTATGTAGGTTACCTAGCGAGCACTTGGACTATGTAGGTTCCCTAACGGGCACTTGGACTATGTAGGTTCCCTAGAAGGAACTTGGACTATGTAGGTTACCTATCGGGCACTTTCACTATGTAGGTTAACTAGCGGGCATTTGGACTATCCAGGATACGAAGCGGGCATTTGGACTGTCTAGGTTACCTAGCGGGCACTAGGACTAGGTAGGTTAACTAGTGGGCACTTGGACTATCTAGGTTAACTAGCGGGCCCTTGGTCTATGTAGGTTAACTAGCAGGCCCTTGGACTATGTAAGTTAACTAGTGGGCACTTGAACTATCTAGGTTAACTAGCGGGCACTTGGACTATCTAGGTTAACTAACGGGCACTTGGACTATGTAGGTTCCCTAGCGGGCATTTGGACTATATAGGTTTCCTAACGAGCACTTGGACTATGTAGGTTACCTAACGGGCACTTGGACTATCTAGGTTAACTAGGGGGCAGTTGGATTATCTAGGTTAACTTACTGGCACTTGGACTATGTATGTTCCAGAGATGGCAATTGGACTATGTAGGTTCCCTAGCGGGCACTTGGACTATCTAGGTTCCTGAAAGGGCACTTGGAATATGTAGGTTAACTAGCAGACAATTGGACGATCTAGGTTAACTAGCGGTCCCTTGGACTACGTAGGTTAACTAGCGGAAACTTGCACTATGTAGGTTTCCTAGCGGGCACTTGTACTATCTAGGTTAATTAGGGGGCAATTGGACTATGTAGGTTAACTAGCGGACACTTGCACTATGTAGGTTACCTAGCGGGCATTTGGACTATGTAGGTTAACTAGCAGGCCCTTGAACTATCTAGGTTACCTAGCAGGCACTTGGACAATGTAGGTTAACTAGCGGGCACTTGCACTCTGTAGGTTAAATAGCGGGCACTTGGACTATGTACCTTCCCTAGCAGGCACTTGGACTATCTATGTTAACTAGCGACACTTGGACTATGTAGGTTACCTAGCGGACACTTTCACTATGTAGGTTACCTAGCGGGCACTTGGACTATGTAGGTTAACTAGAGGACACGTGGACGATCTAGGTTGACAAGTGGGCCCCTGGACTATGTAGGTTAACTAGCCGGCACTTGGACGATCTAGGTTAACTAGCAGGCACTTAGACCATCTAGGTTAACCAGCGGGCACTTGGACTATCAAAGTTAACAAGCGAGCCCTTGGAGTATGTAGGTTAACTAGCGTGACCTTGGACTATCTAGGTTACCTAGATAGCACTTGGACTATATAGGTTCCCTAGCGGGCACTTGGACTATCTCGGTTAACGAACGGGAACTTGGACTAAGTAGGTTACCTAGCGGGCACTTGGACTATGTAGGATCCCTACAGGACATTTGTACTACTTAGGTTAACTAGCGGGCACTTTGACTATCTAGGTTAATTAGCGGGCACTTGGACTATCTAGGTCAACTCGCGGGCCCTTGTACTATGTAGGTTACTAGCGGGCACTTGGACTATCTAGGTTAACCAGGGGACCTTGGATTATGGAGGTTAACTAGCGGGCCCTTGGACTATGTAGGTTAACTAGCGGGCACTTGAACTATCTAGGTTTCCTAGCAGGCACTTGGACTATGTAGGTCAACTAGCGGGCCCTTGGACTATCTAGGTTAGCTAACGGGCACTTGGACTATCTAGGTTACCTAATGGGCACTTGGATTATGTAGGTTCCCTAGCGGGCACTTAGAATATGTAGGTTTCCTTGCATGCATTTGGACTATGTAGGTTACCTAGCGAGCACTTGTATTATGTAGGTTCCCTAACGGGCACTTGGACTATGTAGGTTCCCTAGAAGGCACTTGGACTATGTAGGTTACCTATCGGGCACTTTGACTATGTAGGTAACTAGCGGGCATTTGGACTATCCAGGTTACGAAGCGGGCACTTGGACTATGTAGGTTACCAAACAGCCACTTGGACTATCTAGGTTAACGAACGGACACTTGGACTATGTAGGTAACCTAGCGGGCACTTGGACTGTCTAGGTTACATAGAGGGCACCTGGACTATCTAGGTTAAAGAACGGGCACTTGGACTATGTAGGTTAGCTAACAGACACTTAGACTATCTAGGTTACTAGCAGGCATTTGGATTATGTATGTAACCTAGCGGACACTTGAACGATCTAGGTTAACTAGCGGGCACTTGGACTATCTAGGTTAACTAGCGGGCCCTTGGACTATCTAGGTTTACTAGCGGGCACTTGGACTATCTAGGTTAACTAGCGGGGACATGGACTATGTAGTTTCCCCAGCGGGCATTTGGATTATTTAGGTTACCTAGCAGCCACTTGGACTATGTAGGTTACCTAGCGGGCACATGGACTAGGTAGGTTACTTAGGGGTCACGTGGACTATCTAGGTTTCCTAGTGGGCACTTGGTCTATGTACATACCCTAGCGGGCACTAGGACTATGTATGTCCCCTAGAGGGCACTTGGACTATCTAGGTTAACTAAAGGGCACTAGGACTATCTAATTTAACTAGCGGGCACTTGGTCTATCTAGGTTACCTAGCGGGCACTTGGACTATGTAGGTCAACTAGCGGGCCCTTGGACTATCTAGGTTAGCTAACGGGCACTTGGATTATGTAGGTTAACTAGCGGGCACTTGGACTATGTAGGTTAACTAGCGGGCACTTGGACTGTCTAGGTTACCTAGCGGGCACTTGGATTATCTAGGTTAACGAAAGGGCACTTGGACTATGTAGGTTACCTAGCCGCTATTGGACTATCTAGGTTAGCTAACAGGCACTTGGACTATCTAGGTTCCCTAGCGGGCACTTATACTATCTAGGTTACCAAGCGGGCACTTGGACTATGTAGGTCACCTAGCGGGCCCATGGACTATCTAGGTTATCTAACGGGCACTTGGACTATCTAGGTTACCTAACAGGCACTTGGATTATGTAGGTTCCCTAGCGGGCACTTAGAATATGTAGGTTTCCTTGCAGGCATTTGGACTATGTAGGTTACCTAGCGAGCATTTGGACTATGTAGGTTTCCTAACGGGCACTTGGACTACGTAGGTTCCCTAGAAGGAACTTGGACTATGTAGGTTACCTATCGGGCACTTTCACTATGTAGGTTAACTAGGGGGCATTTGGACTATCCAGGTTACGAAGCGGGCATTTGTACTGTCTAGGTTACCTAGCGGGCACTTGGACTAGGTAGGTTAACTAGTGGGCACTTGGATTATCTAGGTTAACTAGCGGGCCCTTGGTCTATGTAGGTTAACTAGCAGGCCCTTGGACTATGTAAGTTAACTAGCGGGCACTTGGACTATCTAGGTTAACTAGCGGGCACTTGGACTATCTAGGTTAACTAACGGGCACTTGGACTATGTAGGTTCCCTAGCGGGCATTTGGACTATATATGTTTCCTAATGAGCACTTGGACTATGTAGGTTACCTAACGGGCACTTGGACTATCTAGGTTAACTAGGGGGCACTTGGATTATCTAGGTTAACTTACAGGCACTTGGACTATGTATGTTCCAGAGCTGGCAATTGGACTATGTAGGTTCCCTAGCGGGCACTTGGACTATCTAGGTTCCCTAAAGGGCACTTGGACTATGTAGGTTAACTAGCAGACAATTGGACGATCTAGGTTAACTAGGGGTCCCTTGGACTACGTAGGTTAACTAGCGGACACTTGCACTATGTAGGTTTCCTAGTGGGCACTTGGACTATCTAGGTTAATTAGGGGGCAATTGGACTATGTAGGTTAACTAGCGGACACTTGCACTATGTAGGTTACCTAGCGGGCATTTGGACTATGTAGGTTAACTAGCAGGCCCTTGGACTATCTAGGTTACCTAGCAGGCACTTGGACAATGTAGGTTAACTAGCGGGCACTTGAACTCTCTAGGTTAAATAGCGGGCACTTGGACTACGTACCTTCCCTAGCGGGCACTTGGACTATCTATGTTAACTAGCGGACACTTGGACTATATAGGTTACCTAGCGGACACTTTAACTATGTAGGTTACCTAGCGGGCACTTGGACTATGTAGGTTAACTAGAGGACACGTGGACGATCTAGGTTAACAAGTGGGCCCCTGGACTATGTAGGTTATCTAGCCGGCACTTGGACGATCTAGGTTAACTAGCGGGCACTTGTACCATCTAGGTTTACCAGCGGGCACTTGGACTATCAAACTTAACAAGCGAGCCCTTGGAGTATGTAGGTTAACTAGCGTGACCTTGGACTATCTAGGTTACATAGATAGCACTTGGACTATATAGGTTCCCTAGCGGGCACTTGGACTATCTTGGTTAACGAACGGGCACTTGGAGTAAGTAGGTTACCTAGCGGGCACTTGGACTATGTAGGATCCCTACAGGACATTTGTACTACTTAGGTATAACTAGCGGGCACTTTGACTATCTAGGTTAATTAGCGGGCACTTGGACTATCTAGGTCAACTCGCAGGCCCTTGTACTATGTAGGTTACTAGCGGGCACTTGGACTATCTAGGTTAACCAGCGGACCTTGGACTATGGAGGTTAACTAGCGGGCACTTGAACTATCTAGGTTTCCTAGCAGGCACTTGGACTATGTAGGTCAACTAGCGGGCCCTTGGACTATCTAGGTTAGCTAACGGGCACTTGGACTATCTAGGTTACCTAATGGGCACTTGGATTAGGTAGGTTCCCTAGCGGGCAATTAGACTATGTAGGTTTCCTTGCATGCATTTGGACTATGTAGGTTACCTAGCGAGCACTTGGATTATGTAGGTTCCCTAACGGGCACTTGAACTATGTAGGTTCCCTAGAAGGCACTTGGACTATGTAGGTTACCTATTGGGCACTTTTACTATGTAGGTAACTAGCGGGCATTTGGACTATTCAGGTTACGAAGCGGGCACTTGGAGTATCTAGGTTAACGAACGGACACTTGGACTCTGTAGGTAACCTAGCGGGCACTTGGACTGTCTAGGTTACATAGAGGGCACCTGGACTATCTAGGTTAAAGAACGGGCACTTGGACTATGTAGGTTAGCTAACAGACACTTGGACTATCTAGGTTACTAGCAGGCATTTGGACTATGTATGTAACCTAGCGGACACTTGAACGATCTAGGTTAACTAGCG
Source organism: Tenrec ecaudatus (assembly GCF_050624435.1). Classification (NCBI taxonomy): domain Eukaryota; kingdom Metazoa; phylum Chordata; class Mammalia; order Afrosoricida; family Tenrecidae; genus Tenrec; species Tenrec ecaudatus. Next base: position 410,016 of record NW_027457695.1, read on the forward strand.
GGCACTTGGACTATCTAGGTTAACTAGCGGGCCCTTGGACTATCTAGGTTTACTAGCGGGCACTTGGACTATCTAAGTAAACTAGCGGGCACTTGGACTATGTAGTTTCCCCAGCGGGCATTTGGATTATTTAGGTTACCTAGCGGCCACTTGGACTATGTAGGTTACCTAGCGGGCACATGGACTATGTAGGTTACCTAGGGGGCACGTGGACTATCTAGGTTACCTAGTGTGCACTTGGTCTATGTACATACCCTAGCGGGCACTAGGACTATGTTTGTCCCCTAGAGGGCACTTGGACTATCTAGGTTAACTAAAGGGCACTAGGACTATCTAATTTAACTAGCGGGCACTTGGTCTATCTAGGTTACCTAGCGGGCACTTGGACTATGTAGGTCAACTAGCGGGTCCTTGGACTATCTAGGTTAGCTAACGGGCACTTGGATTATGTAGGTTAACTAGCGGGCACTTGGACTATGTAGGTTAACTAGCGGGCACTAGGACTGTCTAGGTTACCTAGCGGGCACTTGGATTATCTAGGTTAACGAACGGGCACTTGGACTATGTAGGTTACCTAGCCGCCACTTGGACTATCTAGGTTAGCTAACAAGCACTTGGACTATCTAGGTTCCCTAGCGGGCACTTATACTATCTAGGTTACCAAGCTGGCACTTGGACTATGTAGGTCAACTAGCGGGCCCTTGGCCTATCTAGGTTATCTAACGGGCACTTGGACTATCTAGGTTACCTAACGGGCACTTGGATTATGTAGGTTCCCTAGCGGGCACTTAGAATATGTAGGTTTCCTTGCAGGCATTTGGACTATGTAGGTTACCTAGCGAGCACTTGGACTTTGTAGGTTCCCTAACGGGCACTTGGACTATGTAGGTTCCCTAGAAGGAACTTGGACTATGTAGGTTACATATCGGGCACTTTCACTAGGTAGGTTAACTAGCGGGCATTTGGACTATCCAGGTTACGAAGCGGGCATTTGGACTGTCTAGGTTACCTAGCGGGCACTTGGACTAGGTAGGTTAACTAGTGGGCACTTGGACTATCTAGGTTAACTAGCGGGCCCTTGGTCTCTGTAGGTTAACTAGCAGGCCCTTGGACTATGTAAGTTAACTAGCAGGCACTTTGACTATCTAGGTTAACTAACGGGCACTTGGACTATGTAGGTTCCCTAGCGGGCATTTGGACTATATATGTTTCCTAATGAGCACTTGGACTATGTAGGTTACCTAACGGGCACTTGGACTATCTAGGTTAACTAGGGGGCACTTGGATTATCTAGGTTAACTTACAGGCACTTGGACTATGTATGTTCCAGAGCTGGCAATTGGACTATGTAGGTTCCCTAGCGGGCACTTGGACTATCTAGGTTCCCTAAAGGGCACTTGGACTATGTAGGTTAACTAGCAGACAATTGGACGATCTAGGTTAACTAGCGGTCCCTTGGACTACGTAGGTTAACTAGCGGACACTTGCACTATGTAGGTTTCCTAGTGGGCACTTGGACTATCTAGGTTAATTAGCGGGCACTTGGATTATGTAGGTTTACTAGCGGACACTTGCACTATGTAGGTTACCTAGCGGGCATTTGGACTATGTAGGTTACCAGCGGGCACTTGGACTATCTAGGTTAATGAACGTACACTTGGACTATGTAGGTAACCTAGCGGGCACGTGGACTGTCTAGGTTACGTAGCGGGCACTTAGACTATCTAGGTTAACGAATGGGCACTTGGACTATGTAGGTTAACTAGCGGACACTTCGACTATCTAGGTTAACTAATGGGCAATTGGACTATCCAAGTTACCTAGCGGGCACTTGGACTATCCAAGTTACCTAGCGGGCACTTGGACTATGTAGGTTACCTAGCGGGCACTTGGACTATCTAGGTGACCTACCAGGCACTTTGACTATCTAGGTTAACTAACGGGCACTTGGACTATGTAGGTTGCCTAGCGAGCACTTGGAATATGTAGGTTCCCTAGCGGGCACTTGGACTATATATGTTCCCTAACGGGTACTTGGACTGTCTAGGTTAACTAGCGGGCAATTGGACTGTCTAGGTTACCTAGTGGCCACTTGGACTATGTAGTTTACCTAGCAGGCACTTGGACTATGTAGGTTAACTAGCGGGCACTTGGGCTATCTACGTTACCTAGCGGGCACTTGGACTATGTAGGTTAACGAACGGGCACTTGGACTATGTAGGTAACCTAGTGGTCACTTGGACTGTCTAGGTTACCTAGCGGGCACTTGGACTATCTAGGTTAACTTCAGGCCCTTGGTCTATGTAGGTTAACTAGCAGGCCCTTGGACTATGTACGTTAACTAGAGGGCACTTGGACGATCCTGGTTAACTAGCGGGCACTTGGACGATCTAGGTCAACTAGCGGGTACTTGGACTATCTAGGTTAACGAGCGGTCCCTTGGACTACGTAGGTTAACTAGCGTACACTTGCATTATGTAGGTTACCTAGCGGGTACTTGGACTATCTGGGTTAACTAGCGGGCACTTGGACTATGTAGGTTGCCTAGCGGGCACGTGGACTATGTAGGATCCCTAGCGGGCACTTGGACTTTGTAGGTTAACTAGCGGGCACTTGTACTGTCTAGGTTACCTGGCGGGCACTTGGATTAACTAGGTTAACGAACGGGCACTTGGACTATGTAGGTTACGTAGCCGCCACTTGGACTATCTAGGTTAGCTAACAGGCACTTGGACTATCTAGGTTCCCTAGCGAGCACTTGTACTATCTAGGTTACCTAGCTGGCACTTAGACTTTGTAGGTCAAATAGCTGGCCCTTGGACTATCTAAGTTAGCTAACGGGCACTTGGACTATGTATTATCCAGAGCGGGCACTTGGATTATGTAGGCTGACTAGCGGGCACTTAGACTACGTAGGTTTCCTTGCGAGCATTTGGAGTATTTAGGTTACCTAGCGGACACTTGGACTATCTAGGTCAACTAGCGGGCACTTTGACTATGTAGGTTAACTAGAGGGCACTTGGACTATGTAGGTTAACTCGTGGGCACTTGGACTATCTAGGTTACTTAGCGGGCACTTGGATGATGCAGGTTCCCTAGCCAGCACTAAGACTATTGGTTCACTAACGGGTACTTGGTCCATGTAGGTTCCATAGCGGGCACTTGGACTATGTAGTGTCCCTATCGGGCACTTGGACTATAAAGGTTTCTATCGGGCACTTGGACAATGTAGTTTAAATAGCGGGCACGTGGTCTATCTAGGTTACCTAGCGGGCACTTGGTCTATGTACATACCCTAGCAGGCACTTGGACTATCTAGGTTACCTAGCAGGCACTTGGACTATGTATGTCCCCTAGAGGGCACTTAGAGTATCTAGGTTAACTGGAGGGCACTAGGACTATCTAGTTTAACTAGCGGGCACTTGGTCTATATAGGGTACCTAGCGGTCATTTGGACTATGTAGGTCAACTAGCTGGCCCTTGGACTATTTAGGTTTGCTAACGTGCACTTGGATTATGTAGGTTAACTAGCGGGCACTTGGACTATGTAGGTTAAATAGCGGGCACGTGGAATATCTAGGTTACCTAGCGGGCACTTGGTCTATGTACATACCCTAGCGGGCACTTGGACTATATAGGTTACCTAGCAGGCACTTGGGCTATGTATGTCCCCTAGAGGGCACTTGGAGTATCTAGGTTAACTAAAGGGCACTTGGATTATGTAGGTTACCTTGCCACCACTTGGAATATGTAGGTTAGCTAACAGGCACTGGGAATATCTAGGTTCCCTAGCGGGCCCTTGGACTATCTAGGTTAGCTAAAGGGCACTTGGACTATCTAGGTTACCTAACGGGCACTTGGATTATGTAGGTTCCCTAGAGGGCATTTAGACTATGTAGGTTTCCTTGCGGGCATTTGGACTATGTAGGTTACCTAGCGGGCACTTGGACAATGTAGGTTCTCTAAGGGGCACTTGGACTATGTAGGTTCCCTAGCAGTCACGTGGACTAAATAGGCTCCCTAAAAGGCACTTGGACTATGTTGGTTACCTATCGGGCACTTTGACTATGTAGGTTAACTAGCGGGCACTTGGACTATCCAGGTTACCAAGCGGACACTTGGACTATGTAGGTTACCAAACGGGCACTGGACTATCTAGGTTAATGAACGGACACTTGGACTATGTAGGTTAGCTAACAGGCACTTGGACTATCTAGGTTACCTATCAGGCACTTGGACTATGTAGGTTACCTAGCGGACACTTGGACGATCTAAGTTAACTAGCGGGCACTTGGACTATCTAGGTTAACTAGCAGGCCCTTGGACAATTTGGTTCCCCTTGCAGGCATTTGGATTATTTAGGTTACCTAGCTGGCACTTGGACTATGTAGGTTACGTAGCGGGCACATGGACTATGTAGGTTACTAGCGGGCACTTGGACTATGTAGGTTACCTAGCGGGCACTTGGACTATGTAGGTTACCTAGCGGGCACATGGACTATGTAGGTTACCTAGCGGGCACTTGGACTATCTAGGTTACCTAGCAGGCACTTGGACTATGTAGGTTAACTAGAAGGCACTTGGACTATCAAGGTTACCTAGCGGGCCCTTGGACTATGTAGGTTACCAGCGGGCACTTGGACTATCTAGGTTAACGAACGTGCACTTGGACTATGTAGGTAACTTAGCGGGCACGTGGACTGTCTAGGTTACCTAGCGGGCATTTAGACTATCTAGGTTAACGAACGGGCACTTGGACTATGTAGGTTAACTAGCGGACACTTCAACTATCTAGGTTAACTAAAGGGCAATTGGAGTACCCAAGTTACCTAGCGGGCACTTGGACTATGTAGGTTACCTAGCGGGCACTTGGACTATCTAGGTTACCTACCAGGCACTTTCACTATCTAGGTTAACTAACGGGCACTTGGACACTGTAGGTTGCCTAGCGAGCACTTGGAATATGTAGGTTCCCTAGCGGGCACTTGGACTATATATGTTCCCTAACGGGTACTTGGACTGTCTAGGTTAACTAGCGGGCAATTGGACTGTCTAGGTTACCTAGTGGGCACTTGGACGATGTAGTTTACCTAGCAGGCACTTGGACTATGTAGGTTAACTAGCGGGCACTTGGGCTATCTACGTTACCTAGCGGGCACTTGGACATTGTAGGTTAACGAACAGTCACTTGGACTATGTAGGTAACCTAGTGGTCACTTGGACTGTCTAGGTTACCTAGCGGGCACTTGGATTATCTAGGTTAACTTTGGGCCCTTGGTCTATGTAGGTTAACTAGCAGGCCCTTGGACTATGTAAGTTAACTAGAGGGCACTTGGACGATCCTGGTTAACTAGCGGGCACTTGGACGATCTAGGTCAACTAGCGGGTACTTGGACTATCGAGGTTAACGAGCGGTCCCTTGGACTACGTAGGTTAACTAGCGTACACTTGCATTATGTAGGTTACCGAGCGGGTACTTGGACTATCTAGGTTAACGAACGGGCACTTGGACTATGAAGGTTACCTAGCAGGCACTTGGACTATGTAGGATCTCTATCGGACATTTGTACTACTTAGGTTAACTAGCGGGCACTTTGACTCTCTAGATTAACTAGCGGGCACTTGGACTATCTAGGTCAACTAGCGGGCCATTGTACTATGTAGGTTAACTAGCGGGCAGTTGGACTATCTAGGTTAACTAACGGACCTTGGACTATGTAGGTTAACTAGTGGGCCCTCAGACTATGTAGGTTAACTAGCGGGCACTTGGACTATCTAGGTTTCCTAGCAGGCACTTGGACTATGTATATACCCTAGCGCGCACTTGGACTCTCTATGTTACCTAGTGAGCACTTGGACTATGTACGTCCCCTAGTGGGCACTTGGACTATCTAGGTTCACTAACGGGCACTAGGACTATCTAGGTTAACTAGCGGGCACTTGGACTATCTAGGTTACCTAGCAGGCACTTGGATTATGAAGGATCCCTAGCGGGCACTTGGACTATCTAGATTACCTAGCGGGCACTTGGACTTTGTAGGTTAACTAGCGGACACTTGCACGATCTAGGTTAACTAGCGGGCCCTTGCACTATGTAGGTTAACTAGCGGGCCCATGAATTATGTAGGTTTACTAGGGGGCACATGGACTATCTAGGTTCCCTAGCGGGCACTTGTACTATCTAGGTTACCTAGCAGGCACTTGGACTATGCAGGTTAACTAGAGGACACTTGCACGATCTAGGTTAACAAGTGGGCCCTTGGACTATGTAGGTTAACTAGCCGGCACTTGGAAGATCTAGGTTAACTAGAGGGCACTTGGACGATCTGGTTAACCAGCGGGCACTTGGACTATCAAAGTTAACAAGCGAGCCCTTGGACTATGTAGGTTAACTAGCGAGCCCTTGGACTATCTAGGTTACCTAGATAGCACTTGGACTATATAGGTTCCCTAGCGGGCCCTTGGACTATCTAGGTTACCTAGATAGCACTTGGACTATATAGGTTCCCTAGCGGGCACTTGGACTATCTAGGTTAACGAACGGGCACTTGGACTATGCAGGTAACCTAGCCGGCACTTGGACTGTCTAGGTTACATAGCAGGCACTTGGACTTCTAGGTTAACGAACGGGCACTTGGACTATGTAGGTTGCCTAGCGGGCAATTGGACTATCTAGGTTACCTAGCGGGAACTTGGACAATGTAGGTTATCTAGCGGGCACTAGGACTATCTAGGTTACCTAACGGGCACTTTGACTATCTAGGTTAACGAACGGGCACTTGGAATATGTAGGTTACCTAGCAGGCACTTGGACTATGTAGGATCTCTATCAGACATTTGTACTACTTAGGTTAACTAGCGGGCACTTTGACTCTCTAGTTTAACTAGCGGGCACTTGGACTATCTAGGTCAACTAGCTGGCCATTGTACTATGTAGGTTAACTAGCAGGCACTTGGACTACCTAGGTTAACTAGCGGACCTTGGACTATGTAGGTTAACTAGCGGGCACTTGGACTATCTAGGTTTCCTAGCAGGCACTTGGACTATGTATATACCCTAGCGCGCACTTGGACTCTCTAGGTTACCTAGCGAGCACTTGGACTATGTACGTCCCCTAGTGGGCACTTGGACTATCTAGGTTAACTAACGGGCACTAGGACTATCTAGGTTAACTAGCGGGCACTTGGACTATCTAGGTTACCTAGCAGGCACTTGGATTATGAAGGATACCTAGCGGGCACTTGGACTACCTAGGTTACCTAGCGGGCACTTGGACTATGTAGGTTAACTAGCAGACACTTGCACGATCTAGGTTAACTAGCGGGCCCTTGCACTATGTAGGTTAACTAGCGGGCCCATGGATTATGTAGGTTTACTAGGGGGCACTTGGACTATCTAGGTTCCCTAGCAGGCACTTGTACTATCTAGGTTACCTAGCTGGCACTTGGACTATGTAGGTTATCTATCGCGCACTTTGACTATGTTGGTTATCTAGCGGGCACTTGGACTATCCAGGTTACGAATGGGTACTTGGACTATGTAGGTTACCAAACGGGCACTTGGACTATCTAGGTTAACGAACGGGCACTTGGACTATGTAGGTTAGCTAACAGGCACTTGGACTACCTAGGTTACCTAGCAGGCACTTGGACGATGTAGGTTACCTAGCGGACACTTGGACCATTTAGGTTTCCTAGCGGGCACTTGGACTATCTAGGTTAGCTAACGGGAACTTGGACTATGTATGTTCCAGAGTGGGCACTTGGATTATGCATGTTGCCTAGGGGGCATTTAGACTATGTAGGTTTCCTTGCGGACACTTGGACTATGTAGGTTACCTAACTGGCACTTGGACTATGTAGGCTCCCTACAAAGCACTTGGACTATCTAGGTTAACTAGGGGGCCCTTGGACTATCTAGGTTTACTAGCGGGCACTTGGACTATCTATGTTAACTAGCGGGCACTTGGACTTTGTAGTTTCCCTAGCGTGCATTTGGATTATTTAGGTTACCTAGTGGGAACTTGGACTATGTAGGTTAACTAGAAGGCACATGGACTATCCAGTTTACCTAGTGGGCCCTTGGATTATGTAGGTTACCAGCGGGCACTTGGACTATCTAGGTTAACGAACGTGCACTTGGACTATGTAGGTAACCTAGCGGGCACTTGGACTGTCTAGGTTACCTAGCGGGCACTTGGACTATCTAGGGTAAAGAACGGGCACTTGGACTATGTAGGTTAACTAGCGAACACTTCGACTATCTAGGTTAGCTAACCGGCAATTGGACTATATAGGTTACCTAGCGGGCACTTGGACTATGTAGGTTCCCTAGCGGGCACTTGGACTATTTAGGTTACCTAGCATGCACTATGACTATCTAGGTTAACTAACGGACACTTGGACTATGTAGGTTCCCTAGCGGGCACTTGGACTATGTAGGTTCCCTATTGGGTACTTGGAGTGTCTAGGTTAACTAGTGGGCAATTGGACTTTCTAGGTTACCAGGTGGGCACGTGGACTATGTACGTTCCCTAGCGGGCACTTGGGCTATCTATGTTACCTTGCGGGCACTTGGACTATGTAGCTAACGAACAGGCACTTGGACTATGTAGTTTAACTAGCAGGCACTTGGACTATTAGGTTAACTAGCGGGCACTTGGACTATCTAGGTTAACTTCGGGCCCTTGGTCTATGTAGGTTAACTAGCAGGCCCTTGGACAATGTAAGTTAACTAGAGGGTACTTGGACGATCATGGTTAACTAGCAGGCACTTGGACGATCTAGGTCAACTAGCGGGTACTTGGACTATCTAGGTTAACCAGCGGTCCCTTGGACTACGTAGGTTAACTAGCGTACACTTGCATTATGTAGGTTACCTAGCGGGCACTTGGACTATGTAGGTTAACTAGCAGGCCCTTGGACTATCTAGGTTAACTAGCCGGCACTTGGACGATCTAGGTTAACTAGAGGGCACTGGGACGATCTGGTTAACGAGCGGGCACTTGGACTATCAAAGTTAACAAGCGAGCCCTTGGACTATGTAGTTTAACGAGCGAGCCCTTGGATTATCTAGGTTACCTAGATAGCACTTGGACTATATAGGTTACCTAGCGGGCACTTGGACTATCTAGGTTAACGAACGGGCACTTGGACTATGCAGGTAACCTAGAGGGCACTTGGACTGTCTAGGTTACATAGCAGGCACTTGGACTTCTAGGTTAACTAACGGGCACTTGGACTTGTAGGTTCCCTAGCGGGCACTTGGACTATGTAGGTTCCCTATTGGGTACTTGGAGTGTCTAGGTTAACTAGTGGGCAATTGGACTGTCTAGGTTACCTAGTGGGCACATGGACAATGTACGTTCCCTAGCGGGCACTTGGGCTATCTACGTTACCTTGCGGGCACTTGGACTATGTAGGTTAACGAACGGGCACTTGGACTATGTAGTTTACCTAGCAGGCACTAGGACTATTTAGGTTAACTAGCGGGCACTTGGACTATCCAAGTTAACTAGCGGGCCCTTGGTCTATGTAGGTTAACTAGCAGGCCTTTGGACTATGTAAGTTAACTAGAGGGCACTTTGATGATCCTGGTTAACTAGCGGGCACTTGGACTCTCTAGGTTAACTAGCGGGCACTTGGACTATCTAGGTTAACTAGCGGGCGCTTGGACTATGTAGGTTCCCTAGCGGCCATTTGAACTATATAGGTTACCTAGAGGGCACTTGGATTATCTAGGTTAACTAACGGGCACTTGGACTATGTATGTTCCAGAGCGGGCAATTGGACTATGTAGGTTCCCTAGCGGGCACTTGTAATATCTAGGTTCCCTAAAGGGCACTTGGACTATTTAGGTTACTAAACGGGCACTTGGACTAATAGGTTACCTAGCGGGCACTTGGATTATGTAGGTTAACTAGCGGACAATTGGACGATCTAGGTAAACTAGCGGACACTTGCACTATGGAGGTTACCTAGCGGGCACTTGGACTATCTAGGTTAACTAGCGGGCACTTTGACTGTGTAGGTTAACTAGCGGACACTTGCACTATGTAGGTTACCTAGCGGGCACTTGGACTATGTAGGTTAACAAGCAGGCCCTTGGACTATCTAGGTTACCTAGCAGGCACTTGGACTATGTAGTTTAACTAGCAGGCACTTCCACTCTCTAGGTTACCTAGCGGGCACTTGGACTATATACCTTCCCTAGCGGGCACTTGGACTGTCTAGGTTACCTAGTGGGCACTTGGACTATGTAGTTTACCTAGCAAGCACTTGGACTATGTAGGTTAACTAGCCGGCACTTGGACGATCTAGGTTAACTAGAGGGCACTGGGACGATCTGGTTAACGAGCGGGCACTTGGACTATCAAAGTTAACAAGCGAGCCCTTGGACTATGTAGGTTAACTAGCGAGCCCTTGGACTATCTAGGTTACCTAGATAGCACTTGGACTATATAGGTTCCCTAGCGGGCACTTGGACTATCTAGGTTAACGAACGGGCACTTGGACTATGCAGGTAACCTAGCCGGCACTTGGACTGTCTAGGTTACATAGCAGGCACTTGGACTTCTAGGTTAACTAACGGGCACTTGGACTATGTAGGTTCCCTAGCGGGCACTTGGACTATGTAGATTCCCTATTGGGCACTTGGAGTGTCTTGGTTAACTAGTGGGCAATTGGACTGTCTAGGTTACCTAGTGGGCACGTGGACTATGTACGTTCCCTAGCGGACACTTGGGCTATCTACGTTACCTTGCGGGCACTTGGACTATGTAGGTTAACGAACGGGCACTTGGACTATGTAGTTTACCTAGCAGGCACTTGGACTATGTAGGTTAACTAGCGGGCACTAGGACTATTTAGGTTAACGAGCGGGCACTTGGACTATCCAAGTTAACTAGCGGGCCCTTGGTCTATATAGGTTAACTAGCAGGCCTTTGGACTATGTAAGTTAACTAGAGGGCACTTTGATGATCCTGGTTAACTAGCGGGCACTTGGACTATCTAGGTTAACTAGCGGGCACTTGGACTATCTAGGTTAACTAGCGGGCGCTTGGACTATGTAGGTTCCCTAGCGGCCATTTGAACTATATAGGTTACCTAGAGGGCACTTGGATTATCTAGGTTAACTAACGGGCACTTGGACTATGTATGTTCCAGAGCGGGCAATTGGACTATGTAGGTTCCTAGCGGGCACTTGTACAATCTAGGTTCCCTAAAGGTCACTTGGACACTCTAGGTTACCGAACGGGCACTTGGACTAATAGGTTACCTAGCGGGCACTTGGACTTTGTAGGTTAACTAGCGGACAATTGGACGATCTAGGTTAACTAGCGGACACTTGCACTATGTAGGTTACCTAACGGGCACCTGGACTATCTAGGTTAACTAGCGGGCACTTTGACTGTGTAGGTTAACTAGCGGACACTTGCACTATGTAGGTTACCTAGCGCGCACTTGGACTATGTAGGTTAACAAGCAGGCCATTGGACTATCTAGGTTACCTAGCAGGCACTTGGACTATGTATTTTAACTAGCAGGCACTTGCACTCTCTAGGTTACCTAGCGGGCACTTGGACTATGTACCTTCCCTAGCGGGCACTTGGACTGTCTAGGTTACCTAGTGGGCACTTGGACTATGTAGTTTACCTAGCAGGCACTTGGACTATGTAGGTTAACTAGCGGGCACTTGGACTATCTAGGTTACCTAGCGGGCACTTGTACGATGTACGTTTCCTAGCGGGCCCTTGGGATATCTACGTTACCTAGCGGGCACTTGGACTATGTAGGTTAACGAACGGGCACTTGGACTATGTAGGTAACCTAGGGGTCACTTGGACTGTCTAAGTTACCTAGCGGGCACTTGGACTATGTAGGTTAACTAGCGGGCACTTGAACTATCTATGTTAACTAGCGGGCCCTTGGTCTATGTAGGTTAACTAGCAGGCCCTTGGACTATGTAAGTTACGTATCGGGCACTTGGACTATCTAGGTTACCTAACGGGCACTTTGACTATCTAGGTTACATAGCGGGCACTTGGACTATGTAGGTTAACTAGCGAGCACTTGGACTCTGGTTACCTAGCGGGCACTTGGACTATCTAGGTTTCCTAGCGGGCACTTGGACTATGTAGGTTAACGAACGGGCACTTGGACTATGTAGGTAACCTAGCGGGCACTTGGACAGTCTAGGTTAACGAACGGGCACGTGGAATATCTAGGTCAACTAGCGGGCCCTTGTACTATGTAGGTTAACTAGCGAGCACTTGGACTATCTAGGTTAACTAGCGGGCACTTGGAGTATCAAAGTTAACAACTGAGCCCTTGTACTATGTAGGTTACCTAGCGGGCAGTTGGACTATTTAGTTTACCTAGAGGGCACTTGGACTATGTAGGTTACCTAGTGGGCACTTGGACTATCTAGGTTAACGAACGGGCACTTGGAATAGGCAGGTAACCTAGCAGGCACTTGGACGGTCTAGGTAACCTACCGGGCATTTTGACTAACTAGGTTACATAGCGGGCACTTGGACTATGTAGGTTAACTAGCGAGTACTTGGATTCTAGGTTACCTAGCGTGCACTTGGACTATCTAGGCTACCTGGCGGGCCCTTGGACTATGTAGGTTACCTAGTGGGCACTTGGACTATCTAGGTTAACAAACGGTCACTTGGACTATGTAGGTAACCTAGCGATAACTTGGACAGTCCAGGTTACCTAGCGGGCACTTGGACTACCTAGGTTAACGAACGGGCACTTGGTCTATCTAGGTCAACTAGCGGGCCCTTGTACTATGTAGGTTAACTCTCGAGCACTTGGACTATCTAGGTTAACTAGCGGGCACTTGGACTATAAAAGTTAACAAGTTAGCCCTTGGACTATGTAGGTTAACTAGCCGGCCCTTGGACTATCTAGGTTACCTAGCTGGCACTCGGACTATATAGGTTACCTAGAGGGCACTTGGACTATGTAGGTTACCTAGTGGGCACTTGGACTTTCTAGGTTAACGAACGGGCACTTGGAATATGCAGGTAACCTAGCAGGCACTGGGACTGTCTAGGTAACCTAGCGGGCCCTTTGACTAACTAGGGTACATAGCGGGCACTTGGACTATGTAGGTTAACTAGCGGGCACTTGGACTATCTAGGTTACCTAGCGGGCCCTTGGACTATGTAGGTTACCTAGTGGGCATTTGGATTATCTAGGTTACCGAACAGTCACTTGGACTATGTAGGTAACCTAGCGGGCACTTGGACAGTCTAGGTCACCTAGCGGGCACTTGGACTACCTAGGTTAACGAACGGGCACTTGGTCTATCTAGGTCAACTAGCGGGCTCTTGTACTATGTAGGTTAACTAGCGAGCACTTGGACTATCTAGGTTAACTAGCGGACCTTGGACTATGTAGGTTAACTAGCGGGCCCTTGGACTATGTATGTTAACTAGCGGGCACTTGGATGATCTAGGTTAACTAGAGGGCACTTGGACTATCTAGGTTAACTAGCGGGCACTTGGACTATGTAGGTTCCCTCGCGGGCATTTGGACTATCTAGTTTACCTAGCAGGCACTTAGACTTTGTAGGTTACCTAGCGGGCACTTGGACTATCTAGGTTACCTAGCAGGCACTTTGACTATCTAGGTTTGACTATGTAGGTTGCCTAGCGGGCACTTGGATTATGTAGGTTCTCTAAAGGGAACTTGGACTATGTAGGTTAACTAGCGGGCGTTGGTCTGTCTAGGTTACCTAGCGGGCACTTGGACTATGTAGGTTACCTAGCCGCCACTTGGACTATCTAGGTTAGCTAACAGGCACTTGGACTATCTAGCTTCCCTAGCGGGCACTTTTACTATCAAGGTTACCTAGCTGGCACTTGGACTATGTAGGTCAACTACCGGGCCCTTCGACTATCTAGGTTTGCTAACGGGCACTTGGAATATGCAGGTAACCTAGCAGGCACTTGGACTGTCTAGGTAACCTAGCGGGCATTTTGACTAACTAGGTTACATAGCGGGCACTTGGACTATGTGGGTTAACTAGCGAGTACTTGGATTCTAGATTACCTAGCGGGCACTTGGACTATCTAGGTTACCTAGCGGGCCCTTGGACTATGTAGGTTACCTAGTGGGCACTTGGACTATCTAGGTTACCGAACAGTCACTTGGACTATGTAGATAACCTAGCGGGCACTTGGACAGTCTAGGTTACCTAGCGGGCACTTGGACTACCTAGGTTAACGAACGGGCACTTGGTCTATCTAGGTCAACTAGCGGGCCCTTGTACTATGTAGGTTAACTAGCGAGCACTTGGACTATCTAGGTTAACTAGCGGGCACTTGGACTATCAAAGTTAACAACTGAGCCCTTGTACTATGTAGGTTACCTAGCGGGAACTTGGATTATATAGTTTACCTAGAGGGCACTTGGACTATGTAGGTAAACTAGTGGGCACTTCGACTATCTAGGTTAACGAATGGGCACTTGGAATATACAGGTATCCTAGCAGGCACTTGGACTGTCTAGGTAATCTAGCGGGCATTTTGACTAACTAGGTTACATAGCGGGCACTTGGACTATGTAGGTTAACTAGCGAGTACTTGGATTCTAGGTTACCTAGCGGGCACTTGGACTATCTAGGCTACCTAGCGGGCCTTTGGACTATGTAGGTTACCTAGTGGGCACTTGGACTATCTAGGATAACGAACGGTCACTTGGACTATGTAGGTAACCTAGCGATCACTTGGACAGTCCAGGTTACCTAGCGGGCACTTGGACTACCTAGGTTAACGAACGGGCACTTGGTCTATCTAGGTCAACTAGCGGGCCCTTGTACTATGTAGGTTAATTATCGAGCACTTGGACTATCTAGGTTAACTAGCGGGCACTTGGACTATCAAAGTTAACAAGTTAGCCCTTAGACTATGTAGGTTAACTAGCCGGCCCTTGGACTATCTAGGTTACCTAGCGGGCACTTGGACTATATAGGTTACCTAGAGGGCACTTGGACTATGTAGGTTACCTAGTGGGCACTTGGACTTTCTAGGTTAACGAACGGGCTCTTGGAATATGCAGGTAACCTAGCAGGCACTGGGACTGTCTAGGTAACCTAGCGGGCACTTTGACTAACTAGGTTAACGAACGGGCACTTGGTCTATCTAGGTCAACTAGCGGGCACTTGGACTATGTAGGTTAACTAGCGAGCACTTGGACTCTAGGTTACCTAGCGGGCACTTGGACTATCTAGGTTACCTAGCGGGCCCTTGGACTATGTAGGTTACCTAGTGGGCACTTGGACTATCTAGGTTACCGAACAGTCACTTGGACTATGTAGGTAACCTAGCGGGCACTTGGACAGTCTAGGTTACCTAGCGGGCACTTGGACTACCTAGGTTAACGAACGGGCACTTGGTCTATCTAGGTCAACTAGCGGGCCCTTGTACTATGTAGGTTAACTAGCGAGCACTTGGACTATCTAGGTTAACTAGCGGACCTTGGACTATGTAGGTTAACTAGCGGGCCCTTGGACTATGTTTGTTAACTAGTGGGCACTTGGACGATCTAGGTTAACTAGAGGGCACTTGGACTATGTAGGTTCCCTAGCGGGCATTTGGACTATCTAGGTTACCTAGCAGGCACTTGGACTATGTAGGTTATCAAGCGGGCACATGGACTATGTAGGTTACCTAGCGGGCACTTGGACTATCTAGGTTACCTAGCAGGCACTTTGACTATCTAGGGTGGACTATGTAAGTTGCCTAGCGAGCACTTGGATTATGTAGGTTCTCTATAGGGAACTTGGACTATGTAGGTTAACTAGCGGGCGTTGGACTGTCTAGGTTACCTAGCCGGCACTTGGATTATCTAGGTTAACGAACGGGCACTTGGACTATGTAGGTTACCTAGCCGCCACTTGGACTATCTAGGTTAGCTAACAGGCACTTGGACTATCTAGCTTCCCTAGCGGGCACTTGTACTATCTAGGTTACCTAGCTGGCACTTGGACTATGTAGGTCAACTACCGAGCCCTTCGACTATCTAGGTTAGCTAACGGGCACTTAGATTATGTAGATTAACTAGCGGGCACTTGGAATATGTAGGTTAACTAGCGGACACTTGCACTATGTAGGTTAACTAGCGGGCCCATGGACTCTGTAGGTTTACTAGCGGGCCCTTGGACTATCTAGGTCCCCTAAAGGGCACTTGGACTATCTAGGTTACCGAACGGGCACTTGGACTATCTAGGTTACCTAGCGGGCACTTGGACTATGTAGGCTAACAAAGGGGCCCATGGACGATCTAGGTTACCTAGCAGGCACTTGTACTATGTAGGTTACTTAGTGGGCACTTGGACTATCTAGGTTAACTAGCGGGCACTTGGACCTCTAGGTTAACTAGCGTGCTCTTGGACTATGTAGGTTCCTTAGCGGGCACTTGGACTATATAGGTTGCCTAGCGGGCACTTGGACTATTTAGGTTAACTAGCGTGCCCTTGGACTATCTAGGTTACGTAGCGGGCACTTGGTATATAGGTTAATTAGCGGGCACATGGACTATGTAGGTTAACTAGAGGACACTTGGACTATTTAGGTTAACTAGTGGACCCATGGACTTGTAGGATAACTAGAAGGCACTTGGACAATCTAGGTTAACTAGCGGGCACTTGGACGATCTAGGTTAACTAGCGGGCACTTGGACTATCAAAGTTATCAAGTGAGCCCTTGGACTATGTAGGTTAACTAGCGGGCCCGTGGACTATCTAGGTTACCTAGCGGGCACTTGGACTATATAGGTTACCTAGTGGGCACTTGGACTATCTAGGTTAACGAACGGGCACTTGGAATATGCAGGTAACCTAGCGGGCACTTGGACTGTCTAAGTTACCTAGCGGGCACATGGACATCTAGGTAACGAACGGGCTCTTGGACAATGTAGGTTGCCTAGTGGGCACTTGGACTATGTAGGTTCCCTATTGGGTACTTGGAGTGTCTAGGTTAACTAGTGGGCAATTGGACTGTCTAGGTTACCTAGTGGGCACGTGGACTATGTACGTTCCCTAGCGGGCACTTTTGCTATCTATGTTACCTTGCGGGCACTTGGACTATGTAGGTTAACGAACGGGCACTTGGACTATGTAGTTTACCTAGCAGGCACTTGTACTATGTAGGTTAACTAGCGGGCACTTGGACTATTTAGGTTAACTAGTGGGCACTTGGACTATCTAGGTTAACTAGCGGACCCTTGGTCTATGTAGGTTAACTAGCAGGCCTTTGGACTATGTAAGTTAACTAGAGGGCACATTGATGATCCTGGTTAACTAGCGGGCACTTGGACTATCTAGGTTAACTAGCGGGCACTTGGACTATCTGGGTTACGTAGCGGGCACTTGGTATATAGGTTAATTAGCGGGCACAAGGACTATGTAGGTTAACTAGAGGACACTTGGACTATTTAGGTTAACTAGTGGACCCATGTACTTGTAGGATAAAAAGGAGGCACTTGGACAATCTAGGTTAACTAGCGGGCACTTGGACGATCTAGGTTAACTAGCGGGCACTTGGACTATCAAAGTTATCAAGTGAGCCCTTGGACTATGTAGGTTAACTAGCGGGCCCTTGGACTATCTAGGTTACCTAGCGGGCACTTGGACTATATAGGTTACCTAGCAGGCACTTGGACTATGTAGGTTACCTAGTGGGCACTTGGACTATCTAGGTTAACGAACGGGCACTTGGAACATGCAGGTAACCTAGCGGGCACTTGGACTGTCTAAGTTACCTAGCGGCACTTGGACATCTAGGTAACGAACGGGCTCTTGGACAATGTAGGTTGCCTAGTGGGCACTTGGACTATGTAGGTTCCCTATTGGGTACTTGGAGTGTCTAGGTTAACTAGTGGGCAATTGGACTGTCTAGGTTACCTAGTGGGCACGTGGACTATGTACGTTCACTAGCGGGCACTTGGGCTATCTACGTTACCTCGCGGGCACTTGGACTATGTAGGTTAACGAACGGGCACTTGGACTATGGAGTTTACCTAGCAGGCACTTGGACTATGTAGGTTAACTAGCGGGTACTTGAACTATTTAGGTTAACTAGCGGGCACTTGGACTATCTAGGTTAACTTCGGGCCCTTGGTCTATGTAGGTTAACTAGCAGGCCCTTGGACTATGTAAGTTAACTAGAGGGCACATGGACGATCCTGGTTAACTAGCAGGCACTTGGACGATCTAGGTCAACTAGCGGGTACTTGGACTATCTAGGTTAACTAGCGGTCCCTTGGACTACGTAGGTTAACTAGCGTACACTTGCATTATGTAGGTTACCTAGCGGGCACTTGGACTATGTAGTTTAACTAGCAGGCCCTTGGACTATCTAGGTTACCTAGCAGGCACTTGGAGTATGTAGGTTAACCAGCGGGCACTAACACTCTCTAGGTTACCTAGCGGGCACTTGGACTATCTATGTTACCTAGTTGGCACTTGGACTATGTAGGTTACCTAGCGGACACTTGCATTATGTAGGTTACCTAGCAGGCACTTGGACTATGTAGGTTAATTAGAGGACACCTTCACGATCTAGGTTAACAAGTGGGCCCTTGGACTATGTAGGTTAACTAGCCGGCACTTGGACGATCTAGGTTAACTAGAGGGCACTGGGACGATCAGGTTAACGAGCGGACACTTGGACTATCAAAGTTAACAAGCGAGCCCTTGGACTATGTAGGTTAACTAGCGAGCCCTTGGACAATCTAGGTTACCTAGATAGCACTTGGACTATATAGGTTCCCTAGCGGGCACTTGGACTATCTAGGTTAACGAACGGGCACTTGGACTATGCAGGTAACCTAGCCGGCACTTGGACTGTCTAGGTTACATAGCTGGCACTTGGACTTCTAGGTTAACTAACGGGCACTTGGACTATGTAGGTTCCCTAGCGGGCACTTGGACTATGTAGGTTCCCTATTGGGTACTTGGAGTGTCTAGGTTAACTAGTGGGCATTTGGACTGTCTAGGTTACCTAGTGGGCACGTGGACTATGTACATTCCCTAGCGGACACTTGTGCTATCTACGTTACCTTGCGGGCAATTGGACTATGTAGGTTAACGAACGGGCACTTGGACTATGTAGTTAACCTAGCAGGCCTTTGGACTATGTAAGTTAACTAGAGGGCACTTTGATGATCCTGGTTAACTAGCGGGCACTTGGACTATCTAGGTTAAATAGCGGACACTTGGACTATCTAGGTTAACTAGCGGGCGCTTGGATTGTAGGTTCCCTAGCTGCCATTTGAACTATATAGGTTACCTAGAGGGCACTTGGATTATCTAGGTTAACTAACGGGCACTTGGACTATGTATGTTCCAGAGCGGGCATTTGGACTATGTAGGTTCCCTAGCGGGCACTTGTACTATCTAGGTTCCCTAAAGGGCACATGGACTATCTAGGTTACCGAACGGGCACTTGGACTAATAGGTTACCTAGCGGGCACTTGGACTATGTAGGTTAACTAGCGGACAATTGGACGATCTAGGTTAACTAGCGGACACTTGCACTATGTAGGTTACCTAGCGGGCACTTGGAGTATGTAGGTTAACAATCAGGCCCTTGGACTATCTAGGTTACCTAGCAGGCACTTGGACTATGTAGTTTAACTAGCAGGCACTTGCACTCTCTAGGTTACCTAGCGGGCACTTGGACTATGTACCTTCCCTAGCGGGCACTTGGACTGTCTAGGTTACCTAGTGGGCACTTGGACTATGTAGTTTACCTAGCAGGCAGTTGGACTATGTAGGTTAACTAGCGGGCACTTGGACTATCTAGGTTACCTAGCGGGCACTTGTACGATGTACGTTTCCTAGCAGGCCCTTGGGCTATCTACGTTACCTAGCGGGCACTTGGACTATGTAGGTTAACGAACGGGCATTGGACTATGTAGGTAACCTAGGGGTCACTTGGACTGTCTAGGTTACCTAGCGTGCACTTGGACTATGTAGGTTAACTAGCGGGCACTTGGACTATCTATGTTAACTAGCGGGCCCTTGGTCTATGTAGGTTAACTAGCAGGCCCTTGGACTATGTAAGTTACCTATCGGGCACATGGACTATCTAGGTTACCTAACGGGCACTTTGACTATCTAGGTTACATAGCGGGCACTTGGAATATGTAGGTTAACTAGCGAGCACTTGGACTCTAGGTTACCTAGCGGGCACTTGGACTATCTAGGTTTCCTAGCGGGCACTTGGACTATCTAGGTTAACGAACGGGCACTTGGACTATGTAGGTAACCTAGCGGGCACTTGGACAGTCTAGGTTACCTAGCTGGCACTTGGACAGTCTAGGTTAACGAACGGGCACGTGGAATATCTAGGACAACTAGCGGGCCCTTGTACTATGTAGGTTAACTAGCGAGCACTTGGACTATCTAGGTTAACTAGCGGGCACTTGGACTATCAAAGTTAACAACTGAGCCCTTGTACTATGTAGGTTACCTAGCGGGCACTTGGACTATCTAGCTTAACTAGCGGGCACTTGGACTCTCTAGGTTAACTAGCGTGCACTTGGACTATGTAGGTTCCTTAGCGGGCACTTGGACTATATAGGTTGCCTAGCGGGCACTTGGACTATTTAGGTTAACTAGCGTGCCCTTGGACTATCTAGGTTACGTAGAGGGCACTTTGTATATAGGTTAATTAGCGGGCACATGGACTATGTAGGTTAACTAGAGGACACTTGGACTATTTAGGTTAACTAGTGGACCCATGGACTTGTAGGATAACTAGCAGGCACTTGGACAATCTAGGTTAACTAGCGGGCACTTGGACGATCTAGGTTAACTAGCGGGCACTTGGACTATCAAAGTTATCAAGTGAGCCCTTGGACTATGTAGGTTAACTAGCGGGCCCGTGGACTATCTTGGTTACCTAGCGGGCACTTGGACTATCTAGGTTAACGAACGGGCACTTGGAATATGCAGGTAACCTAGCGGGAACTTGGACTGTCTAAGTTACCTAGCGGGCACTTGGACATCTAGGTAAGGAACGGGCTCTTGGACAATGTAGGTTGCCTAGTGGGCACTTGGACTATGTAGGTTCCCTATTGGGTTTCTTGGAGTGTCTAGGTTAACTAGTGGGCAATTGGACTGTCTAGGTTACCTAGTGGGCACGTGGACTATGTACGTTCCCTAGCGGGCACTTGGGCTATCTACGTTACCTTGCGGGCACTTGGACTATGTAGGTTAACGAACGTGCACTTGGACTATGTAGTTTACCTAGCAGGCACTTGAACTATGTAGGTTAACTAGCGGGCACTTTGACTATTTAGGTTAACTAGCGGGCACTTGGACTATCTAGGTTAACTAGCGGACCCTTGGTCTATGTAGGTTAACTAGCAGGCCTTTGGACTATGTAAGTTAACTAGAGGGCACTTTGATGATCCTGGTAAACTGGCGGGCACTTGGACTATCGAGGTTAACCAGCGGGCACTTGGACTATGTAGGTTCCTTAGCGGGCACTTGGACTATATAGGTTGCTTGGCGGGCACTTGGACTATTTAGGTTAACTAGCGTGCCCTTGGACTATCTAGGATACGTAGCGAGCACTTGGTATATAAGTTAATTAGCGGGCAAAAGGACTATGTAGGTTAACTAGAGGACACTTGGACTATTTAGGTTAACTAGTGGACCCATGGACTTGTAGGATAACTAGCAGGCACTTGGACGATCTAGGTTAACTAGCGGGCACTTGGACAATCAAAGTTAACAAGCGAGCCCTTGGACTATGTAAGTTAACTAGCAGGCCCTTGGACTATCTAGGTTACCAAGCGGGCACTTGGACTATATAGGTTACCTAGCGGGCACTTGGACTATGTAGGTTACCTAGTGGGCACTTGGACTATCTAGGTTAACGAACGGGCACTTGGAATATGCAGGTAACCTAGCGGGCACTTGGACTGTCTAAGTTACCTAGCGGGCACTTGGACATCTAGGTAACGAACGGGCTCTTGGACAATGTAGGTTGCCTAGTGGGCACTTGGACTATGTAGGTTCCCTATTGGGTACTTGGAGTGTCTAGGTTAACTAGTGGGCAATTGGACTGTCTAGGTTACCTAGTGGGCACGTGGACTATGTACGTTCCCTAGCGGGCACTTGGGCTATCTACGTTACCTTGCGGGCACTTGGACTATGTAGGTTAACGAACGGGCACTTGGACTATGTAGTTTACCTAGCAGGCACTTGAACTATGTAGGTTAACTAGCGGGCACTTGGACTATTTAGGTTAACTAGCGGGCACTTGGACTATCTAGGTTAACTAGCGGACCCTTGGTCTATGTAGGTTAACTAGCAGGCCTTTGGACTATGTAAGTTAACTAGAGGGCACTTTGATGATCCTGGTTAACTAGCGGGCACTTGGACTATCTTGGTTAACTAGCGGGCACTTGGACTATCTAGGTTAACTAACGGGCGCTTGGACTATGTAGGTTCCCTAGCGGCCATTTGAACTATATAGGTTACCTAGAGGGCACTTGGATTATCTAGTTTAACTAACGGGCACTTGGACTATGTATGTTCCAGAGCGGGCAATTGGACTATGTAGGTTCCCTAGCGGGCACTTGTACTATCTAGGTTCCCTAAAGGGCACTTGGACTATCTAGGTTACCGAAAGGGCACTTGGACTAATAGGTTCCCTAGCGGGCACTTGGACTATGTAGGTTAACTAGCGGACAATTGGACGATCTAGGTTAACTAGCGGACACTTGCACTATGTAGGTTACCTAGCGGGCACTTGGACTATCTAGGTTAACTAGCGGGCACTTTGACTGTGTAGGTTAACTAGCGGACACTTGCACTATGTAGGTTACCTAGCGGGCACTTGGACTATGTAGGTTAACAAGCAGGCCCTTGGACTATCTAGGTTACCTAGCAGGCATTTGGACTATGTAGTTTAACTAGCAGGCACTTGCACTCTCTAGGTTACCTAGCGGGCACTTGGACTATGTACCTTCCCTAGCGGGCACTTGGACTGTCTAGGTTACCTAGTGGGCACTTGGACTATGTAGTTTACCTAGCAGGCAGTTGGACTATGTAGGTTAACTAGCGGGCACTTGGACTATCTAGGTTACCTAGCGGGCACTTGTACGATGTACGTTTCCTAGCAGGCCCTTGGGCTATCTACGTTACCTAGCGGGCACTTGGACTATGTAGGTTAACGAACGGGCATTGGACTATGTAGGTAACCTAGGGGTCACTTGGACTGTCTAGGTTACGAGCGTGCACTTGGACTATGTAGGTTAACTAGCGGGCACTTGGACTATCTATGTTAACTAGCGGGCCCTTGGTCTATGTAGGTTAACTAGCAGGCCCTTGGACTATGTAAGTTACCTATCGGGCACATGGACTATCTAGGTTACCTAACGGGCACTTTGACTATCTAGGTTACATAGCGGGCACTTGGAATATGTAGGTTAACTAGCGAGCACTTGGACTCTAGGTTACCTAGCGGGCACTTGGACTATCTAGGTTTCCTAGCGGGCACTTGGACTATCTAGGTTAACGAACGGGCACTTGGACTATGTAGGTAACCTAGCGGGCACTTGGACAGTCTAGGTTACCTAGCTGGCACTTGGACAGTCTAGGTTAACGAACGGGCACGTGGAATATCTAGGACAACTAGCGGGCCCTTGTACTATGTAGGTTAACTAGCGAGCACTTGGACTATCTAGGTTAACTAGCGGGCACTTGGACTATCAAAGTTAACAACTGAGCCCTTGTACTATGTAGGTTACCTAGCGGGCACTTGGACTATCTAGCTTAACTAGCGGGCACTTGGACTCTCTAGGTTAACTAGCGTGCACTTGGACTATGTAGGTTCCTTAGCGGGCACTTGGACTATATAGGTTGCCTAGCGGGCACTTGGACTATTTAGGTTAACTAGCGTGCCCTTGGACTATCTAGGTTACGTAGCGGGCACTTGGTATATAGGTTAATTAGCGGGCACATGGACTATGTAGGTTAACTAGAGGACACTTGGACTATTTAGGTTAACTAGTGGACCCATGGACTTGTAGGATAACTAGCAGGCACTTGGACAATCTAGGTTAACTAGCGGGCACTTGGACTATCAAAGTTATCAAGTGAGCCCTTGGACTATGTAGGTTAACTAGCGGGCCCGTGGACTATCTTGGTTACCTAGCGGGCACTTGGACTATCTAGGTTAACGAACGGGCACTTGGAATATGCAGGTAACCTAGCGGGCACTTGGACTGTCTAAGTTACCTAGCGGGCACTTGGACATCTAGGTAACGAACGGGCTCTTGGACAATGTAGGTTGCCTAGTGGGCACTTGGACTATGTAGGTTCCCTATTGGGTTTCTTGGAGTGTCTAGGTTAACTAGTGGGCAATTGGACTGTCTAGGTTACCTAGTGGGCACGTGGACTATGTACGTTCCCTAGCGGGCACTTGGGCTATCTACGTTACCTTGCGGGCACTTGGACTATGTAGGTTAACGAACGTGCACTTGGACTATGTAGTTTACCTAGCAGGCACTTGAACTATGTAGGTTAACTAGCGGGCACTTTGACTATTTAGGTTAACTAGCGGGCACTTGGACTATCTAGGTTAACTAGCGGACCCTTGGTCTATGTAGGTTAACTAGCAGGCCTTTGGACTATGTAAGTTAACTAGAGGGCACTTTGATGATCCTGGTTAACTGGCGGTCACTTGGACTATCGAGGTTAACCAGCGGGCACTTGGACTATGTAGGTTCCTTAGCGGGCACTTGGACTATATAGGTTGCTTAGCGGGCACTTGGACTATTTAGGTTAACTAGCGTGCCCTTGGACTATCTAGGATACATAGCGAGCACTTGGTATATAAGTTAATTAGCGGGCAAAAGGACTATGTAGGTTAACTAGAGGACACTTGGACTATTTAGGTTAACTAGTGGACCCATGGACTTGTAGGATAACTAGCAGGCACTTGGACGATCTAGGTTAACTAGCGGGCACTTGGACAATCAAAGTTAACAAGCGAGCCCTTGGACTATGTAAGTTAACTAGCAGGCCCTTGGACTATCTAGGTTACCAAGCGGGCACTTGGACTATATAGGTTACCTAGCGGGCACTTGGACTATGTAGGTTACCTAGTGGGCACTTGGACTATCTAGGTTAACGAACGGGCACTTGGAATATGCAGGTAACCTAGCGGGAACTTGGACTGTCTAAGTTACCTAGCGGGCACTTGGACATCTAGGTAACGAACGGGCTCTTGGACAATGTAGGTTGCCTAGTGGGCACTTGGACTATGTAGGTTCCCTATTGGGTACTTGGAGTGTCTAGGTTAATAGTGGGCAATTGGACTGTCTAGGTTACCTAGTGGGCACGTGGACTATGTACGTTCCCTAGCGGGCACTTGGGCTATCTACGTTACCTTGCGGGCACTTGGACTATGTAGGTTAACGAACGGGCACTTGGACTATGTAGTTTACCTAGCAGGCACTTGAACTATGTAGGTTAACTAGCGGGCACTTGGACTATTTAGGTTAACTAGCGGGCACTTGGACTATCTAGGTTAACTAGCGGACCCTTGGTCTATGTAGGTTAACTAGCAGGCCTTTGGACTATGTAAGTTAACTAGAGGGCACTTTGATGATCCTGGTTAACTAGCGGGCACTTGGACTATCTTGGTTAACTAGCGGGCACTTGGACTATCTAGGTTAACTAGCGGGCGCTTAGACTATGTAGGTTCCCTAGCGGCCATTTGAACTATATAGGTTACCTAGAGGGCACTTGGATTATCTAGTTTAACTAACGGGCACTTGGACTATGTATGTTCCAGAGCGGGCAATTGGACTATGTAGGTTCCCTAGCGGGCACTTGTACTATCTAGGTTCCCTAAAGGGCACTTGGACTATCTAGGTTACCGAAAGGGCACTTGGACTAATAGGTTCCCTAGCGGGCACTTGGACTATGTAGGTTAACTAGCGGACAATTGGACGATCTAGGTTAACTAGCGGACACTTGCACTATGTAGGTTACCTAGCGGGCACTTGGACTATCTAGGTTAACTAGCGGGCACTTTGACTGTGTAGGTTAACTAGCGGACACTTGCACTATGTAGGTTACCTAGCGGGCACTTGGACTATGTAGGTTAACAAGCAGGCCCTTGGACTATCTAGGTTACCTAGCAGGCATTTGGACTATGTAGTTTAACTAGCAGGCACTTGCACTCTCTAGGTTACCTAGCGGGCACTTGGACTATGTACCTTCCCTAGCGGGCACTTGGACTGTCTAGGTTACCTAGTGGGCACTTGGACTATGTAGTTTACCTAGCAGGCACTTGGACTATGTACGTTTCCTAGCGGGCCCTTGGGCTATCTACATTACCTAGCGGGCACTTGCACTATGTAGGTTAACGAACGGGCACTTGAACTATGTAGGTAACCTAGGGGTCACTTGAACTGTCTAGGTTACCTAGCGGGCACTTGGACTATGTAGGTTAACTAGCGGGCACTTGGACTATCTATGTTAACTAGCGGGCCCTTGGTCTATGTAGGTTAACTAGCAGGCCCTTGGACTATGTAAGTTACCTATCGGGCACTTGGACTATCTAGGTTACCTAACGGGCACTTTGACTATCCAGGTTACATAGCGGGCATTTGGACTATGTAGGTTAACTAGCGAGCACTTGGACTCTAGGTTACCTAGGGGGCACTTGGACTATCTAGATTACCTAGGGGGCCCTGGGACTATGTAGGTTTCCTAGCGGGCACTTGGACTATCTAGGTTAACGAACGGGCCTTGGACTATGTAGGTAACCTAGCGGGCATTTGGACAGTCTAGGTTACCTAGTGGGCACTTGGACTATCTAGGTTAACGAACGGGCACTTGGAATATCTAGGTCAGCTAGCGGGCCCTTGTACTATGTAGGTTAACTAGCTAACACTTGGACTATCTAGGTTAACTAGCGGGCACTTGGACTATCAAAGTTAACAACTGAGCCCTTGTAGTATGTAGGTTACCTAGCGGGCACTTGGACTACATAGGTTACCTAGAGGGCACTTGGACTATGTAGGTTACCTAGTGGGCACTTGGACTATCTAGGTTAACGAACGGGCACTTGGAATATGCAGGTAACCTAGCAGGCACTTGGACTGTCTACGTAACCTAGCGGGCACTTTGACTAACTAGGTTACATAGCAGGCACTTGGAGTATGTAGGTTAACTAGCGAGCACTTGGATTCTAGGTTACCTAGCGGGCACTTGGACTATCTAGTCTTCCTAGCGGGCCCTTGGACTATGTAGGTTACCTAGTGGGCACTTGGACTATCTAGGTTAACGAACGGTCACTTTGACTATGTAGGTAACCTAGCGATCACTTGGACAGTCCAGGTTACCTAGCGGGCACTTGGACTACCTAGGTTAACGAACGGGCACTTGGTCTATCTAGGTCAACTAGCGGGCCCTTGTACTTTGTAGGTTAACTATCGGGCACTTGGACTACCTAGGTTAACGAACGGGCACTTGGTCTATCTAGGTCAACTAGCGGGCCCTTGTACTATGTAGGTTAACTATTGAGCACTTGGACTATCTAGGTTAACTAGCGGGCACTTGGACTATCAAAGTTAACAAGTTAGCCCTTGGACTATGTAGGTTAACTAGCCGGCCCTTGGACTATCTAGGTTACCTAGCGGGCACTTGGACTATATAGGTTACCTAGAGGGCACTTGGACTATGTAGGTTACCTAGTGGGCACTTGGAATTTCTAGGTTAACGAACGGGCACTTGGAATATGCAGGTAACCTAGCAGGCACTTGGACTGTCTAGGTAACCTAGCGGGCACTTTGACTAACTAGGTTACATAGCGGGCACTTGGACTATGTAGGTTAACTAGCGAGCACTTGGACTCTAGGTTACCTAGCGGGCACTTGGACTATCTAGGTTACCTAGCGGGCCCTTGGACTATGTAGGTTACCTAGTGGGCACTTGGACTGTCTAGGTTAACGAACGGTCACTTGGACTATGTAGGTAACCTAGCGGGCACTTGGACTGTCTAGGTTACCTAGTGGGCACTTGGACTATCTAGGTTAACGAACGGGCACTTGGAATATCTAGATCAGCTAGCGGGCCCTTGTACTATGTAGGTTAACTAGCGAGCACTTGGACTTTCTAGGTTAACTAGCGGGCACTTGGACTATCAAAGTTAACAACTGAGCCCTTGTACTATGTAGGTTACCTAGCGGGCACTTGGACTACATAGGTTACCTAGAGGGCACTTGGACTATGTAGGTTACCTAGTGGGCACTTGGACTATCTAGGTTAACGAACGGGCACTTGGAATATGCAGGTAACCTAGCAGGCACTTGGACTGTCTAGGTAACCTAGCAGGCATTTTGACTAACTAGGTTACATAGCAGGCACTTGGAGTATGTAGGTTAACTAGCGAGCACTTGGATTCTAGGTTACCTAGCGGGCACTTGGACTATCTAGTCTACCTAGCTGGCCCTTGGACTATGTAGGTTACCTAGTGGGCACTTGGACTATCTAGGTTAACGAACGGTCACTTGGACTATGTAGGTAACCTAGCGATCACTTGGACTGTCTAGGTTACCTAGCGGGCACTTGGACTACCTAGGTTAACGAACGGGCACTTGGTCTATCTAGGTCAACTAGCGGGCACTTGGACTATCAAAGTTAAAAAGTTAGCCCTTGGACTATGTAGGTTAACTAGCCGGCCCTTGGACTATCTAGGTTACCTAGCGGGCACTTGGACTATATAGGTTACCTAGAGGGCACTTGGACTATGTAGGTTACCTAGTGGGCACTTGGAATTTCTAGGTTAACGAACGGGCACTTGGAATATGCAGGTAACCTAGCAGGCACTTGGACTGTCTAGGTAACCTAGCGGGCACTTTGACTAACTAGGTTACATAGCGGGCACTTGGACTATGTAGGTTAACTAGCGAGCACTTGGACTCTAGGTTACCTAGCGGGCACTTGGACTATCTAGGTTACCTAGCGGGCCCTTGGACTATGTAGGTTACCTAGTGGGCACTTGGACTGTCTAGGTTAACGAACGGTCACTTGGACTATGTAGGTAACCTAGCGGGCACTTGGACTGTCTAGGTTACCTAGTGGGCACTTGGACTATCTAGGTTAACGAACGGGCACTTGGAATATCTAGATCAGCTAGCGGGCCCTTGTACTATGTAGGTTAACTAGCGAGCACTTGGACTATCTAGGTTAACTAGCGGGCACTTGGACTATCAAAGTTAACAACTGAGCCCTTGTACTATGTAGGTTACCTAGCGGGCACTTGGACTACATAGGTTACCTAGAGGGCACTTGGACTATGTAGGTTACCTAGTGGGCACTTGGACTATCTAGGTTAACGAACGGGCACTTGGAATATGCAGGTAACCTAGCAGGCACTTGGACTGTCTAGGTAACCTAGCAGGCATTTTGACTAACTAGGTTACATAGCAGGCACTTGGACTATGTATGTTAACTAGCGAGCACTTGGATTCTAGGTTACCTAGCGGGCACTTGGACTATCTAGTCTACCTAGCTGGCCCTTGGACTATGTAGGTTACCTAGTGGGCACTTGGACTATCTAGGTTAACGAACGGTCACTTGGACTATGTAGGTAACCTAGCGATCACTTGGACTGTCTAGGTTACCTAGCGGGCACTTGGACTACCTAGGTTAACGAACGGGCACTTGGTCTATCTAGGTCAACTAGCGGGCCCTTGTACTATGTAGGTTAACTATCGAGCACTTGGACAATCTAGGTTAACTAGCGGGCACTTGGACTATCAAAGTTAACAAGTTAGCCCTTGGACTATGTAGGTTAACTAGACGGCCCTTGGACTATCTACGTTACCTAGCGGGCACATGGACTATATAGGTTACCTAGAGGGCACTTGGACTATGTAGGTTACCTAGTGGGCACTTGGACTTTCTAGGTTAACGAACGGGCACTTGTAATATGCTGGTAACCTAGCAGGCACTTGGACTGTCTAGGTAACCTAGCGGGCACTTTGACTAACTAGGTTACATAGCGGGCACTTGGACTATGTAGGTTAACTAGTGAGCACTTGGACTCTAGGTTACCTAGCGGGCACTTGGACTATCTAGGTTACCTAGCGGGCCCTTGGACTATGTAGGTTACCTAGTGGGCACTTGGACTATCTAGGTTAACGAACGGTCACTTGGACTATGTAGGTAACCTAGCGGGCACTTGGACAGTCTAGGTTACCTAGCGGGCACTTGGACTACCTAGGTCAACGAACGGGCACTTTGTCTATCTAGGTCAACTAGCGGGACCTTGTACTATGTAGGTTAACTAGCAAGCACTTGGACTATCTAGGTTAACTAGCGGACCTTGGACTATGTAGGTTAACTAGCGGGCCCTTGGACTATGTATGTTAACTAGCGGGCACTTCGACTATCTAGGTTACCTAGCGGGCACTTGGACTATGTAGGTTCCCTAGCGGGCATTTGGACTATATAGATAACCTAGCGGGCACTTAGACTTTGTAGGTTACCTAGCGGGCACTTGGACTATCTAGGTTACCTAGCAGGCACTTTGACTATCTAGGTTGGACTATGTAGGTTGCCTAGCGGGCACTTGGATTATGTAGGTTAACGAACGGGCACTTGGACTATGTAGGTTACCTAGCCGCCATTTGGACTATCTAGGTTAGCTAACAGGCACTTGGACTATCTAGCTTCCCTAGCGGGCACTTGTACCATCTAGGTTACCTAGCTGGCACTTGGACTATGTAGGTCAACTAGCGGGCCCTTGGACTATCTAGGTTAGCTAACGGGCACTTAGATTATGTAGGTTAACTAGCGGCCCTTGGAATATGTAGGTTAACTAGCGGACACTTGCACTATGTAGGTTAACTAGCGGGCCCATGGACTATGTTGGTTTACTAGCGGGCCCTTGGACTATCTAGGTTCCCTAAAGGGCACTTGGACTATCTAGGTTACCGAACGGGCATTTGGACTATCTAGGTTACCTAGCGGGCACTTGGACTATGTAGGCTAACAAGGGGGCCCTTGGACGATCTAGGTTACCTAGCGGGCACTTGGACTATGTAGGTTACCTAGTGGGCACTTGCACTATCTAGCTTAACTAGCGGGCACTTGGACTCTCTAGGTTAACTAGCGTGCACTTGGACTATGTAGGTTCCTTAGCGGGCACTTGGACTATTTAGGTTAACTAGCGAGCACTTGGACTCTAGGTTACCTAGCGGGCACTTGGACTATCTAGGTTTCCTAGCGGGCACTTGGACTATCTAGGATAACGAACGGGCACTTAGACTATGTAGGTAACCGAGCGGGCACTTGGACAGTCTAGGTTACCTAGCGGGCACTTGGACAGTCTAGGTTAACGAACGGGCACGTGGAATATCTAGGTCAACTAGCGGGCCCTTGTACTATGTAGGTTAACTAGCGAGCACTTGGACTATTTGGGTTAACTAGCGGGCACTTGGAGTATCAAAGTTAACAACTGAGCCCTTGTACTATGTAGGTTACCTAGCGGGCACTTGGACTATTTAGTTTACCTAGAGGGCACTTGGACTATGTAGGTTACCTAGTGGGCACTTGGACTATCTAGGTTACCGAAAAGTCACTTGGACTATGTAGGTAACCTAGCGGGCACTTGGACAGTCTAGGTTACCTAGCGGGCACTTGGACTACCTAGGTTAACGAACGGGCACTTGGTCTATCTAAGTCAATTAGCGGGCCCTTGTACTATGTAGGTTAACTAGCGAGCACTTGGACTATCTAGGTTAACTAGCGGGCACTTGGACTATCAAAGTTAACAACTGAGCCCTTGTACTATGTAGGTTACCTAGCGGGAACTTGGATTATATAGTTTACCTAGAGGGCACTTGGACTATGTAGGTAAACTAGTGGGCACTTGGACTATCTAGGTTAACGAACGGGCACTTGGAATATGCAGGTAACCTAGCAGGCACTTGGACTGTCTAGGTAACCTAGCGGGCATTTTGACTAACTAGGTTACATAGCGGGCACTTGGACTATGTAGGTTAACTAGCGAGTACTTGGATTCTAGGTTACCTAGCGGGCACTTGGACTATCTAGGCTACCTAGCGGGCCCTTGGACTATGTAGGTTACCTAGTGGGCACTTGGACTATCTAGGATAACGAACGGTCACTTGGACTATGTAGGTAACCTAGCGATCACTTGGACAGTCCAGGTTACCTAGCGGGCACTTGGACTACCTAGGTTAACGAACGGGCACTTGGTCTATGTAGGTCAACTAGCGGGCCCTTGTACTATGTAGGTTAACTATCGAGCACTTGGACTATCTAGGTTAACTAGCGGGCACTTGGACTATCAAAGTTAACAAGTTAGCCCTTGGACTATGTAGGTTAACTAGCCACCCTTGGACTATCTAGGTTACCTAGCGGGCACTTGGACTATATAGGTTACCTAGAGGGCACTTGGACTATGTAGGTTACCTAGTGGGCACTTGGACTTTCTAGGTTAACGAACGGGCACTTGGAATATGCAGGTAACCTAGCAGGCACTGGGACTGTCTAGGTAACCTAGCGGGCACTTTGACTAACTAGGTTACATAGCGGGCACTTGGACTATGTAGGTTAACTAGCGAGCACTTGGACTCTAGGTTACCTAGCGGGCACTTGGACTATCTAGGTTACCTAGCGGGCCCTTGGACTATGTAGGTTACCTAGTGGGCACTTGGACTATCTAGGTTACCGAACAGTCACTTGGACTATGTAGGTAACCTAGCGGGCACTTGGACAGTCTAGGTTACCTAGCGGGCACTTGGACTACCTAGGTTAACGAACGGGCACTTGGTCTATCTAGGTCAACTAGCGGGCCCTTGTACTATGTAGGTTAACTAGCGAGCACTTGGACTATCTAGGTTAACTAGCGGGCCCTTGGACTATGTAGGTTACCTAGTGGGCACTTGGACTATCTAGGTTACCGAACAGTCACTTGGACTATGTAGGTAACCTAGCGGGCACTTGGACAGTCTAGGTTACCTAGCGGGCACTTGGACTACCTAGGTTAACGAACGGGCACTTGGTCTATCTAGGTCAACTAGCGGGCCCTTGTACTATGTAGGTTAACTAGCGAGCACTTGGACTATGTAGGTTAACTAGCGGACCTTGGACTATGTAGGTTAACTAGCGGGCCCTTGGACTATGTTTGTTAACTAGTGGGCACTTGGACGATCTAGGTTAACTAGAGGGCACTTGGACTATGTAGGTTCCCTAGCGGGCATTTGGACTATCTAGGTTACCTAGCAGGCACTTAGACTTTGTAGGTTACCTAGCGGGCACTTGGACTATCTAGGTTACCTAGCAGGCACTTTGACTATCTAGGTTGGAATATGTAGGTTGCCTAGCGAGCACTTGGATTATGTAGGTTCTCTATAGGGAACTTGGACTATGTAGGTTAACTAGCGGGCGTTGGACTGTCTAGGTTACCTAGCGGGCACTTGGATTATCTAGGTTAACGAACAGGCACTTGGACTATGTAGGTTACCTAGCCGCCACTTGGACTATATAGGTTAGCTAACAGGCACTTGGACTATCTAGCTTCCCTAGCGGGCACTTGTACTATCTAGGTTACCTAGCTGGCACTTGGACTATGTAGGTCAACTACCGAGCCCTTCGACTATCTAGGTTAGCTAACGGGCACTTAGATTATGTAGGTTAACTAGCGGGCACTTGGAATATGTAGGTTAACTAGCGGACACCTGCACTATGTAGGTTAACTAGCGGGCCCATGGACTATGTAGGTTTACTAGCGGGCCCTTGGACTATCTAGGTCCCCTAAAGGGCACTTGGACTATCTAGGTTACCGAACGGGCACTTGGACTATCTAGGTTACCTAGCGGGCACTTGGACTATGTAGGCTAAAAAGGGGGCCCTTGGACGATCTAGGTTACCTAGCGGGCACTTGGACTATGTAGGTTACCTAGTGGGCACTTGGACTATCTAGGTCAACTAGCGGGCACTTGGACCTCTAGGTTAACTAGCGTGCACTTGGACTATGTAGGTTCCTTAGCGGGCACTTGGACTATATAAGTTGCCTAGCGGGTACTTGGACTATTTAGGTTAACTAGCGTGCCCTTGGACTATCTAGGTTACGTAGCGGGCACTTGGTATATAGGTTAATTAGCGGGCACATGGACTATGTAGGTTAACTAGAGGACACTTGGACTATTCAGGTTAACTAGTGGACCCATGGACTTGTAGGATAACTAGCAGGCACTTGGACAATCTAGGTTAACTAGCGGGCACTTGGACGATCTAGGTTAACTAGCGGGCACTTGGACTATCAAAGTTATCAAGTGAGCCCTTGGACTATGTAGGTTAACTAGCGGGCCCGTGGACTACCTAGGTTACCTAGCGGGCACTTGGACTATATAGGTTACCTAGTGGGCACTTAGACTATCTAGGTTAACGAACGGGCACTTGGAATATGCAGGTAACCTAGCGGGCACTTGGACTGTCTAAGTTACCTAGCGGGCACATGGACATCTAGGTAACGAACGGGCTCTTGGACAATGTATGTTGCCTAGTGGGCACTTGGACTATGTAGGTTCCCTATTGGGTACTTGGAGTGTCTAGGTTAACTAGTGGGCAATTGGACTGTCTAGGTTACCTAGTGGGCACGTGGACTATGTACGTTCCCTAGCGGGCACTTTTGCTATCTACGTTACCTTGCGGGCACTTGGACTATGTAGGTTAACGAACGGGCACTTGGACTATGTAGTTTACCTAGCAGGCACTTGGACTATGTAGGTTAACTAGCGGGCACTTGGACTATTTAGGTTAACTAGTGGGCACTTGGACTATCTAGGTTAACTAGCGGACCCTTGGTCTATGTAGGTTAACTAGCAGGCCTTTGGACTATGTAAGTTAACTAGAGGGCACATTGATGATCCTGGTTAACTAGCGGGCACTTGGACTATCTAGGTTAACTAGCGGGCACTTGGACTATGTAGGTTACCTAGCGTGCCCTTGGACTATCTGGGTTACGTAGTGGGCACTTGGTATATAGGTTAATTAGCAGGCACAAGGACTATGTAGGTTAACTAGAGGACACTTGGACTATTTAGGTTAACTAGTGGACCCATGTATTGTAGGATAACTAGCAGGCACTTGGACAATCTAGGTTAACTAGCGGGCACTTGGACGATCTAGGTTAACTAGCGGGCACTTGGACTATCAAAGTTATCAAGTGAGCCCTTGGACTATGTAGGTTAACTAGCGGGCCCTTGGACTATCTAGGTTACCTAGCGGGCACTTGGACTATATAGGTTACCTAGCGGGCACTTGGACTATGTAGGTTACCTAGTGGGCACTTGGACTATCTAGGTTAACGAACGGGCACTTGGAATATGCAGGTAACCTAGCGGGCACTTGGACTGTCTAAGTTACCTAGCGGCACTTGGACATCTAGGTAACGAACGGGCTCTTGGACAATGTAGGTTGCCTAGTGGGCACTTGGACAATGTAGGTTCCCTATTGGGTACTTGGAGTGTCTAGGTTAACTAGTGGGCAATTGGACTGTCTAGGTTACCTAGTGGGCACGTGGACTATGTACGTTCCCTAGCGGGCACTTGGGCTATCTACGTTAC
Source organism: Tenrec ecaudatus (assembly GCF_050624435.1). Lineage (NCBI taxonomy): Eukaryota > Metazoa > Chordata > Mammalia > Afrosoricida > Tenrecidae > Tenrec > Tenrec ecaudatus. The sequence continues at coordinate 445,668 of NW_027457695.1, forward strand.
CTCGCGGGCACTTGGACTATGTAGGTTAACGAACGGGCACTTGGACTATGGAGTTTACCTAGCAGGCACTTGGACTATGTAGGTTAACTAGCGGGTACTTGGACTATTTAGGTTAACTAGCGGGCACTTGGACTATCTAGGTTAACTTCGGGCCCTTGGTCTATGTAGGTTAACTAGCAGGCCCTTGGACTATGTAAGTTAACTAGAGGGCACTTGGACGATCCTGGTTAACTAGCAGGCACTTGGACGATCTAGGTCAACTAGCGGGTACTTGGACTATCTAGGTTAACTAGCGGTCCCTTGGACTACGTAGGTTAACTAGCGTACACTTGCATTATGTAGGTTACCTAGCGGGCACTTGGACTATGTAGTTTAACTAGCAGGCACTTGCACTCTCTAGGTTACCTAGCGGGCACTTGGACTATGTACCTTCCCTAGCGGGCACTTGGACTGTCTAGGTTACCTAGTGGGCAATTGGACTATGTAGTTTACCTAGCAGGCAGTTGGACTATGTAGATTAACTAGCGGGCACTTGGACTATCTAGGTTACCTAGCGGGCACTTGTACGATGTACGTTTCCTAGCAGGCCCTTGGGATATCTACGTTACCTAGCGGGCACTTGGACTATGTAGGTTAACGAACGGGCATTGGACTATGTAGGTAACCTAGGGGTCACTTGGACTGTCTAGGTTACCTAGCGGGCACTTGGCTATGTAGGTTAACTAGCGGGCACTTGGACTATCTATGTTAACTAGCGGGCCCTTGGTCTATGTAGGTTAACTAGCAGGCCCTTGGACTATGTAAGTTACCTATCGGGCACATGGACTATCTAGGTTACCTAACGGGCACTTTGACTATCTAGGTTACATAGCGGGCACTTGGAATATGTAGGTTAACTAGCGAGCACTTGGACTCTAGGTTACCTAGCGGGCACTTGGACTATCTAGGTTTCCTAGCGGGCACTTGGACTATCTAGGTTAACGAACGGGCACTTGGACTATGTAGGTAACCTAGCGGGCACTTGGACAGTCTAGGTTACCTAGCGGGCACTTGGACATCTAGGTTAACGAACGGGCACGTGGAATATCTAGGACAACTAGCGGGCCCTTGTACTATGTAGGTTAACTAGCGAGCACTTGGACTATCTAGGTTAACTAGCGGGCACTTGGACTATCAAAGTTAACAACTGAGCCCTTGTACTATGTAGGTTACCTAGCGGGCACTTGGACTATCTAGCTTAACTAGCGGGCACTTGGACTCTCTAGGTTAACTAGCGTGCACTTGGACTATGTAGGTTCTTTAGCGGGCACTTGGACTATATAGGTTGCCTAGCGGGCACTTGGACTATTTAGGTTAACTAGCGTGCCCTTGGACTATCTAGGTTACGTAGCGGGCACTTGGTATATAGGTTAATTAGCGGTCACATGGACTATGTAGGTTAACTAGAGGACACTTGGACTATTTAGGTTAACTAGTGGACCCATGGACTTGTAGGATAACTAGCAGGCACTTGGACAATCTAGGTTAACTAGCGGGCACTTGGACGATCTAGGTTAACTAGCGGGCACTTGGACTATCAAAGTTATCAAGTGAGCCCTTGGACTATGTAGGTTAACTAGCGGGCCCGTGGACTATCTTGGTTACCTAGCGGGCACTTGGACTATATAGGTTACCTAGTGGGCACTTGGACTATCTAGGTTAACGAACGGGCACTTGGAATATGCAGGTAACCTAGCGGGAACTTGGACTGTCTAAGTTACCTAGCGGGCACTTGGACATCTAGGTAACGAACGGGCTCTTGGACAATGTAGGTTGCCTAGTGGGCACTTGGACTATGTAGGTTCCCTATTGGGTTTCTTGGAGTGTCTAGGTTAACTAGTGGGCAATTGGACTGTCTAGGTTACCTAGTGGGCACGTGGACAATGTACGTTCCCTAGCGGGCACTTGGGCTATCTACGTTACCTTGCGGGCACTTGGACTATGTAGGTTAACGAACGTGCACTTGGACTATGTAGTTTACCTAGCAGGCACTTGAACAATGTAGGTTAACTAGCGGGCACTTTGACTATTTAGGTTAACTAGCGGGCACTTGGACTATCTAGGTTAACTAGCGGACCCTTGGTCTATGTAGGTTAACTAGCAGGCCTTTGGACTATGTAAGTTAACTAGAGGGCACTTTGATGATCCTGGTTAACTAGCGGGCACTTGGACTATCGAGGTTAACCAGCGGGCACTTGGACTATGTAGGTTCCTTAGCGGGCACTTGGACTATATAGGTTGCTTAGCGGGCACTTGGACTATTTAGGTTAACTAGCGTGCCCTTGGACTATCTAGAATACGTAGCGGGCACTTGGTATATAAGTTAATTAGAGGGCAAAAGGACTATGTAGGTTAACTAGAGGACACTTGGACTATTTAGGTTAACTAGTGGACCCATGGACTTGTAGGATAACTAGCAGGCACTTGGACGATCTAGGTTAACTAGAGGGCACTTGGAAAATCAAAGTTAACAAGCGATCCCTTGGACTATGTAAGTTAACTAGCAGGCCCTTGGACTATCTAGGTTACCAAGCGGGCACTTGGACTATATAGGTTACCTAGCGGGCACTTGGACTATGTAGGTTACCTAGTGGGCACTTGGACTATCTAGGTAAACGAACGGGCACTTGGAATATGCAGGTAACCTAGCGGGCACTTGGACTGTCTAAGTTACCTAGCGGGCACTTGGACATCTAGGTAACGAACGGGCTCTTGAACAATGTAGGTTGCCTAGTGGGCACTTGGACTATGTAGGTTCCCTATTGGGTACTTGGAGTGTCTAGGTTAACTAGTGGGCAATTGGACTGTCTAGGTTACCTAGTGGGCACGTGGACTATGTACGTTCCCTAGCGGGCACTTGGGCTATCTACGTTACCTTGCGGGCACGTGGACTATGTAGGTTAACGAACGGGCACTTGGACTATGTAGTTTACCTAGCAGGCACTTGAACTATGTAGGTTAACTAGCGGGCACTTGGACTATTTAGGTTAACTAGCGGGCACTTGGACTATCTAGGTTAACTAGCGGACCCTTGGTCTATGTAGGTTAACTAGCAGGCCTTTGGACTATGTAAGTTAACTAGAGGGCACTTTGATGATCCTGGTTAACTAGCGGGCACTTGGACTATCTTGGTTAACTAGCGGGCACTTGGACTATCTAGGTTAACTAGCGGGCGCTTGGACTATGTAGGTTCCCTAGCGGCCATTTGAACTATATAGGTTACCTATAGGGCACTTGGATTATCTAGTTTAACTAACGGGCACTTGGACTATGTATGTTCCAGAGCGGGCAATTGGACTATGTAGGTTCCCTAGCGGGCACTTGTACTATCTAGGTTCCCTAAAGGGCACTTGGACTATCTAGGTAACCGAACGGGCACTTGGACTAATAGGTTCCCTAGCGGGCACTTGGACTATGTAGGTTAACTAGCGGACAATTGGACGATCTAGGTTAACTAGCGGACACTTGCACTATGTAGGTTACCTAGCGGGCACTTGGACTATCTAGGTTAACTAGCGGGCACTTTGACTGTGTAGGTTAACTAGTGGACACTTGCACTATGTAGGTTACCTAGCGGGCACTTGGACTATGTAGGTTAACAAGCAGGCCCTTGGACTATCTAGGTTACCTAGCAGGCATTTGGACTATGTAGTTTAACTAGCAGGCACTTGCACTCTCTAGGTTACCTAGCGGGCACTTGGACTATGTACCTTCCCTAGCGGGCACTTGGACTGTCTAGGTTACCTATTGGGCAATTGGACTATGTATGTTACCTAGTGGGCACTTGGACTATCTATGTTAACTAGCGGGCCCTTGGTCTATGTAGGTTAACTAGCAGGCCCTTGGACTATGTAAGTTACCTATCGGGCACTTGGACTATCTAGGTTACCTAACGGGCACTTTGACTATCTAGGTTACATAGCGGGCACTTGGACTATGTAGGTTAACTAGCGAGCACTTGGACTCTAGGTTACCTAGGGGGCACTTGGACTATCTAGATTACCTAGGGGGCCCTGGGACTATGTAGGTTTCCTAGCGGGCACTTGGACTATCTAGGTTAACGAACGGGCACTTGGACTATGTAGGTAACCTAGCGGGCATTTGGACAGTCTAGGTTACCTAGTGGGCACTTGGACTATCTAGGTTAACGAACGGGCACTTGGAATATCTAGGTCAGCTAGCGGGCCCTTGTACTATGTAGGTTAACTAGCTAACACTTGGACTATCTAGGTTAACTAGCGGGCACTTGGACTATCAAAGTTAACAACTGAGCCCTTGTACTATGTAGGTTACCTAGCGGGCACTTGGACTACATAGGTTACCTAGAGGGCACTTGGACTATGTAGGTTACCTAGTGGGTACTTGGACTATCTAGGTTAACGAACGGGCACTTGGAATATGCAGGTAACCTAGCAGGCACTTGGACTGTCTAGGTAACCTAGCGGGCACTTTGACTAACTAGGTTACATAGCAGGCACTTGGAGTATGTAGGTTAACTAGCGAGCACTTGGATTCTAGGTTACCTAGCGGGCACTTGGACTATCTAGTCTTCCTAGCAGGCCCTTGGACTATGTAGGTTACCTAGTGGGCACTTGGACTATCTAGGTTAACGAACGGTCACTTTGACTATGTAGGTAACCTAGCGATCAATTGGACAGTCCAGGTTACCTAGCGGGCACTTGGACTACCTAGGTTAACGAACGGGCACTTGGTCTATCTAGGTCAACTAGCGGGCCCTTGTACTATGTAGGTTAACTATCGAGCACTTGGACTATCTAGGTTAACTAGCGGGCACTTGGACTATCAAAGTTAACAAGTTAGCCCTTGGACTATGTAGGTTAACTAGCCGGCCCTTGGACTATCTAGGTTACCTAGTGGGCACTTGGACTATATAGGTTACCTAGAGGGCACTTGGACTATGTAGGTTACCTAGTGGGCACTTGGAATTTCTAGGTTAACGAACGGGCACTTGGAATATGCAGGTAACCTAGCAGGCACTTGGACTGTCTAGGTAACCTAGCGGGCACTTTGACTAACTAGGTTACATAGCGGGCACTTGGACTATGTAGGTTAACTAGCGAGCACTTGGACTCTAGGTTACCTAGTGGGCACTTGGACTATCTAGGTTAACGAACGGGCACTTGGAATATCTAGATCAGCTAGCGGGCCCTTGTACTATGTAGGTTAACTAGCGAGCACTTGGACTATCTAGGTTAACTAGCGGGCACTTGGACTATCAAAGTTAACAACTGAGCCCTTGTACTATGTAGGTTACCTAGCGGGCACTTGGACTACATAGGTTACCTAGAGGGCACTTGGACTATGTAGGTTACCTAGCGGGCACTTGGACTATCTAGGTAACCTAGCAGGCATTTTGACTAACTAGTTTACATAGCAGGCACTTGGACTATGTATGTTAACTAGCGAGCACTTGGATTCTAGGTTACCTAGCGGGCACTTGGACTATTTAGTTTACCTAGCGGGCCCTTGGACTATGTAGGTTCCCTAGCGGGCACTTGGACTTTGTATGTTCCCTACGGACACTTGAACTATGTAAGTTAACTACCGGGCACTTGGACTATGTAGGTTAACTAGCGGGCCCTTGGAGTATCTAGGTTACCTAGCGGGCACTTGGACTATGTAGGTTAACTACAAGGCACTTGCACTATCTAGGTTACCGAACCGGCATTTGGACTATGTAGGCAACCTAGCGGGCACTTGGAGAGTCTAGGTTACCTAGCGGGCACTTGGACTTCTATGTTAAAGAACGGGCACTTGGACTATGTATGTTGCATAGCGGGCAATTGGACTATTTAGGTTAGGTAACGGGCACAAGAACGATCTAGGTTACCTAGCTGGCACTTGAACTATCTACGTTATAGCGGGTTCTTGGAGTATGTAGCTTACCTAGCGGGCTGTTGGACTATCTAAGTTACCAAGCGGGCACTGGGACTATCTAGGTTAACTAACGGGCACTTGGAATATGTAGGTTCCCTAACGGGCGCTTGGACTATGTAGGTTCGCTAGCGAGCACTTGGACTATGTGCGTTCCCTAGCGGGCATTTGGACTATCTCGGTTAACTAAGGGGCACTTGCACTATGTAGGTTCCCTAGCGGGCACTTGGATTATATAGGTTCCCTATCGGGCACTTGGACTATGTAGGTTAACTAGCGGGCATTTGGACTATGTAGGTTAACTAGCGGGCACTTGGACTATATAGGTTCCCTCTCGGGCATTTGGACTATGTAGGTTACCTAGCGGGCCCTTGGACTATCTAGGTTACCTAGGGGGAACCTGGACTCTGTAGGTTAACTAGTGTGCACTTGGACTATCTAGGTTACCTAGCAGGCACTTGGACTATGTAGGTTAACTAGCGGGCACTTGGACTATCTAGGTTACCTAGCGGGCACTTGTACGATGTACGTTTCCTAGCGGGCCCTTGGGCTATCTACGTTACCTAGCGGGCACTTGGACTATGTAGGTTAACGAACGGGCACTTGGACTATGTAGGTAACCTAGAGGTCACTTGGACTGTCTAGGTTACCTAGCGGGCACATGGACGATGAAGGTTAACTAGCGGGCACTTGGACTATCTTTGTTAACTAGCGGGCCCTTGGTCTATGTAGGTTAACTAGCAGGCCCTTGGACTATGTAAGTTACCTATCGGGCACTTGGACTATCTAGGTTACCTAACGGGCACTTTGACTATCTAGGTTACATAGCGGGCACTTGGACTATGTAGGTTAACTAGAGAGCACTTGGACTCTAGGTTACCTAGCGGGCACTTGGACTATCTAGGTTTCCTAGCGGGCACTTGGACTATCTAGGTTAACGAACGGGCACTTGGACTATGTAGGTAACCTAGCGGGCACTTGGACAGTCTAGGTTACCTAGCGGGCACTTGGACTATGTAGGTTCACGAACGGGCACGTGGAATATCTAGGTCAACTAGCGGGCCCTTGTACTATGTAGGTTAACTAGCGAGCACATGGACTATCTACTTTAACTAGCGGGCACTTGGACTATCAAAGTTAACAACTGAGCCCTTGTACTATGTAGGTTACCTAGCGGGCACTTGGACTACATAGGTTACCTAGAGGGCACTTGGACTATGTAGGTTACCTAGTGGGCACTTGGACTATCTAGGTTAACGAACGGGCACTTGGAATATGCAGGTAACCTAGCAGGCACTTGGACTGTCTAGGTAAATTAGCGGGCATTTTCACTAACTAGGTTACATAGCGGGCACTTGGACTATGTAGGTTAACTAGCGAGCACTTGGATTCTAGGTTACCTAACGGGCACTTGGACTATCTAGGCTACCTGGCGGGCCCTTGGACTATGTAAGTTACCTAGTGGGCACTTGGACTATCTAGGTTAACGAACGGTCACTTGGACTATGTAGGTAACCTAGCGATCACTTGGACAGTCTAGGTTACCTAGCGGGCACTTGGACTACCTAGGTTAACGAACGGGCACTTGGTCTATCTAGGTCAACTAGCGGGCCCTTGTACTATGTAGGTTAACTATCGAGCACTTGGACTATCTAGGTTAACTAGCGGGCACTTGGACTATCAAAGTTAACAAGTTAGTCCTTGGACTATGTAGGTTAACTAGCCGGCCCTTGGACTATCTACGTTACCTAGCGGGCACATGGATTATATAGGTTACCTAGAGGGCAATTGGACTATGTAGGTTACCTAGTGGGCACTTGGACTTTCTAGGTTAACGAACGGGCACTTGTAATATGCTGGTAACCTAGCAGGCACTTGGACTGTCTAGGTAACCTAGCGGGCACTTTGACTAACTAGGTTACATAGCGTGCACTTGGACTATGTAGGTTAACTAGTGAGCACTTGGACTTTAGGTTACCTAGCGGGCACTTGGACTATCTAGGTTTCCTAGCGGGCCCTTGGACTATGTAGGTTACCTAGTGGGCACTTGGACTATCTAGGTTAACGAACGGTCACTTGGACTATGTAGGTAACCTAGCGGGCACTTGGACTGTCTAGGTTACCTAGTGGGCACTTGGACTACCTAGATTAACGAACGGGCACTTTGTCTATCTAGGTCAACTAGCGGGCCCTTGTACTATGTAGGTTAACTAGCGAGCACTTGGACTATCTAGGTTAACTAGCGGACCTTGGACTATGTAGGTTAACTAGCGGGCCCTTGGACTATGTATGTTAACTAGCGGGCACTTGGACTATCTAGGTTACCTAGCGGGCACTTGGACTATGTAGGTTCCCTAGCGGGCATTTGGACTATATAGATAACCTAGCGGGCACTTAGACTTTGTAGGTTACCTAGCGGGCACTTGGACTATCTAGGTTACCTAGCAGGCACTTTGACTATCTAGGTTGGACTATGTAGGTTGCCTAGCGGGCACTTGGATTATGTAGGTTAACGAACGGGCACTTGGACTATCTAGGTTACCTAGCAGGCACTTTGACTATCTAGGTTGGACTATGTAGGTTGCCTAGCGGGCACTTGGATTATGTAGGTTAACGAACGGGCACTTGGACTATGTAGGTTACCTAGCCGCCATTTGGACTATCTAGGTTAGCTAACAGGCACTTGGACTATCTAGCTTCCCTAGCGGGCACTTGTACTATCTAGGTTACCTAGCTGGCACTTGGACTATGTAGGTCAACTAGCGGGCCCTTTGACTATCTAGGTTAGCTAACGGGCACTTAGATTATGTAGGTTAACTAGCGGCCCTTGGAATATGTAGGTTAACTAGCGGACACTTGCACTATGTAGGTTAACTAGCGGGCCCATGGACTATGTTGGTTTACTAGCGGGCCCTTGGACTATCTAGGTTCCCTAAAGGGCACTTGGACTATCTAGGTTACCGAACGGGCACTTGGACTATCTAGGTTACCTAGCGGGCACTTGGACTATGTAGGCTAACAAGGGGGCCCTTGGACGATCTAGGTTACCTAGCGGGCACTTGGACTATGTAGGTTACCTAGTGGGCACTTGGACTATCTAGCTTAACTAGCGGGCACTTGGACTCTCTAGGTTAACTAGCGTGCACTTGGACTATGTAGGTTCCTTAGCGGGCACTTGGACAATATAGGTTGCCTAGCGGGCACTTGGACTATTTAGGTTAGCTAGCGTGCCCTTGGACTATCTAGGTTACGTAGCGGGCACTTGGTATATAGGTTAATTAGCGGGCACATGGACTATGTAGGTCAACTAGAGGACACTTGGACTATTTAGGTTAACTAGTGGACCCATGGACTTATAGGATAACTAGCAGGCACTTGGACAATCTAGGTTAAGTAGCGGGCACTTGGACTATCAAAGTTATCAAGTGAGCCCTTGGACTATGTAGGTTAACTAGCGGGCCCGTGGACTATCTAGGTTACCTAGCGGGCACATGGACTGTATAGGTTACCTAGTGGGCACTTGGACTATCTAGGTTAACGAACGGACACTTGGAATATGCAGGTAACCTAGCGGGCACTTGGACTGTCTAAGTTACCTAGCGGGCACTTGGACATCTAGGTAACGAACGGGCTCTTAGACAATGTAGGTTGCCTAGTGGGCACTTGGACTATGTAGGTTCCCTATTGGGTACTTGGAGTGTCTAGGTTAACTAGTGGGCAATTGGACTGTCTAGGTTACCTAGTGGGCACGTGGACTATGTACATTCCCTTGCGGGCACTTGGGCTATCTACGTTACCTTGCGGGCACTTGGAGTATATAGGTTAACGAACGGGCACTTGGACTATGTAGTTTACCTAGCAGGCACTTGGACTATGTAGGTTAACTAGCGGGCACGTGGACTATTTAGGTTACCTAGCGGGCACTTGGACTATCTAGGTTAACTAGCGGACCCTTGGTCTATGTAGGTTAACTAGCAGGCCTTTGAACTATGTAAGTTAACTAGAGGGCACTTTGATGATCCTGGTTAACTAGCGGGCACTTGGACTATCTAGGTTAACTAGCGGGCACTTGGACTATGTAGGTTCCTTAGCGGGCACTTGGACTATATAGGTTGCCTAGCGGACACTTGGACTATTTAGGTTAACTAGCGTGCCCTTGGACTATCTAGGTTACGTAGCGGGCACTTGTTATATAGGTTAATTAGCGGGCACAAGGACTATGTAGGTTAACTAGAGGACACTTGGACTATTTAGGTTAACTAGTGGACCCATGGACTTGTAGGATAACTAGCAGGCACTTGGACAATCTAGGTTAACTAGCGGGCACTTGGACGATCTAGGTTAACTAGCGGGCACTTGGACTATCAAAGTTATCAAGTGAGCCCTTGGACTATGTAGGTTAACTAACGGGCCTGTGGACTATCTAGGTTACCTAGCGGGCACTTGGACTATATTGGTTACCTAGCGGGCACTTGGACTATGTAGGTTACCTATTGGGTACTTGGAGTGTCTAGGTTAACTAGTGGGCAATTGGACTGTCTAGGTTACCTAGTGGGCACGTGGACTATGTACGTTCCCTAGCGTTCACTAGGGCTATCTACGTTACCTTGCGGGCACTTAGACTATGTAGGTTAATGAACGGGCACTTGGACTATGTAGTTTACCTAGCAGTTACTTGGACTCTGTAGGTTAACTAGCGGGCACTTGGACTCTTTAGGTTAACTAGCGGGCACTTGGACTATTTAGGTTACCTAGCATGCACTATGACTATCTAGGTTAACTAACGGGCACTTGGACTATGTAGGTTCCCTAGCGGGCACTTGGACTATGTATGTTCCCTATTGGGTACTTGGAGTGTCTAGGTTAACTAGTGGGCAATTGGACTGTCTAGGTTACCAGGTGGGCACGTGGACTATGTATGTTCCCTAGCGGGCACTTGGGCTATCTACGTTACCTTGCGGGCACTTGGACTATGTAGGTTAACGAACGGGCACTTGGACTATGTAGTTTAACTAGCAGGCACTTGGACTATGTAGGTTAACTAGCGGGCACTTGGACTATTTAGGTAAACTAGCGGGCACTTGGACTATCTATGTTAACTTCGGGCCCTTGGTCTATGTAGGTTAACTAGCAGGCCCTTGGACTATGTAAGTTAACTAGAGGGCACTTGGACGATCCTGGTTAACTAGCAGGCACTTGGACGATCTAGGTCAACTAGCGGGTACTTGGACTATCTAGGTTAACTAGCGGTCCCTTGGACTACATAGGTTAACTAGCGTACACTTGCATTATGTAGGTTACCTAGGGGGTACTTGGACTATCTGGGTTAACTAGCGGGCACTTGGACTATGTAGGTTAACTAGCGGACACTTGCACTATGTAGGTTACCTAGCGGGCACTTGGACTATGTAGGTTAACTAGCAGGCCCTTGGACTATCTAGGTTACCTAGCAGGCACTTGGACTATGTAGGTTAACTAGCGGGCACTAACACTCTCTAGGTTACCTAGCGGGCACTTGGACTATCTATGTTACCTAGTTGGCACTTGGACTATGTAGGTTACCTAGCGGACACTTGCATTATATAGGTTACCTAGCAGGCACTTGGACTATGAAGGTTAACTAGAGGACACTTGCACGATATAGGTTAACAAGTGGGCCCTTGGACTATGTAGGTTAACTAGCCGGCACTTGGACGATCTAGGTTAACTAGAGGGCACTTGGACGATCTGGTTAACGAGCGGGCAAGTGGACTATCAAAGTTAACAAGCGAGCCCTTGGACTATGTAGTTTAACTAGCGAGCCCTTGGACTATCTAGGTTACCTAGATAGCACTTGGACTATATAGGTTCCCTAGCGGGCACTTGGACTATCTAGGTTAACGAACGGGCATTTGGACTATGCAGGTAACCTAGCCGGCACTTGGACTGTCTAGGTTACATAGCAGGCACTTGGACTTCTAGGTTAACTAACGGGCACTTGGACTATATAGGTTCCCTAGCGGGCACTTGGACTATGTAGGTTCCCTATTGGGTACTTGGAGTGTCTAGGTTAACTAGTGGGCAATTGGACTGTCTAGGTTACCTAGTGGGCACGTGGACTATGTACGTTCCCTAGCGGGCACTTGGGCTATCTACGTTACCTTGCGGGCACTTGGACTATGTAGGTTAACGAACGGGCACTTGGACTATGTAGTTTACCTAGCAGGCACTTGGACTATGTAGGTTAACTAGCGGGCACTTGGACTATTTAGGTTAACTAGCGGGCACTTGGACTATCCAAGTTAACTAGCGGGCCCTTTGTCTATGTAGTTTACCTAGCAGGCCTTTGGACTATGTAAGTTAACTAGAGGGCACTTTGATGATCCTGGTTAACTAGCGGGCACTTGGACTATCTAGGTTAACTAGCGGGCACTTGGACTATCTAGGTTAACTAGCCGGCGCTTAGACTATGTAGGTTCCCTAGCGGCCATTTGAACTATATAGGTTACCTAGAGGGCACTTGGATTATCTAGGTTAACTAACGGGCACTTGGACTATGTATGTTCCAGAGCGGGCAATTGGACTATGTAGGTTCCCTAGCGGGCACTTGTACTATCTAGGTTCCCTAAAGGGCACTTGGACTATCTAGGTTACCGAACGGGCACTTGGACTAATAGGTTACCTAGCGGGCACTTGGACTATGTAGGTTAACTAGCGGACAATTGGACGATCTAGGTTAACTAGCGGACACTTGCACTATGTAGGTTACCTAGCGGGCACTTGGACTGTCTAGGTTAACTAGCGGGCACTTTGACTGTGTAGGTTAACTAGCGGACACTTGCACTATGTAGGTTACCTAGCGGGCACTTGGAGTATGTAGGTTAACAAGCAGGCCCTTGGACTATCTAGGTTACCTAGCAGGCACTTGGACTATGTTGTTCAACTAGCAGGCACTTGCACTCTCTAGGTTACCTAGCGGGCACTTGGACTATGTACCTTCCCTAGCGGGCACTTGGACTGTCTAGGTTACCTAGTGGGCACTTGGACTATGTAGTTTACCTAGCAGGCACTTGGACTATGTAGGTTAACTAGCGGGCACTTGGACTATCTAGGTTACCTAGCGGGCACTTGTAAGATGTACGTTTCCTAGCGGGCCCTTGGGTTATCTACGTTACCTAGCGGGCACTTGGACTATGTAGGTTAACGAACGGGCTCTTGGTCTATCTAGGTCAACTAGCGGGCCCTTGTACTATGTAGGTTAACTAGCGAGCACTTGGACTATCTAGGTTAACTAGCGGGCACTTGGACTATGTAGATTCCCTAGCGGGCATTTGGAGTATATAGATAACCTAGCGGGCACTTAGACTTTGTAGGTTACATAGCGGGCACTTGGACTATCTAGGTTACCTAGCAGGCACTTTGACTATCTAGCTTGGACTATGTAGGTTGCCTAGCGGGCACTTGGATTATGTAGGTTCTCTATAGGGAACTTGGACTATGTAGGTTAACTAGCGGGCGTTGGACTCTCTAGGTTACCTAGCGGGCACTTGGATTATCTAGGTTAACGAACGGGCACTTGGACTATGTAGGTTACCTAGCCGCCACTTGGACTATCTAGGTTAGCTAACAGGCACTTGGACTATCTAGCTTCCCTAGCGGGCACTTGTACTATCTAGGTTACCTAGCTGGCACATGGACTATGTAGGTCAACTAGCGGGCCCTTGGACTATCTAGGTTAGCTAACGGGCACTTAGATTATGTAGGTTAACTAGCGGGCACTTGGAATATGTAGGTGAACTAGCGGACACCCGCACTATGTAGGTTTACTAGCGGGCCCTTGGACTATCTAGGTTCCCTAAACGGCACTTGGACTATCTAGGTTACCGAACGGGCACTTGGACGATCTAGGTTACCTAGCGGGCATTGGACTATGTAGGTTACCTAGTGGTCACTTGTACTATCTAGGTTAACTAGCGGGCACTTGGACTCTCTAGGTTAACTAGCGTGCACTTGGACTATGTAGGTTCCTTAGCGGGCACTTGGACTATATAGGTTGCCTAGCGGGCACTTGGACTATTTAGGTTAACTAGCGTGCCCTTGGACTATCTAGGTTACGTAGCGGGCACTTGGTATATAGGTTAATTAGTGGGCACATGGACTATGTAGGTTAACTAGAGGACACTTGGACTATTTAGGTTAACTAGTGGACCCATGGACTTGTAGGATAACTAGCAGGCACTTGGACAATCTAGGTTAACTAGCGGGCACTTGGACTATCAAAGTTATCAAGTGAGCCCTTGGACTACGTAGGTTAACTAGCGGGCCCGTGGACTATCTAGGTTACCTAGCGGGCACTTGGACTATATAGGTTACCTAGCGGGCACTTGGACTATGTAGGTTACCTAGTGGGCACTTGGACTATCTAGGTTAACGAACGGGCAATTGGAATATGCAGGTAACCTAGCGGGCACTTGGATTGTCTAAGTTACCTAGTGGGCACTTGGACATCTAGGTAACGAACGGGCTCTTGGACAATGTAGGTTGCCTAGTGGGCACTTGGACTATGTAGGTTCCCTATTGGGTACTTGGATTATCTAGGTTAACTAGTGGGCAATTGGACTGTCTAGGGTACCTAGTGGGCACGTGGACTATGTACGTTCCCTAGCGGGCACTTGGGCTATCTACGTTACCTTGCGGGCACTTGGACTATGTAGGTTAACGAACGGGCACTTGGACTATGTAGTTTACCTAGCAGGCATTGGACAATGTAGGTTAACTAGCGGGCACTTGGACTATCTAGGTTAATTAGCGGTCCCTTGGTCTATGTAGGTTAACCTGCAGGCCTTTGGACTATGTAAGTTAACTAGAGGGCACTTTGATGATCCTGGTTAACTAGCGGGCACTTGGACTATCTAGGTTAACTAGCGGGCGCTTGGACTATGTAGGTTCCCTAGTGGCCATTTGAACTATATAGGTTACCTAGAGGGCACTTTGATTATCTAGGTTACCTAGCGGGCACTTGGACTATCTAGGGCAAAGAATGGGCACTTGGACTATGTAGGTTAACAAGCGAACACTTCGACTATCTAGGTTAGCTAACGGGCAATTGGACTATCTAGGTTACCTAGCGGGCACTTGGACTATGTAGGTTCCCTAGCGGGCACTTGGACTATTTAGGTTACCTAGCATGCACTATGACTATCTAGGTTAACTAACGGGCACTTGGACTACGTAGGTTCCCTAGCGGGCACTTGGTCTATGTAGGTTCCCTATTGGGTACTTGGAGTGTCTAGGCTAACTAGTGGGCAATTGGACTGTCTAGGTTACCTAGTTGGCACGTGGACTATGTACGTTCCCTAGCGGGCACTTGGGCTCTCTACGTTACCTTGCGGGCACTTGGAATATGTAGGTTAACGAACGGGCACTTGGACTATGTAGTTTAACTAGCAGGCACTTGGACTATGTAGGTTAACTACCGGCACTTTGACTATCTACGTTAACTAGCGGGCCCTTGGACTATGTAGATTCCCTAGCGGGCCCTTGGACTATGTTGATTCCCTAGCGGGCACTTGGACTATGTATGGTGCATAGCGGGCACTTGGACTATCTAGGTCAACTAGCGGGTACTTGGACTATCTAGGTTAACTAGCGGACCTTGGACTACGCAGGTTAACTAGCGGGCCCTTAGACTATGTAGGTTAACTAGCGTGCACTTGGTCTATCTAGGTTAACTAGCGGGCACTTGGATGATCAATGTTAACTAGCGGGCACTTGGACTATCTAGGTTAGCTAACGGGCACTTGGACTAAGTACGTCGCCTAGTGGGCACACGGACACTCTAGGTTAACTAACGGGCACTAGGACTATCTAGGTTAACTAACGGGCACTTGGACTATCTAGGTTACCTAGCTGGCACTAGGACTATGAAGGTTCCCTAGCAGGCACTAGGATTATCTTGGTTACCTAGCGGGCACTTGGACTATGTAGGTTAACTAGAGAGCATTTGGACTATGTAGGTTACCTAGCGGGCACTTGGACTATGTAGGTTTCCTATCGGGCACTTGGAAAATGTAGGTTAACTAGGGCGCACTAGAACAATGTAGGTTACCTAGCGGGCCCTTATACTATCTAGGTTACCTAGCGGGCATTTGGACTATGTAGTCTCCCTAGCGGTTTTTTGGACTATATAGATTACTTAGCGGGCACTTAGACTTTGTAGGTTACCTAGGGGGCACTTAGACTATCTAGGTTAATTACCAGGCACTTGAACTATCTACGTTACCTAGCGGGCACTTGGAGTATGTAGGTTACCTACCGGGCTGTTGGACTATCTAGGTTACCTAGCGGGCACTTGGACTACCTAGGTTAACTAACGGGCACTTGGACGATGTAGGTTCCCTAGCGGGCACTTGGATTATTTAGGTTCCGTATCGGGCACTTGGACTATGTAGGTTACCTAGCGGGCACTTGGACTATGTAGGTTCCCTATCGGGCACTTGGAGAATGTAGGTTAATTAGGGGGCACTAGGACAATGTAGGTTACCTAGCGGGCCCTTGGACTATCTAATTTACCTAGCGGGCCCTTGGACTATGTACATTAACTAGCGGCACTTGGACTATCTACATTAACTAGCGGGTCCTTGGACTATGTGAATTCCCTAGCGGGCACTTGGACTATGTATGTTCCAGAGCGGGCACTTGGACTATGTAGGTTCCCTAGCAGTCACTTGGACTATGTAGGTTCCAGAGCAGACACTTGGACTATCTAGGTTCCCTAGCGGGCACTTGGACTATGTAGGTTAATTAGCGGACACTTGGACAATCTAGGTTAACTAGCGGGTACTTGGATTATGTAGGTTAACTAGCGGGCCCTTGAACTATGTAGATTAACTAGCGGCACTTGGACTATCTACATTAACTAGCGGGCCCTTGGACTATGTAGATTGCCTAGCGGGCACTTGGACTATGTAGGTTCCCTAGCGGGCACTTGGACTTTGTATGTTCCCTACGGACACTTGAACTATGTAAGTTAACTACCGGGCACTTGGACTATGTAGGTTAACTAGCGGGCCCTTGGAGTATCTAGGTTACCTAGCGGGCACTTGGACTATGTAGGTTAACTACAAGGCACTTGCACTATCTAGGTTACCGAACCGGCATTTGGACTATGTAGGCAACCTAGCGGGCACTTGGAGAGTCTAGGTTACCTAGCGGGCACTTGGAATTCTATGTTAAAGAACGGGCACTTGGACTATGTATGTTGCATAGCGGGCAATTGGACTATTTAGGTTAGGTAACGGGCACAAGAACGATCTAGGTTACCTAGCTGGCACTTGAACTATCTACGTTATAGCGGGTACTTGGAGTATGTAGCTTACCTAGCGGGCTGTTGGACTATCTAAGTTACCAAGCGGGCACTGGGACTATCTAGGTTAACTAACGGGCACTTGGAATATGTAGGTTCCCTAACGGGCGCTTGGACTATGTAGGTTCGCTAGCGAGCACTTGGACTATGTGCGTTCCCTAGCGGGCATTTGGACTATCTCGGTTAACTAAGGGGCACTTGCACTATGTAGGTTCCCTAGCGGGCACTTGGATTATATAGGTTCCCTATCGGGCACTTGGACTATGTAGGTTAACTAGCGGGCATTTGGACTATGTAGGTTAACTAGCGGGCACTTGGACTATATAGGTTCCCTCTCAGGCATTTGGACTATGTAGGTTACCTAGCGGGCCCTTGGACTATCTAGGTTACCTAGGGGGAACCTGGACTCTGTAGGTTAACTAGTGTGCACTTGGACTATCTAGGTTACCTAGCAGGCACTTGGACTGTGTAGGTTAACTAGCGGGCACTTGGACTATCTAGGTTACCTAGCGGGCACTTGTACGATGTACGTTTCCTAGCGGGCCCTTGGGCTATCTACGTTACCTAGCGGGCACTTGGACTATGTAGGTTAACGAACGGGCACTTGCACTATGTAGGTAACCTAGGGGTCACTTGGACTGTCTAGGTTACCTAGTGGGCACATGGACGATGAAGGTTAACTAGCGGGCACTTGGACTATCTTTGTTAACTAGCGGGCCCTTGGTCTATGTAGGTTAACTAGCAGGCCCTTGGACTATGTAAGTTACCTATCGGGCACTTGGACTATCTAGGTTACCTAACGGGCACTTTGACTATCTAGGTTACATAGCGGGCACTTGGACTATGTAGGTTAACTAGCGAGCACTTGGACTCTAGGTTACCTAGCGGGCACTTGGACTATCTAGGTTTCCTAGCGGGCACTTGGACTATCTAGGTTAACGAACGGGCACTTGGACTATGTAGGTAACCTAGCGGGCATTTGGACAGTCTAGGTTACCTAGCGGGCACTTGGACTATGTAGGTTCACGAACGGGCACTTGGAATATCTAGGTCAACTAGCGGGCCCTTGTACTATGTAGGTTAACTAGCGAGCACTTGGACTATCTAGGTTAACTAGCGGGCACTTGGACTATCAAAGTTAACAACTGAGCCCTTGTACTATGTAGGTTACCTAGCGGGCACTTGGACTACATAGGTTACCTAGAGGGCACTTGGACTATGTAGGTTACCTAGTGGGCACTTGGACTATCTAGGTTAACGAACGGGCACTTGGAATATGCAGGTAACCTAGCAGGCACTTGGACTGTCTAGGTAAATTAGCGGGCATTTTGACTAACTAGGTTACATAGCGGGCACTTGGACTATGTAGGTTAACTAGCGAGCACTTGGATTCTAGGTTACCTAGCGGGCACTTGGACTATCTAGGCTACCTGGCGGGCCCTTGGACTATGTAAGTTACCTAGTGGGCACTTGGACTATCTAGGTTAACGAACTGTCACTTGGACTATGTAGGTAACCTAGCGATCACTTGGAAAGTCTAGGTTACCTAGCGGGCACTTGGACTACCTAGGTTAACGAACGGGCACTTGGTCTATCTAGGTCAACTAGCGGGCCCTTGTACTATGTAGGTTAACTATCGAGCACTTGGACTATCTAGGTTAACTAGCAGGCACTTGGACTATCAAAGTTAACAAGTTAGCCCTTGGACTTTGTAGGTTAACTATCCGGCCCTTGGACTATCTAGGTTACCTAGCGGGCACATGGACTATATAGGTTACCTAGAGGGCACTTGGACTATGTAGGTTACCTAGTGGGCACTTGGACTTTCTAGGTTAATGAACGGGCACTTGGCATATGCAGGTAACCTAGCAGGCACTTGGACTGTCTAGGTAACCTAGCGGGCACTTTGACTAACTAGGTTATATAGCGGGCACTTGGACTATGTAGGTTAACTAGCGAGCACTTGGACTCTAGGTTACCTAGCAGGCACTTGGACAGTCTAGGTTACTTAGCGGGCACTTGGACTACCTAGGTTAATGAACGGGCCCTTGGTCTATCTAGGTCAACTAGCGGGCCCTTGTACTATGCAGGTTAACTAGCGAGCACTTGGACTATCTAGGTTAACTAGCGGGCACTTGGACTATCTAGGTTACGTAGCGGGCACTTGGTATATAGGTTAATTAGCGGGCACATGGACTATGTAGGTTAACTAGAGGACACTTGGACTATTTAGGTTAACTAGTGGACCCATGGACTTGTAGGATAACTAGCAGGCACTTGGACAATCTAGGTTAACTAGCGGGCACTTGGACGATCTAGGTTAACTTTGGGCACTTGGACTATCAAAGTAATCAAGTGAGCCCTTGGACTATGTAGGTTAACTAGCGGGCACTTGGACTATCTAGGTTACCTAGCGGGCACTTGGACTATATAGGTTACCTAGTGGGCATTTGGACTATCTAGGTTAACGAACGGGCACTTGGAATATGCAGGTAACCTAGCGGGCACTTGGACTGTCTAAGTTACCTTGCGGGCACTTGGACATCTAGGTAACGAACGGGCTCTTGGACAATGTAGGTTGCCTAGTGGGCACTTGGACTATGTAGGTTCCCTATTGGGTACTTGGAGTGTCTAGGTTAACTAGTGGGCAATTGGACTGTCTAGGTTACCTAGTGGGCACGTGGACTATGTACGTTCCCTAGCGGGCACTTGGGCAATCTACGTTACCTTGCGGGCACTTGGACTATGTAGGTTAACGAACGGGCACTTGGACTATGTAGTTTACCTAGCAGGCACTTGGACTATGTAGGTTAACTAACAGGCCTTTGGACTATGTAAGTTAACTAGAGGGCACTTTGATGATCCTGGTTAACTAGCGGGCACTTGGACTATCGAGGTTAACTAGCGGGCACTTGGACTATGTAGGTTCCTTAGCGGGCACTTGGACTATATAGGTTGCCTATCGGGCACTTGGACTATTTAGGTTAACTAGCGTGCCCTTGGACTATCTAGGTTACGTAGCGGGCACTTGGTATATAGGTTAATTAGCGGGCACAAGGTCTATGTAGGTTAACTAGAGGACACTTGGACTATTTAGGTTAACTAGTGGACCCATGGACTTGTAGGATAACTAGCAGGCACTTGGACAATCTAGGTTAACTAGCGGGCACTTGGACTATCAAAGTTATCAAGTGAGCCCTTGGACTATGTAGGTTAACTAGCGGGCCCGTGGACTATCTAGGTTACCTAGCGGGCACTTGGACTATATAGGTTACCTAGCGGGCACTTGGACTATGTAGGTTACCTAGTGGGCACTTGGACTATCTAGGTTAACGAACGGGCACTTGGAATATGCAGGTAACCTAGCGGGCACTTGGATTGTCTAAGTTACCTAGTGGGCACTTGGACATCTAGGTAACGAACGGGCTCTTGGACAATGTAGGTTGCCTAGTGGGCACTTGGACTATGTAGGTTCCCTATTGGGTACTTGGAGTGTCTAGCTTAACTAGTGGGCAATTGGACTGTCTAGGTTACCTAGTGGCCACGTGGACTATGTACGTTCCCTAGCGAGCACTTGGGCTATCTACGTTACCTTGCGGGCACTTGGACTATGTAGGTTAACGAACGGGCACTTGGACTATGTAGTTTACCTAGCAGGCACTTGGACTATGTAGGTTAACTAGCGGGCACTTGGACTATCTAGGTTAACTAGCGGACCCTTGGTCTATGTAGGTTAACCTCCAGGCCTTTGGACTATGTAAGTTAACTAGAGGGCACTTTGATGATCCTGGTTAACTAGCGGGCACTTGGACTATCTAGGTTAACTAGCGGGCACTTTGACTATCTAGGTTAACTAACGGGCACTTGGACTATGTAGGTTGCCTAGCGAGCTCATGGACTATGAAGGTTCCCTAGCGGTTACTTGGACTGTCTAGGTTAACTAGTGGGCAATTGGACTGTCTAGGTTACCTAGTGGGCACGTGGAGTATGTACGTTCCCTAGCGGGCACTTGGGCTATCTACGTTACCTTGCGGGCACTTGGACTATGTAGGTTAACGAACGGGCACTTGGACTATGTAGTTTACCTAGCAGGCACTTGGACTATGTAGGTTAACTAGAGGGCATTTGGACTATGTAGGTTACCTAGCGGGCACTTGGACTATGTAGGTTTCCTATCGGGCACTTGGAAAATGTAGGTTAACTAGGGCGCACTAGAACAATGCAGGTTACCTAGCGGGCCCTTATACTATCTAGGTTACCTAGCGGGCATTTGGACTATGTAGTCTCCTAGCGGTTTTTTGGACTATATAGATTACTTAGCGGGCACTTAGACTTTGTAGGTTACCTAGGGGTCACTTAGACTATCTAGGTTACCTAGAAGGCACTTGAACTATCTACGTTACGTAGCGGGCACTTGGAGTATGTAGGTTACCTACCGGGCTGTTGGACTATCTAGGTTACCTAGCGGGCACTTGGACTATCTAGGTTAACTAACGGGCACTTGGACGATGTAGGTTCCCTTGCGGGCACTTGGATTATGTAGGTTCCGTATCGGGCACTTGGACTATGTAGGTTAACTAGCGGGCATTTGGACCATGTAGGTTACGTAGCGGGCACTTGGACTATGTAGGTTCCCTATCGGGCACTTGGAGAATGTAGGTTAATTAGGGGGCACTAGGACAATGTAGGTTACCTAGCGGGCCCTGGACTATCTAGCTTACCTAGCGGGCCCTTGGACTATATAGATTAACTAGCGGCACTTGGACTATCTACATTAACTAGCGGGCCCTTGGACTATGTGAATTCCCTAGCGGGCACTTGGACTATGTATGTTCCAGAGCGGGCACTTTGACTATGTAGGTTCCCTAGCAGTCACTTGGACTATGTAGGTTCCAGAGCAGACACTTGGACTATCTAGGTTCCCTAGCGGGCACTTGGACTATGTAGGTTAATTAGCGGACACTTGGACAATCTAGGTTAACTAGCGGGTACTTGGATTATGTAGGTTAACTAGCGGGCCCTTGAACTATGTAGATTAACTAGCGGCACTTGGTCTATCTTCATTAACTAGCGGGCCCTTGGACTATGTAGATTGCCTAGCGGGCACTTGGACTATGTAGGTTCCCTAGCGGGCACTTGGACTTTGTATGTTCCCTACGGACACTTGAACTATGTAAGTTAACTACCGGGCACTTGGACTATGTAGGTTAACTAGCGGGCCCTTGGAGTATCTAGGTTACCTAGCGGGCACTTGGACTATGTAGGTTAACTACAAGGCACTTGCACTATCTAGGTTACCGAACCGGCATTTGGACTATGTAGGCAACCTAGCGGGCACTTGGAGAGTCTAGGTTACCTAGCGGGCACTTGGACTTCTATGTTAAAGAACGGGCACTTGGACTATGTATGTTGCATAGCGGGCAATTGGACTATTTAGGTTAGGTAACGGGCACAAGAACGATCTAGTTTACCTAGCTGGCACTTGAACTATCTACGTTATAGCGGGTTCTTGGAGTATGTAGCTTACCTAGCGGGCTGTTGGACTATCTAAGTTACCAAGCGGGCACTGGGACTATCTAGGTTAACTGACGGGCACTTGGAATATGTAGGTTCCCTAACGGGCGCTTGGACTATGTAGGTTCGCTAGCGAGCACTTGGACTATGTGCGTTCCCTAGCGGGCATTTGGACTATCTCGGTTAACTAAGGGGCACTTGCACTATGTAGGTTCCCTAGCGGGCACTTGGATTATGTAGGTTCCCTATCGGGCACTTGGACTATGTAGGTTAACTAGCGGGCATTTGGACTATGTAGGTTAACTAGCGGGCACTTGGACTATATAGGTTCCCTCTCGGGCATTTGGACTATGTAGGTTACCTAGCGGGCCCTTGGACTATCTAGGTTACCTAGGGGGAACCTGGACTCTGTAGGTTAACTAGTGTGCACTTGGACTATCTAGGTTACCTAGCAGGCACTTGGACTATGTAGGTTAACTAGCGGGCACTTGGACTATCTAAGTTACCTAACGAGCACTTGGACTATGTACGTTACCTAGCGGGCAATAGGACTATGTACGTTTCCTAGCGGGTACTTGGACTAGTAGGTTCCCTAGCGGGCACTTGGTCCATCTAGGTTAACTAGCGGGCACTTGGACTATCTAGGTTTATTAGCGAGCACTTGGACTATCTAGGATAACTAGCGGCCACTTGGACTATTAGGGCCCCTAGCGGGCATTTGGACTATATTAGTTATCTAGCGGGCACTTGGACTATGTAGGTTAACGAACGGGCACTTGGACTATGTAGGTAACCTAGTGGTCACTTGAACTGTCTTGGTTACCTAGCGGGCACTTAGAGTATGTAGGTTAAGTAGCGGGCACTTAGACTATCTAGGTTAACTAGCGGGCCCATGGACTATGTACGTTTCCTAGTGGGTACTTGGACTAGTAGGTTCCCTAGCGTGCACTTGGTCTATCTAGGTTAACTAGCGGGCACTTGGACTATCTAGGTTACCTAGCCAGCACTTGGACTATCTAGGTTACCTAGCAGGAACTTGGACTATCTAGGTTAACTAGCGGGCACTTGGACTATGTAGTTTCCCTAGCGGGCATTTGGACTCTTTAGGTTACCTAGCGGGCACTTGGACTATGTAGGTTACCTAGCGGGCACTTGGACTATCTAGGTTACCTAGCAGGCACTTTGACTATCTAGGTTAACTAACGGGCACTTGGACTATGTAGGTTGCCTAGCGGGCAATTGGATTATGTAGGTTGCCTATCGGGCACTTGGACTATGTAGTTAACTATCGGGCACTTCGACTGTCTAGGTTACCTAGTGGGCATTTGGATTATCTAGGTTAACGAACGGGCAATTGGATTATCTAGGTTAACGAACGGGCACTTGGACTATGTAGGTCAACTAGCGGGCCTTTGGACTATCTAGGTTAGCCAACGGGCACTTAGATTATGTAGGTTAACTAGCGGGAACTTGGAATATGTAGGTTAAGTAGCGGACACTTGCACTATGAAGGTCAACTAGCGTGCCGATGGACTATGTAGGTTTACTATCGGGCCCTTGGACTATCTAGTTTTCCTAAAGGGCACTGGGACTATCTAGGTTACCTAGCGGGCACTTGGACTATGTAGGCTACCTAGGGGGCCCTTTGACGATCTAGTTTACCCAGCGAGTACTTGAACTATCTAGGTTAACTAGCGGGCACTTGGACTATGTACGTTCCCTAGCGGGCACTTGGACTATCTATGTTCACTAGCGGGCACTTGGAATATGTAGGTTAACTAGCGGACACTTGCACTATGTAGGTTACCTAGCAGGCACTTTGACTATCTAGGTTAACTATCGGGCACTTGGACTATCTAGTATAACTAGCGTGCACTTGGACTATGTAGGTTCCTAAGCGGGCACTTGGACTATGTAGGTCAACTAGCGGGCCCTTGGACTATCTAGGTTAGCCAACGGACACTTAGATTATGTAGGTTAACTAGCGGGCACTTGGAATATGTAGGTAAAGTAGCGGACACTTGCACTATGAAGGTTAACTAGCGGGCCCATGGACTATGTAGGTTTACTAGCGGGCCCTTGGACTATCTAGGTTCCCTAAAGGGCACTTGGACTATCTAGGTTACCGAACGGGAACTTGGATTATCTAGGTTACCTAGGAGGCACTTGGATTATGTAGGCTAACTAGGGGGCCCTTGGACGATCTAGGTTACCTAGCGGGCACTTGCCGTATCTAGGTTACCTAGCGGGCACTTGGACTATGTACGTTCCCTAGTGGACACTTGGACTATCTATGTTAACTAGCGGACACTTGGAATATGAAGGTTAACTAGCGGACACTTACACTATGTAGGTTACCTAGCAGGCACTTGGACTATCTAGGTTAACTAGCGGGCACTTGGACTATCTAGGATAACTAGCGTGCACTTGGACTATGTAGGTTCCTTAGCGGGCACTTGGACTATCTAGGTTGCCTAGTGGGCACTTGGACGATATATGTTAAATAGCGTGCCCTTGGAATATCTAGGTTACGTAGCGGGCACTTGGTATATAGGTTAACTAGCGGGCGCATGGTCTATGTAGGTTAACTAGAGGACAATTGGACTATCTAGTTTAACTAGTGGGCCCTTGGACTATGTAGGTTAACTAGCGGGCTCTTGGAAGATCTAGGTTAACTAGCGGGCACTTGGACTATCAAAGTGAACAAGTGAGCCCTTGGACTAGGTAGGTTAACTAGTGGGCCCTTGGACTATCTAGGTTACCTAGCGGGCACTTGGACTATATAGGTTACCTAGAGGGCACTTGGACTATGTAGATTACCTAGTGGGCACTTGGACTATCTATGTTAACGAATGGGCACTTGGAATATGCAGGTAACCTAGCGGGCACTTGGACTGTCTAGGTTACCTAGTGGGCACTTGGACTTCTAGGTTAACGAACGGGCTCTTGGACTATGTAGGTTACCTAGCGGGCACTTGGACTATCTAGGTTAGGTAACGGGCACTTGGACTATCTAGGTTACGTAGCGGGAACTTGGACAATGTAAGTTACCTAGCGGGCACTTGAACTATCTACGTTGCCCAGCGGTTTCTTGTAGTATGTAGGTTACCTAGCGGCTTTGGGACTATCTAGGTTAACTAACGGGCACTTGGACGATGTAGGTTCCCTATCGGGCACTTGGACTAGGTAGGTTCCCTAGCAGGCACTTGGTCTATCTAGGCTAACTAGCGGGCACTTGGACTATCTAGGTTAACTAGCGAGCACTTGGACTATCTAGGATAACTAGGGGCCACTTGGATTATTAGGGTCCCTAGCGGGCATTTGGACTATATAGGTTACCTAGCGGGCCCTTGGACTATGTAGGTTTCCTAGCGGACACTTGGACTATCTAGGTTAACGAACGGGCACTTGGACTATGTAGGTAACCTAGAGGGCACTTGGACAGTCTAGGTTACCTAGCGGGCACATGGCCTATCTAGGTTACCTAGCGGGCACTTGGACAATGTAGGTTACCTAGCGGGCACTTGGACTATGTAGGATCCCTATCGGATATTTGGACAACTTAGCTTACCTAGCGGGCACTTGGACTATCTAGGTTAACTAGCGGACCTTTGGACTATGTAGGTTAACTAGCGGGCACGTGGACGATCTAGGTTAACTAGAGGGCACTTGGACTATCTAGGTTAACTAGCGTGCACTTGGACTATCTAGGTTAACTGGCGGGCACATGGATGATCAATGTTAACTAGCGGGCACTTGGACTATCTAGGTTAGCTAATGGGCACATGGACTAAGTACGTCCCCTAGTGGGCACTTGGACTATCTAGCTTAACTAATGAGCACTTGGACTATCTAGGTTACCTAGCAGGCACTTGGACTATGAAGGTACCCTAGGGGGCACTTGGATTATCTAGGTTACCCAGCGGGCACTTGGACTATGTAGGTCAACTAGCGGGCCCTTGGACTATTTAGGTTAGCTAACTGGCACATGGACTATGTAGGTTAACTAGCGGACACTTGCATGATCTAGGTTAACTAGCGGGCTCTTGCACTATGTAGGTTAACTAGCGGGCCCATTGACTATATAGGTTAACTAGCGGGCACTTGGACGATATAGGTTAACTAGCGGGCACTTGGACGATATAGGTTAACTAGCGGACACTTGGATTATCTAGGTTACCTAGCGGGCACTTGGACTATGTAGGTTCCTTAGCGGGCATGTGGACTATATAGATAACCTAGCGGGCACTTAGACTTTGTAGGTTACCTAGCAGGCACTTGGACTATCTAGGTTACCTAGCTGGCACTTGAACTATCTACGTTGCCTAGCGGGTTCTTGGAGTATGTAGGTTACCTAGCGGGCTGTTGGACAATCTAGGTTACCTAGCAGGCATTGGACTATCTAGGTTAACTAACGGGCACTTGGACTATGTAGGTTCCATAGCGGGCCCTTGGAATATGTAAGTTCCCTAGCGGGCACTTGGACTAGGTAGTTTCCCTAGCGGGCACTTGGCCTATTTAGGTTAACTAGCGGGCACTTGGACTATGTAGGTTACCTAGCAGGCACTTTGACTATCTAGGTTAACTATCGGGCACTTGGACTATCTAGTATAACTAGCGTGCACTTGGACTATGTAGGTTCCTAAGCGGGCACTTGGACTATGTAGGTCAACTAGCGGGCCCTTGGACTATCTAGGTTAGCCAACGGACACTTAGATTATGTAGGTTACCTAGCAGGCACTTGGACTATCTAGGTTACCTAGCTGGCACTTGAACTATCTACGTTGCCTAGCGGGTTCTTGGAGTATGTAGGTTACCTAGCGGGCTGTTGGACAATCTAGGTTACCTAGCAGGCATTGGACTATCTAGGTTAACTAACGGGCACTTGAACTATCTAGGTTAACTAGCGGGCACTTGGACTATGTACGTTCCCTAGCGGGCACTTGGACTATCTATGTTCACTAGCGGGCACTTGGAATATGTAGGTTAACTAGCGGACACTTGCACTATGTAGGTTACCTAGCAGGCACTTTGACTATCTAGGTTAACTATCGGGCACTTGGACTATCTAGTATAACTAGCGTGCACTTGGACTATGTAGGTTCCTAAGCGGGCACTTGGACTATGTAGGTCAACTAGCGGGCCCTTGGACTATCTAGGTTAGCCAACGGACACTTAGATTATGTAGGTTAACTAGCGGGCACTTGGAATATGTAGGTAAAGTAGCGGACACTTGCACTATGAAGGTTAACTAGCGGGCCCATGGACTATGTAGGTTTACTAGCGGGCCCTTGGACTATCTAGGTTCCCTAAAGGGCACTTGGACTATCTAGGTTACCGAACAGGAACTTGGATTATCTAGGTTACCTAGGAGGCACTTGGACTATGTAGGCTAACTAGGGGGCCCTTGGACGATCTAGGTTACCTAGCGGGCACTTGCCGTATCTAGGTTACCTAGCGGGCACTTGGACTATGTACGTTCCCTAGTGGACACTTGGACTATCTATGTTAACTAGCGGGCACTTGGAATATGAAGGTTAACTAGCGGACACTTACACTATGTAGGTTACCTAGCAGGCACTTGGACTATCTAGGTTAACTAGCGGGCACTTGGACTATCTAGGATAACTAGCGTGCACTTGGACTATGTAGGTTCCTTAGCGGGCACTTGGACTATCTAGGTTGCCTAGTGGGCACTTGGACGATATATGTTAAATAGCGTGCCCTTGGAATATCTAGGTTACGTAGCGGGCACTTGGTATATAGGTTAACTAGCGGGCGCATGGTCTATGTAGGTTAACTAGAGGACAATTGGACTATCTAGTTTAACTAGTGGGCCCTTGGACTATGTAGGTTAACTAGCGGGCTCTTGGAAGATCTAGGTTAACTAGCGGGCACTTGGACTATCAAAGTGAACAAGTGAGCCCTTGGACTAGGTAGGTTAACTAGTGGGCCCTTGGACTATCTAGGTTACCTAGCGGGCACTTGGACTATATAGGTTACCTAGAGGGCACTTGGACTATGTAGATTACCTAGTGGGCACTTGGACTATCTATGTTAACGAATGGGCACTTGGAATATGCAGGTAACCTAGCGGGCACTTGGACTGTCTAGGTTACCTAGTGGGCACTTGGACTTCTAGGTTAACGAACGGGCTCTTGGACTATGTAGGTTACCTAGCGGGCACTTGGACTATCTAGGTTAGGTAACGGGCACTTGGACTATCTAGGTTACGTAGCGGGAACTTGGACAATGTAAGTTACCTAGCGGGCACTTGAACTATCTACGTTGCCCAGCGGTTTCTTGTAGTATGTAGGTTACCTAGCGGCTTTGGGACTATCTAGGTTAACTAACGGGCACTTGGACGATGTAGGTTCCCTATCGGGCACTTGGACTAGGTAGGTTCCCTAGCAGGCACTTGGTCTATCTAGGCTAACTAGCGGGCACTTGGACTATCTAGGTTAACTAGCGAGCACTTGGACTATCTAGGATAACTAGGGGCCACTTGGATTATTAGGGTCCCTAGCGGGCATTTGGACTATATAGGTTACCTAGCGGGCCCTTGGACTATGTAGGTTTCCTAGCGGACACTTGGACTATCTAGGTTAACGAACGGGCACTTGGACTATGTAGGTAACCTAGAGGGCACTTGGACAGTCTAGGTTACCTAGCGGGCACATGGCCTATCTAGGTTACCTAGCGGGCACTTGGACAATGTAGGTTACCTAGCGGGCACTTGGACTATGTAGGATCCCTATCGGATATTTGGACAACTTAGCTTACCTAGCGGGCACTTGGACTATCTAGGTTAACTAGCGGACCTTTGGACTATGTAGGTTAACTAGCGGGCACGTGGACGATCTAGGTTAACTAGAGGGCACTTGGACTATCTAGGTTAACTAGCGTGCACTTGGACTATCTAGGTTAACTGGCGGGCACATGGATGATCAATGTTAACTAGCGGGCACTTGGACTATCTAGGTTAGCTAATGGGCACATGGACTAAGTACGTCCCCTAGTGGGCACTTGGACTATCTAGCTTAACTAATGAGCACTTGGACTATCTAGGTTACCTAGCAGGCACTTGGACTATGAAGGTACCCTAGGGGGCACTTGGATTATCTAGGTTACCCAGCGGGCACTTGGACTATGTAGGTCAACTAGCGGGCCCTTGGACTATTTAGGTTAGCTAACTGGCACATGGACTATGTAGGTTAACTAGCGGACACTTGCATGATCTAGGTTAACTAGCGGGCTCTTGCACTATGTAGGTTAACTAGCGGGCCCATTGACTATATAGGTTAACTAGCGGGCACTTGGACGATATAGGTTAACTAGCGGGCACTTGGACGATATAGGTTAACTAGCGGGTACTTGGATTACCTAGGTTCGCTAGCGGGCTCTTGCACTATGTAGGTTAACTAGAAGGCACATTGACTATTTAGGTTAACTAGCGGGCACTTGGACGATCTAGGTTAACTAGCGGGCACTTGGACGATATAGGTTAACTAGCGGACACTTGGATTATCTAGGTTACCTAGCGGGCACTTGGACTATGTAGGTTCCTTAGCGGGCATGTGGACTATATAGATAACCTAGCGGGCACTTAGACTTTGTAGGTTACCTAGCAGGCACTTGGACTATCTAGGTTACCTAGCTGGCACTTGAACTATCTACGTTGCCTAGCGGGTTCTTGGAGTATGTAGGTTACCTAGCGGGCTGTTGGACAATCTAGGTTACCTAGCAGGCATTGGACTATCTAGGTTAACTAACGGGCACTTGGACTATGTAGGTTCCATAGCGGGCCCTTGGAATATGTAAGTTCCCTAGCGGGCACTTGGACTAGGTAGTTTCCCTAGCGGGCACTTGGCCTATTTAGGTTAACTAGCGGGCACTTGGACTATCTAGGTTAACTAGCGGGCACTTGGACTATCTATGTTAACTAGCGGGCACTTGGAATATGTCGGTTAACTAGCTGACACTTGCACTATGTAGGTTACCTAGCAGGCACTTGGACTATCTAAGTTAACTAGCGGGCACTTGGACTATCTAGGATAACTAGCGTGCACTTGGACTATGTAGGTTCCTTAGCGGGCACTTGGACTATCTAGGTTGCCTAGCGGGCACTTGGACGATATAGGTTAAATAGCGTGCCCTTGGAATATCTTGGTTAGGTAGCGGGCACTTGGTATATAGGTTAACTAGCGGGCACTTGGGCTATCTAGGTTAACTAGCGAGCACTTGGACTATCTAGGATAACTAGCGACCACTTGGACTATTAGGGTCCCTACCTAGCGGGCATTTGGACTATATAGGTTACCTAGCGGGCACTTGGACTATGTAGGTTAACGAACGGGCACTTGGACTATGTAGGTAACTTAGTGGTCACTTGAACTGTCTTGTTTACCTAGAGGGCACTTAGACTATGTAGGTTAACTTGCGGGCACTTGGACTATCTAGGTTAACTAGCGGGCCCTTGGACGATATAGGTTAACTAGCGGACACTTGGATTATCTAGGTTACTTAGCGGGCACTTGGACTATGTAGGTTCCTTAGCGGGCATGTGGACTATATAGATAACCTAGCGGGCACTTAGACTTTGAAGGTTACCTAGCAGGCACTTGGACTATCTAGGTTACCTAGCTGGCACTTGAACTATCTACGTTGCCTAGCGGGTTCTTGGAGTATGTAGGTTACCTAGCGGGCTGTTGGACAATCTAGGTTACCTAGCAGGCATTGGACTATCTAGGTTAACTAACGGGCACTTGGACTATGTAGGTTCCATAGCGGGCCCTTGGAATATGTAAGTTCCCTATCGGGCACTTGGACTAGGTAGTTTCCCTAGCGGGCACTTGGTCTATTTAGGTTAACTAGCGGGCACTTGGACTATCTAGGTTAACTAGCGGGCACTTGGACTATCTATGTTAACTAGCGGGCACTTGGAATATGTCGGTTAACTAGCTGACACTTGCACTATGTAGGTTACCTAGCAGGCACTTGGACTATCAAAGTTAACAAGTTAGCCCTTGGACTTTGTAGGTTAACTATCCGGCCCTTGGACTATCTAGGTTACCTAGCGGGCACATGGACTATATAGGTTACCTAGAGGGCACTTGGACTATGTAGGTTACCTAGTGGGCACTTGGACTTTCTAGGTTAATGAACGGGCACTTGGCATATGCAGGTAACCTAGCAGGCACTTGGACTGTCTAGGTAACCTAGCGGGCACTTTGACTAACTAGGTTATATAGCGGGCACTTGGACTATGTAGGTTAACTAGCGAGCACTTGGACTCTAGGTTACCTAGCAGGCACTTGGACAGTCTAGGTTACTTAGCGGGCACTTGGACTACCTAGGTTAATGAACGGGCCCTTGGTCTATCTAGGTCAACTAGCGGGCCCTTGTACTATGCAGGTTAACTAGCGAGCACTTGGACTATCTAGGTTAACTAGCGTGCCCTTGGACTATCTAGGTTACGTAGCGGGCACTTGGTATATAGGTTAATTAGCGGGCACAAGGTCTATGTAGGTTAACTAGAGGACACTTGGACTATTTAGGTTAACTAGTGGACCCATGGACTTGTAGGATAACTAGCAGGCACTTGGACAATCTAGGTTAACTAGCGGGCACTTGGACTATCAAAGTTATCAAGTGAGCCCTTGGACTATGTAGGTTAACTAGCGGGCCCGTGGACTATCTAGGTTACCTAGCGGGCACTTGGACTATATAGGTTACCTAGCGGGCACTTGGACTATGTAGGTTACCTAGTGGGCACTTGGACTATCTAGGTTAACGAACGGGCACTTGGAATATGCAGGTAACCTAGCGGGCACTTGGATTGTCTAAGTTACCTAGTGGGCACTTGGACATCTAAGTAACGAACGGGCTCTTGGACAATGTAGGTTGCCTAGTGGGCACTTGGACTATGTAGGTTCCCTATTGGGTACTTGGAGTGTCTAGGTTAACTAGCGGGCACTTGGACTATCTAGGTTAACTAGCGGACCTTTGGACTATGTAGGTTAACAAGCGGGCACGTGGACGATCTAGGTTAACTAGAGGGCACTTGGACTATCTAGGTTAACTAGCGTGCACTTGGACTATCTAGGTTAACTGGCGGGCACATGGATGATCAATGTTAACTAGCGGGCACTTGGACTATCTAGGTTAGCTAATGGGCACATGGACTAAGTACGTCCCCTAGTGGGCACTTGGACTATCTAGCTTAACTAATGAGCACTTGGACTATCTAGGTTACCTAGCAGGCACTTGGACTATGAAGGTACCCTAGGGGGCACTTGGATTATCTAGGTTACCCAGCGGGCACTTGGACTATGTAGGTCAACTAGCGGGCCCTTGGACTATTTAGGTTAGCTAACTGGCACATGGACTATGTAGGTTAACTAGCGGACACTTGCATGATCTAGGTTAACTAGCGGGCTCTTGCACTATGTAGGTTAACTAGCGGGCCCATTGACTATGTAGGTTAACTAGCGGGCACTTGGACGATATAGGTTAACTAGCGGGCACTTGGACGATATAGGTTAACTAGCGGGTACTTGGATTACCTAGGTTCGCTAGCGGGCTCTTGCACTATGTAGGTTAACTAGAAGGCACATTGACTATTTAGGTTAACTAGCGGGCACTTGGACGATCTAGGTTAACTAGCGGGCACTTGGACGATATAGGTTAACTAGCGGACACTTGGATTATCTAGGTTACCTAGCGGGCACTTGGACTATGTAGGTTCCTTAGCGGGCATGTGGACTATATAGATAACCTAGCGGGCACTTAGACTTTGTAGGTTACCTAGCAGGCACTTGGACTATCTAGGTTACCTAGCTGGCACTTGAACTATCTACGTTGCCTAGCGGGTTCTTGGAGTATGTAGGTTACCTAGCGGGCTGTTGGACAATCTAGGTTACCTAGCAGGCATTGGACTATCTAGGTTAACTAACGGGCACTTGGACTATGTAGGTTCCATAGCGGGCCCTTGGAATATGTAAGTTCCCTAGCGGGCACTTGGACTAGGTAGTTTCCCTAGCGGGCACTTGGCCTATTTAGGTTAACTAGCGGGCACTTGGACTATCTAGGTTAACTAGCGGGCACTTGGACTATCTATGTTAACTAGCGGGCACTTGGAATATGTCGGTTAACTAGCTGACACTTGCACTATGTAGGTTACCTAGCAGGCACTTGGACTATCTAAGTTAACTAGCGGGCACTTGGACTATCTAGGATAACTAGCGTGCACTTGGACTATGTAGGTTCCTTAGCGGGCACTTGGACTATCTAGGTTGCCTAGCGGGCACTTGGACGATATAGGTTAAATAGCGTGCCCTTGGAATATCTTGGTTAGGTAGCGGGCACTTGGTATATAGGTTAACTAGCGGGCACTTGGGCTATCTAGGTTAACTAGCGAGCACTTGGACTATCTAGGATAACTAGCGACCACTTGGACTATTAGGGTCCCTACCTAGCGGGCATTTGGACTATATAGGTTACCTA
Source organism: Tenrec ecaudatus (assembly GCF_050624435.1). NCBI lineage: Eukaryota > Metazoa > Chordata > Mammalia > Afrosoricida > Tenrecidae > Tenrec > Tenrec ecaudatus. Next base: position 479,965 of record NW_027457695.1, read on the forward strand.
GCGGAACTTGGACTATGTAGGTTAACGAACGGGCACTTGGACTATGTAGGTAACTTAGTGGTCACTTGAACTGTCTTGTTTACCTAGAGGGCACTTAGACTATGTAGATTAACTTGCGGGCACTTGGACTATCTAGGTTAACTAGCGGGCCCTTGGACGATATAGGTTAACTAGCGGACACTTGGATTATCTAGGTTACTTAGCGGGCACTTGGACTATGTAGGTTCCTTAGCGGGCATGTGGACTATATAGATAACCTAGCGGGCACTTAGACTTTGTAGGTTACCTAGCAGGCACTTGGACTATCTAGGTTACCTAGCTGGCACTTGAACTATCTACGTTGCCTAGCGGGTTCTTGGAGTATGTAGGTTACCTAGCGGGCTGTTGGACAATCTAGGTTACCTAGCAGGCATTGGACTATCTAGGTTAACTAACGGGCACTTGGACTATGTAGGTTCCATAGCGGGCCCTTGGAATATGTAAGTTCCCTATCGGGCACTTGGACTAGGTAGTTTCCCTAGCGGGCACTTGGTCTATTTAGGTTAACTAGCGGGCACTTGGACTATCTAGGTTAACTAGCGGGCACTTGGACTATCTATGTTAACTAGCGGGCACTTGGAATATGTCGGTTAACTAGCTGACACTTGCACTATGTAGGTTACCTAGCAGGCACTTGGACTATCTAAGTTAACTAGCGGGCACTTGGACTATCTAGGATAACTAGCGTGCACTTGGACTATGTAGGTTCCTTAGCGGGCACTTGGACTATCTAGGTTGCCTAGCGGGCACTTGGACGATATAGGTTAAATAGCGTGCCCTTGGAATATCTTGGTTAGGTAGCGGGCACTTGGTATATAGGTTAACTAGCGGGCACTTGGACTATGTAGGTTGACTAGAGCACTTGGACTATCTAGGTTAACTAGTGGGCCCTTGGACTATGTAGGTTAACTAGTGGGCACTTGGAAATCTAGGTTAACTAGCGGGCACTTGGAAGATCTAGGTTAACTAGAGGGCACTTGGACTATCAAAGTGAACAAGTGAGCCCTTGGACTATGTAGGTTAACTAGCGGGCCCTTGGACTATCTAGGTTACCTAGCGGGCACTTGGACTATATAGGTTACTAAGGGGCACTTGGATTATGTAGGTTACCTAGTGGGTACTTGGACTATCTATGTTAACGAATGGGCACTTGGAATATGCAGGTAACCTAGCGGGCACTTGGACTGTCTAGGTTACCTAGCGGGCACTTGGACTTCTACGTTAACGAACGGGCTCTTGGACTATGTAGGTTGCCTAGCGGGCACTTGGACTATCTAGGTTAGGTAACGGGCACTTGGAATATCTAGGTTACCTAGCGGGAACTTGGACAATGTAAGTTACCTAGCAGGCACTTGGACTATCTAGGTTACCTAACGGGCACTTTGACTATCTAGGTTAACTAGCGGCCACTTGGACTATGTAGGTTAACTAGCGAGCACTTGGACTCTAGGTTATCTAGCGGACACTTGGACTATCTAGTTTACCTTGCGGGCCCTTGGACTATGTAGGTTTCCTAGCGGACACTTGGACTATCTAGGTTAACAAACGGGCACCTGGACTATGTAGGTAACCTAGAGGGCACTTGGACAGTCTAGGTTACCTAGCGGGCACATGGACTATCTAGGTTAACTAGCGGGCACTAGTACAATGTAGGTTACCTAGCGGGCACTTGGACTATGTAGGATCCCTATCGGATATTTGGACAACTTAGCTTACCTAGCGGGTACTTGGACTATCTAGGTTAACTAGCGGACCTTTGGACTATGTAGGTTAACTAGCGGGCACGTGGACGATCTAGGTTAACTACAGGGCGCTTGGACTATCTAGGTTAACTAGCGTGCACTTGGACTATCTAGGTTAACTGGCGGGCACTTGGATGATCAATGTTAACTAGCGGGCACTTGGACTATCTAGTTTAGCTATGGGCACATGGACTAAGTACGTCCCCTAGTGGGCACTTGGACTATCTAGCTTAACTAATGAGCACTTGGACTATCTAGGTTACCTAGCAGGCACTTGGACTATGAAGGTACCCTAGGGGGCACTTGGATTATCTAGGTTACCCAGCGGGCACTTGGACTATGTAGGTCAACTAGCGGGCCCTTGGACTATTTAGGTTAGCTAAATGGCACATGGACTATGTAGGTTAACTAGCGGACACTTGCTTGATCTAGGTTAACTAGCGGGCTCTTGCACTATGTAGGTTAACTAGCGGGCCCATTGACTATGTAGGTTAACTAGCGGGCACTTGGACGATATAGGTTAACTAGCGGGCACTTGGATTACCTAGGTTCGCTAGCGGGCTCTTGCACTATGTAGTTTAACTAGAAGGCACATTGACTATTTAGGTTAACTAGCGGGCACTTGGACGATCTAGGTTAACTAGCGGGCACTTGGACGATATAGGTTAACTAGCGGACACTTGGATTATCTAGGTTACCTAGCGGGCACATGGACTATGTAGGTTCCTTAGCGGGCATGTGGACTATATAGATAACCTAGCGGGCACTTAGACTTTGTAGGTTACCTAGCAGGCACTTGGACTATCTAGGTTACCTAGCTGGCACTTGAACTATCTACGTTGCCTAGCGGGTTCTTGGAGTATGTAGGTTACCTAGCGGGCTGTTGGACAATCTAGGTTACCTAGCAGGCATTGGACTATCTAGGTTAACTAACGGGCACTTGGACTATGTAGGTTCCATAGCGGGCCCTTGGAATATGTAAGTTCCCTATCGGGCACTTGGACTAGGTAGGTTCCCTAGCGGGCACTTGGTCTATTTAGGTTAACTAGCGGGCACTTGGACTATCTTGGTTAACTAGCGGGCACTTGGACTATCTAGGATAACTAGCGGCCACTTGGACTATTAGGGTCCCTACCTAGCGGGCATTTGGACTATATAGGTTACCTAGCGGGCACTTGGACTATGTAGGTTAACGAACAGGCACTTGGACTATGTAGGTAACCTAGTGGTCACTTGAACTGTCTTGTTTACCTAGCGGGCACTTAGACTATGTAGGTTAACTCGCGGGCACTTGGACTATCTAGGTTAACTAGCGGGCCCTTGGACGATCTAGGTTAACGAGCGGGCACTTGGACGATATAGGTTAACTAGCGGGCACTTGGATTATCTAGGTTACCTGGCGGGCACTTGGACTATGTAGGTTCCTTAGCGGGCATGTGGACTATATAGATAACCTAGCGGGCACTTAGACTTTGTAGGTTACCTAGCGGGCACTTGGACTATCTAGGTTACCTAGCTGGCACTTGAACTATCTACGTTGCCTAGCGGGTTCTTGGAGTATGTAGGTTACCTAGCGGGCTGTTGGACAATCTAGGTTACCTAGCAGGCATTGGACTATCTAGGTTAACTAACGGGCACTTGGACTATGTAGGTTCCATAGCGGGCCCTTGGAATATGTAAGTTCCCTTTCGGGCACTTGGACTAGGTAGGTTCCCTAGCGGGCACTTGGTCTATTTAGGTTAACTAGCGGGCACTTGGACTATCTAGGTTAACTAGCGAGCACTTGGACTATCTAGGATAACTAGCGGCCACTTGGACTATTAGGGTCCCTACCTAGTGGGCATTTGGACTATATAGGTTACCTAGCGGGCACTTGGACTATGTAGGTTAACGAACGGGCACTTGGACTATGTAGGTAACCTAGTGGTCACTTGAACTGTCTTGTTTACCTAGCGGGCACTTAGACTATGTAGGTTAACTAGCGGGCACTTGGACTATCTAGGTTAACTAGCGGGCCCTTGGACGATGTAGGTTAACTAGCGGGCCCATGGACTATGTACGTTTCCTAGTGGGTACTTGGACTAGTAGGTTCCCTAGCGGGCACTTGGTCTATCTAGGTTAACTAGCGGCCACTTGGACTATCTAGCTTACCTAGCGGGCACTTGGACTATCTAGGTTACCTAGCAGACACTTGGACTATCTAGGTTAACTAGCGGGCACTTGGACTATGTAGTTTCCCTAGCTTGCATTTGGACTATTTAGGGTACCTAGCGGGCAATTGGACTATGTAGGTAACCTAGAGGGCACTTGGACAGTCTAGGTTACCTAGCGGGCACATGGACTATCTAGGTTAACGAACGGGCACTTGGACAATGTAGGTTACCTAGCGGGCACTTGGACTATGTAGGATCCCTATCGGATATTTGGACAACTTAGCTTACCTAGCGGGCACTTGGACTATCTAGGTTAACTAGCGGACCTTTGGACTATGTAGGTTAACTAGCGGGCACGTGGACGATCTAGGTTAACTAGAGGGCACTTGGACTATCTAGGTTAACTAGCGTGCACTTGGACTATCTAGGTTAACTGGCGGGCACTTGGATGATCAATGTTAACTAGCAGGCACTTGGACTATCTAGGTTAGCTAATGGGCACATGGACTAAGTACGTCCCCTAGTGGGCACTTGGACTATCTAGCTTAACTAATGAGCACTTGGACTATCTAGGTTACCTAGCAGGCACTTGGACTATGAAGGTACCCTAGGGGGCACTTGGATTATCTAGGTTACCCAGCGGGCACTTGGACTATGTAGGTCAACTAGCGGACCCTTGGACTATTAAGGTTAGCTAACTGGCACATGGACTATGTAGGTTAACTAGCGGACACTTGCATGATCTAGGTTAACAAGCGGGCTCTTGCACTATGTAGGTTAACTAGCGGGCACTTGGACGATCTAGGTTAACTAGCGGGCACTTTGACGATATAGGTTAAGTAGCGGGCACTTGGATTACCTAGGTTCGCTAGCGGGCTCTGGCACTATGTAGGTTAACTAGAAGGCACATTGACTATTTAGGTTAACTAGCGGGCACTTGGACGATCTAGGTTAACTAGCGGGCACTTGGACGATATAGGTTAACTAGCGGACACTTGGATTATCTAGGTTACCTAGCGGGCACTTGGACTATGTAGGTTCCTTAGCGGGCATGTGGACTATATAGATAACCTAGCGGGCACTTAGACTTTGTAGGTTACCTAACAGGCACTTGGACTATCTAGGTTACCTAGCTGGCACTTGAAGTATCTACGTTGCCTAGCGGGTTCTTGGAGTATGTAGGTTACCTAGCGGGCTGTTGGACAATCTAGGTTACCTAGCAGGCATTGGACTATCTAGGTTAACTAACGGGCACTTGGACTATGTAGGTTCCATAGCGGGCCCTTGGAATATGTAAGTTCCCTTTCGGGCACTTGGACTAGGTAGGTTCCCTAGCGGGCACTTGGTCTATTTAGGTTAACTAGCGGGCACTTGGACTATCTAGGTTAACTAGCGAGCACTTGGACTATCTAGGATAACTAGCGGCCACTTGGACTATTAGGGTCCCTACCTAGTGGGCATTTGGACTATATAGGTTACCTAGCGGGCACTTGGACTATGTAGGTTAACGAACGGGCACTTGGACTATGTAGGTAACCTAGTGGTCACTTGAACTGTCTTGTTTACCTAGCGGGCACTTAGACTATGTAGGTTAACTAGCGGGCACTTGGACTATCTAGGTTAACTAGCGGGCCCTTGGACGATGTAGGTTAACTAGCGGGCCCATGGACTATGTACGTTTCCTAGTGGGTACTTGGACTAGTAGGTTCCCTAGCGGGCACTTGGTCTATCTAGGTTAACTAGCGGCCACTTGGACTATCTAGCTTACCTAGCGGGCACTTGGACTATCTAGGTTACCTAGCAGACACTTGGACTATCTAGGTTAACTAGCGGGCACTTGGACTATGTAGTTTCCCTAGCTTGCATTTGGACTATTTAGGGTACCTAGCGGGCAATTAGACTATGTAGGTAACCTAGAGGGCACTTGGACAGTCTAGGTTACCTAGCGGGCACATGGACTATCTAGGTTAACGAACGGGCACTTGGACAATGTAGGTTACCTAGCGGGCACTTGGACTATGTAGGATCCCTATCGGATATTTGGACAACTTAGCTTACCTAGCGGGCACTTGGACTATCTAGGTTAACTAGCGGACCTTTGGACTATGTAGGTTAACTAGCGGGCACGTGGACGATCTAGGTTAACTAAAGGGCACTTGGACTATCTAGGTTAACTAGCGTGCACTTGGACTATCTAGGTTAACTGGCGGGCACATGGATGATCAATGTTAACTAGCAGGCACTTGGACTATCTAGGTTAGCTAATGGGCACATGGACTAAGTACGTCCCCTAGTGGGCACTTGGACTATCTAGCTTAACTAATGAGCACTTGGACTATCTAGGTTACCTAGCAGGCACTTGGACTATGAAGGTACCCTAGGGGGCACTTGGATTATCTAGGTTACCCAGCGGGCACTTGGACTATGTAGGTCAACTAGCGGACCCTTGGACTATTAAGGTTAGCTAACTGGCACATGGACTATGTAGGTTAACTAGCAGACACTTGCATGATCTAGGTTAACAAGCGGGCTCTTGCACTATGTAGGTTAACTAGCGGGCACTTGGACGATCTAGGTTAACTAGCGGGCACTTTGACGATATAGGTTAAGTAGCGGGCACTTGGATTACCTAGGTTCGCTAGCGGGCTCTGGCACTATGTAGGTTAACTAGAAGGCACATTGACTATTTAGGTTAACTAGCGGGCACTTGGACGATCTAGGTTAACTAGCGGGCACTTGGACGATATAGGTTAACTAGCGGACACTTGGATTATCTAGGTTACCTAGCGTGCACTTGGACTATGTAGGTTCCTTAGCGGGCATGTGGACTATATAGATAACCTAGCGGGCACTTAGACTTTGTAGGTTACCTAGCAGGCACTTGGACTATCTAGGTTACCTAGCTGGCACTTGAACTATCTACGTTGCCTAGCGGGTTCTTGGAGTATGTAGGTTACCTAGCGGGCTGTTGGACAATCTAGGTTACCTAGCAGGCATTGGACTATCTAGGTTAACTAACGGGCACTTGGACTATGTAGGTTCCATAGCGGGCCCTTGGAATATGTAAGTTCCCTATCGGGCACTTGGACTAGGTAGGTTCCCTAGCGGGCACTTGGTCTATTTAGGTTAACTAGCGGGCACTTGGACTATCTTGGTTAACTAGCGGGCACTTGGACTATCTAGGATAACTAGCGGCCACTTGGACTATTAGGGTCCCTACCTAGCGGGCATTTGGACTATATAGGTTACCTAGCGGGCACTTGGACTATGTAGGTTAACGAACGGGCACTTGGACTATGTAGGTAACCTAGTGGTCACTTGAACTGTCTTGTTTACCTAGCGGGCACTTAGACTATGTAGGTTAACTTGCGGGCACTTGGACTATCTAGGTTAACTAGCGGGCCCTTGGACGATGTAGGTTAACTAGCGGGCCCTTGCACTATGTAGGCTAACTAGCGGGCCCATGGACTATGTACGTTTCCTAGCGGGTACTTGGACTAGTAGGTTCCCTAGCGGGCACTTGGTCTATCTAGGTTAACTAGCGGCCACTTGGACTATCTAGGTTACCTAGCGGGCACTTGGACTATCTAGGTTACCTAGCAGACACTTGGACTATCTAGGTTAACTAGCGGGCACTTGGACTATGTAGTTTCCCTAGCGGGCATTTGGACTATTTAGGGTACCTAGCGGGCACTTGGACTATGTAGGTTACCTAGCGGGCACTTGGACTATCTAGGTTACCTAGCAGGCACTTTGACTATCTAGGTTAACTAACGGGCACTTGACTATGTAGGTTGCCTATTGGGCACTTGGATTATGTAGGTTCCCTATCGGGCACTTGGACTATGTAGGTTAACTAGCGGGCACTTCGACTGTCTAGGTTACCTAGTGAGCATTTGGATTATCTAGGTTAACGAACGGGCACTTGGATTATCTAGGTTAACGAACGGGCACTTGGACTATGTAGGTTACCTAGCCGCCACTTGGACTATCTAGGTTAGCTAACAGGCAGTTTGACTATCTAGGTTCCCTAGCGGGCACTTGTACTATCTAGGTTACCTAGCTGGCACTTTGACTATATAGGTCAACTAGCGGGCCTTTGGACTATCTAGGTTAGCCAACGGGCACTTAGATTATGTAGGTTATCTAGCGGGAACTTGGAATATGTAGGTTAAGTAGCGGACACTTGCACTATGAAGGTTAACTAGCGGGCCCATGGACTATGTAGGTTTACTATCGGGCCCTTGGACACTCTAGTTTCCCTAAAGGGCACTTGGACTATCTAGGTTACCAAGCGGGCACTTGGACTATGTAGGCTAACTAGGGGGCCCTTTGACGATCTAGGTTACCTAGCGGGTACTTGAACTATCTGGGTTAACTAGCGGGCACTTGGAATATGTACGTTCCCTAGCGGGCACTTGGAATATCTATGTTAACTAGCGGGCACTTGGAATATGTAGGTTAACTAGCGGACACTTGCACTATGTAGGTTACCTAGCAGGCACTTGGATTATCTAAGTTAGCTAGCGGGCAATTGGACTATGTAGGTCAACTAGCGGGCCCTTGGACTATCTAGGTTAGCCAACGGTCACTTAGATTATGTAGGTTAACTAGCGGACACTTGGAATATGTAGGTAAAGTAGCGGACACTTGCACTATGAAGGTTAACTAGCGGGCCCATGGACGATGTAGGTTTACTAGCGGGCCTTTGGACTATCTAGGTTCCCTAAAGGGCACTTGGACTATCTAGGTTACCGAACGGGAACTTGGACTATCTAGGTTACCTAGCGGGCACTTGGACTATGTAGGCTAACTAGGGGGCCCTTGGACGATCTAGGTTACCTAGCGGGCACTTGCAGTATCTAGGTTACCCAGCGGGCACATGGACTATGTACGTTTCCTAGCGGGTACTTGGACTAGTAGGTTCCCTAGCGGGCACTTGGTCTATCTAGGTTAACTAGCGGCCACTTGGACTATCTAGGTTACCTAGCGGGCACTTGGACTATCTAGGTTACCTAGCAGACACTTGGACTATCTAGGTTAACTAGCGGGCACTTGGACTATGTAGTTTCCCTAGCGGGCATTTGGACTATTTAGGGTACCTAGCGGGCACTTGGACTATGTAGGTTACCTAGCGGGCACTTGGACTATCTAGGTTACCTAGCAGGCACTTTGACTATCTAGGTTAACTAACGGGCACTTGACTATGTAGGTTGCCTATTGGGCACTTGGATTATGTAGGTTCCCTATCGGGCACTTGGACTATGTAGGTTAACTAGCGGGCACTTCGACTGTCTAGGTTACCTAGTGAGCATTTGGATTATCTAGGTTAACGAACGGGCACTTGGATTATCTAGGTTAACGAACGGGCACTTGGACTATGTAGGTTACCTAGCCGCCACTTGGACTATCTAGGTTAGCTAACAGGCAGTTTGACTATCTAGGTTCCCTAGCGGGCACTTGTACTATCTAGGTTACCTAGCTGGCACTTTGACTATATAGGTCAACTAGCGGGCCTTTGGACTATCTAGGTTAGCCAACGGGCACTTAGATTATGTAGGTTATCTAGCGGGAACTTGGAATATGTAGGTTAAGTAGCGGACACTTGCACTATGAAGGTTAACTAGCGGGCCCATGGACTATGTAGGTTTACTATCGGGCCCTTGGACACTCTAGTTTCCCTAAAGGGCACTTGGACTATCTAGGTTACCAAGCGGGCACTTGGACTATGTAGGCTAACTAGGGGGCCCTTTGACGATCTAGGTTACCTAGCGGGTACTTGAACTATCTGGGTTAACTAGCGGGCACTTGGAATATGTACGTTCCCTAGCGGGCACTTGGAATATCTATGTTAACTAGCGGGCACTTGGAATATGTAGGTTAACTAGCGGACACTTGCACTATGTAGGTTACCTAGCAGGCACTTGGATTATCTAAGTTAGCTAGCGGGCAATTGGACTATGTAGGTCAACTAGCGGGCCCTTGGACTATCTAGGTTAGCCAACGGTCACTTAGATTATGTAGGTTAACTAGCGGACACTTGGAATATGTAGGTAAAGTAGCGGACACTTGCACTATGAAGGTTAACTAGCGGGCCCATGGACGATGTAGGTTTACTAGCGGGCCTTTGGACTATCTAGGTTCCCTAAAGGGCACTTGGACTATCTAGGTTACCGAACGGGAACTTGGACTATCTAGGTTACCTAGCGGGCACTTGGACTATGTAGGCTAACTAGGGGGCCCTTGGACGATCTAGGTTACCTAGCGGGCACTTGCAGTATCTAGGTTACCCAGCGGGCACATGGACTATGTACGTTCCCTAGCGGGCACTTGGACTATCTATGTTAACTAGCGGGCATTTGGAATATGTAGGTTAACTAGCGGACACTTGTACTATGTAGGTTACCTAGCAGGCACTTGTTCTATCTAGGTTAACTAGCGGGCACATGGATTATCTAGGATAACTAGCGTGCACTTGGACTATGTAGGTTCCTTAGCGGGCACTTGGACTATCTAGGTTGCCTAGCGGACACTTGGACGATATAGGTTAAATAGCGTGCCCTTGGAATATCTAGGTTACGTAGCGGGCACTTGGTATGTAGGTTAACTCGCGGGCACATGGACTATGTAGGTTAACTAGAGGACACTTGGACTATTTAGGTTAACTAGTGGGCCCTTGTACTATGTAGGTTAACTAGCAGGCACTTGGACAATCTAGGTTAACTAGCGGGCACTTGGACTATCAAAGTGAACACGTGAGCCCTTGGACTAGGTAGGTTAACTAGCGGGCCCTTGGACTATCTAGGTTACCTAGCGGGCACTTGGACTATATAGGTTACCTAGCGGGCACTTGTACTATGTGGTTTTCCCTAGCGGGCATTTGGACTATCTAGTTTAACTAAGGGGCACTTGGACTATGTAGGTTCCCTAGCGGGCACTTGGATTATGTAGGTTCCCTATCGGGCACTTGGACTATGTAGGTTAACTAGCGGGCACTTCGACTGTCTAGGTTACCTAGTGGGCATTTAGATTATCTAGGTTAACGAACGGGCAATTGGATTATCTAGGTTAACGAACGGGCACTTGGACTATGTAGGTAACCTAGCCGCCACTTGGACTATCTAGGGTAGCTAACAGGCACTTGGACTATCTAGGTTCCCTAGCGGGCACTTGTACTATCCAGGTTACCTAGCTGGCACTTTGACTATATAGGTCAACTAGCGGACCTTTGGACTATCTAGGTTAGCCAACGGGCACTTAGATTATGTAGGTTAACTAGCGGGAACTTGGAATATGTAGGTTAAGTAGCGGACACTTGCACTATGAAGGTTAACAAGCGGGCCCATGGACTATGTAGGTTTACTATCGGGCCCTTGGACTATCTAGTTTCCCTAAAGGGCACTTGGACTATCTAGGTTACCTAGCGGGCACTTGGACTATGTAGGCTAACTAGGGGGCCCTTTGACGATCTAGGTTACCTAGCGGGTACTTGAAAAATCTAGGTTAACTAGCGGGCACTTGGACTATGTACGTTCCCTAGCGAGCACTTGGACTATCTATGTTAACTAGCGGGCACTTGGAATATGTAGGTTAACTAGCGGAAACTTGCACTATGTAGGTTACCTAGCAGGCACTTGGACTATCTAGGTTAACTAGCGGGCACTTGGACTATCTAGTATAACTAGCGTGCACTTGGACTATGTAGGTTCCTAAGCGGGCACTTGGACTATGTAGGTCAACTAGCGGGCCCTTGGACTATCTAGGTTAGCCAACGGTCACTTAGATTATGTAGGTTAACTAGCGGGCACTTGGAATATGTAGGTAAAGTAGCGGACACTTGCACTATGAAGGTTAACTAGCGGGCCCATGGACTATGTAGGTTTACTAGCGGGCCCTTGGACTATCTAGGTTCCCTAAAGGGCACTTGGACTATCTAGGTTACCGAACGGGAACTTGGATTATCTAGGTTACCTAGCGGGCACTTGGACTATGTAGGCTAACTAGGGGGCCCTTGGACGATCTAGGTTACCTAGCGGGCACTTGCAGTATCTAGGTTACCTAGCGGGCATTTGGACTATGTACGTTCCCTAGCGGGCACTTGGACTATCTATGTTAACTAGCGGGCACTTGGAATATGTAGGTTAACTAGCGGAAACTTGCACTATGTAGGTTACCTAGCAGGCACTTGGACTATCTAGGTTAACTAGCGGGCACTTGGACTATCTAGTATAACTAGCGTACACTTGGATTATGTAGGTTCCTAAGCGGGCACTTGGACTATGTAGGTCAACTAGCGGGCCCTTGGACTATCTAGGTTAGCCAACGGTCACTTAGATTATGTAGGTTAACTAGCGGGCACTTGGAATATGTAGGTAAAGTAGCGGACACTTGCACTATGAAGGTTAACTAGCGGGCCCATGGACTATGTAGGTTTACTAGCGGGCCCTTGGACTATCTAGGTTCCCTAAAGGGCACTTGGACTATCTAGGTTACCGAACGGGAACTTGGATTATCTAGGTTACCTAGCGGGCACTTGGACTATGTAGGCTAACTAGGGGGCCCTTGGACGATCTAGGTTACCTAGCGGGCACTTGCAGTATCTAGGTTACCTAGCGGGCATTTGGACTATGTACGTTCCCTAGCGGGCACTTGGACTATCTATGTTAACTAGCGGGCACTTGGTATATGTAGGTTAACTAGCGGGCACTTGGACTATCTAGGATAACTAGCGTGCACTTGGACTATGTAGGCTCCTTAGCGGGCACTTGGACTATCTAGGTTGCCTAGCGGGCACTTGGACGATATATGTTAAATAGCGTGCCCTTGGAATATCCAGGTAACGTAGCGGGCACTTGGTATATAGGTTAATTAGCGGGCGCATGGACTATGTAGGTTAACTAGAGGACAATTGGACTATCTAGGTTAACTAGTGGGCCCTTGGACTATGTTGGTTAACTAGTGGGCACTTGGAAGATCTAGGTTAACTAGCGGGCACTTGGACTATCAAAATGAACAAGTGAGCCCATGGACTAGGTAGGTTAACTAGCGGGCCCTTGGACTATCTAGGTTACCTAGCGGGCACTTGGACTATATAGGTTACCTAGCGGGCACTTGGACTATGTAGGTTACCTAGTGGGCACTTGGACTATCTAGGTTTACGAATGGGCACTTGGAATATGCAGGTAACCTAGCGGGCACTTGGACTGTCTAGGTTACCTAGTGGGCACTTGGAATTCTAGGTTAACGAACAGGCTCTTGGACTATGTAGGTTGCCTAGCGGGCACTTGGACTATCTAGGTTAGGTAACGGGCACTTGGACTATCTAGGTTACCTAGCGGGAACTTGGACAATGTAAGTTACCTAGCGGGTACTTGGACTATCTAGGTTACCTAACGGGCACTTTGACTATCTAGGTTAAATAGCGGGCACTTGGACTATGTAGGTTAACTAGCGAGCACTCGGACTCTAGGTTATCTAGCGGACACTTGGACTATCTAGGTTACCTAGCGGGCCCTTGGACTATGTAGGTAACCTAGCGGGCACTTGGACAGTCTAGGTTACCTAGCGGGCACTTGGACAATCTAGGTTAACGAACGGGCACTTGCACAATGTAGGTTACCTAGCGGGCACTTGGACTATGTAGGATCCCTAGCGGGCATGTGGACTATATAGATAACCTAGCGGGCACTTAGACTTTGTAGGTTACCTAGCGGGCACTTGGACTATCTAGGTTACCTAGCTGGCACTTGAACTATCTACGTTGCCTAGCGGGTTCTTGAAGTATGTATTTTACCTAGCGGGCTGTTGGACTATCTAGGTTACCTAGCAGCCATTGGACTATCTAGGTTAACTAACGGACAATTTGACTATGTAGGTTCCATAGCGGGCCCTTGGAATATGTAAGTTCCCTATTGGGCACTTGGACTAGGTAGTTTCCCTAGCGGGCACTTGGTCTATTTAGGTTAACTAGCGGCCACTTGGACTATCTAGGTTACCTAGCGAGCACTTGGACTATCTAGGATAACTAGCGGCCACTTGTACTATTAGGGTCCCTAGCGGGCATTTGGACTATATAGGTTACCTAGCGGGCCCATGGACTATGTACGTTTCCTAGCGGTTACTTGGTCTATCTAGGTTAACTAGCGGCCACTTGGACTATCTAGGTTACCTAGCGGGCACTTGGACTATCTAGGTTACCTAGCAGGCACTTGGACTATCTAGGTTAACTAGCGGGCACTTGGACTATGTAGTTTCCCTAGCGGGCATTTGGACTATTTAGGTTACCTAGCAGGCACTTGGACTATCTAGGTTACCTAGCAGGCACTTTGACTATATAGGTCAACTAGCGGGCCTTTGGACTATCTAGGTTAGCCAACGGGCACTTAGATTATGTAGGTTAACTCACGAGAACTTAGAATATGTAGGTTAAGTAGTGGACACTTGCACTATGAAGGTTAACTAGCGGGCCCATGGACTATGTAGGTTTACTATCGGGCCCTTGGACACTCTAGTTTCCCTAAAGGGCACTTGGACTATCTAGGTTACCTAGCGGGCACTTGGACTATGTAGGCTAACTAGGGGCCCTTTGACGATCTAGGTTGCCTAGCGGGTACTTGAACTATGTAGGTTAACTAGTGGGCACTTGGACTACGTACGTTCCCTAGAGGGCACTTGGACTATCTATGTTAACTAGCGGGCACTTGGAATATGTAGGTTAACTAGCGGACACTTGCACTATGTAGGTTACCTAGCAGGCACTTGGACTATCTAGGTTAATTAGCGGGCACTTGGACTATGTAGGTCAACTAGCGGGACCTTGGACTATCGAGGTTAGCCAACGGTCACTTAGATTATGTAGGTTAACTAGCGGGCACTTGGAATATGTAGGTAAAGTAGCGGACACTTGCACTATGAAGGTTAACTAGCGGGCCCATGGATGATGTAGGTATACTAGCGGGCCTTTGGACTATCTAGGTTCCCTAAAGGGCACTTGGACTATCTAGGTTACCTAGCGGGCACTTGGACTATGTAGGCTAACTAGGTGCCCCTTTGATGATCTAGTTTACCTAGCGGACACTTGCAGTATCTAGGTTACCTAGCGGGCACTTGGACTATGTACGTTCCCTAGCGGGCACTTGGACTATCTATGTTAACTAGCGGCCACTTGGAATATGTAGGTTAACTAGCGGACACTTGCACTATGTAGGTTACCTAGCAGGCATTTGGACTATCTAGGTTAACTAGTGGGCACTTGGACTATCTAGGATAACTAGCGTGCACTTGGACTATGTAGGTTCCTTAGCGGGCACTTGGACTATCTAGGTTGCCTAGCGGGCACTTGGACGATATAGGTTAAATAGCGTGCCCTTGGAATATCTAGGTTACGTAGCGGGCACTTGGTATATAGGTTAACTAGCGGGCACATGGACTATGTAGGTTAACTATAGGACACTTGGACTATATAGGTTACCTAGCGGGAACTTGGAAAATGTAAGTTACCTAGGGGGCACTTGGACTATCTAGGTTACCTAACGGGCACTTTGACTATCTAGGTTACATAGTGGGCACTTGGACTATGTAGGTTAACTAGCGAGCAATTGGACTCTAGGTTATCTAGCGGACACTTGGACTATCTATGTTACCTAGTGGGCCCTTGGACTATGTAGGTTTCCTAGCGGGCGCGTGGACTATCTAGGTTAACGAACGGGCACTTGGATTATCTAGGTTAACGAACGGGCACTTGGACTATGTAGGTTACCTAGCCGCCACTTGGACTATCTAGGTTAGCTAACAGGCAGTTTGACTATCTAGGTTCCCTAGCGGGCACTTGTACTATCTAGGTTACCTAGCTGGCACTTTGACTATATAGGTCAACTAGCGGGCCTTTGGACTATCTAGGTTAGCCAACGGGCACTTAGATTATGTAGGTTATCTAGCGGGAACTCGGAATATGTAGGTTAAGTAGCGGACACTTGCACTATGAAGGTTAACTAGCGGGCCCATGGACTATGTAGGTTTACTATCGGGCCCTTGGACACTCTAGTTTCCCTAAAGGGCACTTGGACTATCTAGGTTACCAAGCGGGCACTTGGACTATGTAGGCTAACTAGGGGGCCCTTTGACGATCTAGGTTACCTAGCGGGTACTTGAACTATCTGGGTTAACTAGCGGGCACTTGGAATATGTACGTTCCCTAGCGGGCACTTGGAATATCTATGTTAACTAGCGGGCACTTGGAATATGTAGGTTAACTAGCGGACACTTGCACTATGTAGGTTACCTAGCAGGCACTTGGATTATCTAAGTTAGCTAGCGGGCAATTGGACTATGTAGGTCAACTAGCGGGCCCTTGGACTATCTAGGTTAGCCAACGGTCACTTAGATTATGTAGGTTAACTAGCGGACACTTGGAATATGTAGGTAAAGTAGCGGACACTTGCACTATGAAGGTTAACTAGCGGGCCCATGGACGATGTAGGTTTACTAGCGGGCCTTTGGACTATCTAGGTTCCCTAAAGGGCACTTGGACTATCTAGGTTACCGAACGGGAACTTGGACTATCTAGGTTACCTAGCGGGCACTTGGACTATGTAGGCTAACTAGGGGGCCCTTGGACGATCTAGGTTACCTAGCGGGCACTTGCAGTATCTAGGTTACCCAGCGGGCACATGGACTATGTACGTTCCCTAGCGGGCACTTGGACTATCTATGTTAACTAGCGGGCATTTGGAATATGTAGGTTAACTAGCGGACACTTGTACTATGTAGGTTACCTAGCAGGCACTTGTTCTATCTAGGTTAACTAGCGGGCACATGGATTATCTAGGATAACTAGCGTGCACTTGGACTATGTAGGTTCCTTAGCGGGCACTTGGACTATCTAGGTTGCCTAGCGGACACTTGGACGATATAGGTTAAATAGCGTGCCCTTGGAATATCTAGGTTACGTAGCGGGCACTTGGTATGTAGGTTAACTCGCGGGCACATGGACTATGTAGGTTAACTAGAGGACACTTGGACTATTTAGGTTAACTAGTGGGCCCTTGTACTATGTAGGTTAACTAGCAGGCACTTGGACAATCTAGGTTAACTAGCGGGCACTTGGACTATCAAAGTGAACACGTGAGCCCTTGGACTAGGTAGGTTAACTAGCGGGCCCTTGGACTATCTAGGTTACCTAGCGGGCACTTGGACTATATAGGTTACCTAGCGGGCACTTGTACTATGTGGTTTTCCCTAGCGGGCATTTGGACTATCTAGTTTAACTAAGGGGCACTTGGACTATGTAGGTTCCCTAGCGGGCACTTGGATTATGTAGGTTCCCTATCGGGCACTTGGACTATGTAGGTTAACTAGCGGGCACTTCGACTGTCTAGGTTACCTAGTGGGCATTTAGATTATCTAGGTTAACGAACGGGCAATTGGATTATCTAGGTTAACGAACGGGCACTTGGACTATGTAGGTAACCTAGCCGCCACTTGGACTATCTAGGGTAGCTAACAGGCACTTGGACTATCTAGGTTCCCTAGCGGGCACTTGTACTATCCAGGTTACCTAGCTGGCACTTTGACTATATAGGTCAACTAGCGGACCTTTGGACTATCTAGGTTAGCCAACGGGCACTTAGATTATGTAGGTTAACTAGCGGGAACTTGGAATATGTAGGTTAAGTAGCGGACACTTGCACTATGAAGGTTAACAAGCGGGCCCATGGACTATGTAGGTTTACTATCGGGCCCTTGGACTATCTAGTTTCCCTAAAGGGCACTTGGACTATCTAGGTTACCTAGCGGGCACTTGGACTATGTAGGCTAACTAGGGGGCCCTTTGACGATCTAGGTTACCTAGCGGGTACTTGAAAAATCTAGGTTAACTAGCGGGCACTTGGACTATGTACGTTCCCTAGCGAGCACTTGGACTATCTATGTTAACTAGCGGGCACTTGGAATATGTAGGTTAACTAGCGGAAACTTGCACTATGTAGGTTACCTAGCAGGCACTTGGACTATCTAGGTTAACTAGCGGGCACTTGGACTATCTAGTATAACTAGCGTGCACTTGGACTATGTAGGTTCCTAAGCGGGCACTTGGACTATGTAGGTCAACTAGCGGGCCCTTGGACTATCTAGGTTAGCCAACGGTCACTTAGATTATGTAGGTTAACTAGCGGGCACTTGGAATATGTAGGTAAAGTAGCGGACACTTGCACTATGAAGGTTAACTAGCGGGCCCATGGACTATGTAGGTTTACTAGCGGGCCCTTGGACTATCTAGGTTCCCTAAAGGGCACTTGGACTATCTAGGTTACCGAACGGGAACTTGGATTATCTAGGTTACCTAGCGGGCACTTGGACTATGTAGGCTAACTAGGGGGCCCTTGGACGATCTAGGTTACCTAGCGGGCACTTGCAGTATCTAGGTTACCTAGCGGGCATTTGGACTATGTACGTTCCCTAGCGGGCA
The DNA here is from genome assembly GCF_050624435.1 of Tenrec ecaudatus. Lineage (NCBI taxonomy): Eukaryota > Metazoa > Chordata > Mammalia > Afrosoricida > Tenrecidae > Tenrec > Tenrec ecaudatus. The sequence continues at coordinate 498,363 of NW_027457695.1, forward strand.
CTTGGACTATCTATGTTAACTAGCGGGCACTTGGTATATGTAGGTTAACTAGCGGGCACTTGGACTATCTAGGATAACTAGCGTGCACTTGGACTATGTAGGCTCCTTAGCGGGCACTTGGACTATCTAGGTTGCCTAGCGGGCACTTGGACGATATATGTTAAATAGCGTGCCCTTGGAATATCCAGGTAACGTAGCGGGCACTTGGTATATAGGTTAATTAGCGGGCGCATGGACTATGTAGGTTAACTAGAGGACAATTGGACTATCTAGGTTAACTAGTGGGCCCTTGGACTATGTTGGTTAACTAGTGGGCACTTGGAAGATCTAGGTTAACTAGCGGGCACTTGGACTATCAAAATGAACAAGTGAGCCCATGGACTAGGTAGGTTAACTAGCGGGCCCTTGGACTATCTAGGTTACCTAGCGGGCACTTGGACTATATAGGTTACCTAGCGGGCACTTGGACTATGTAGGTTACCTAGTGGGCACTTGGACTATCTAGGTTTACGAATGGGCACTTGGAATATGCAGGTAACCTAGCGGGCACTTGGACTGTCTAGGTTACCTAGTGGGCACTTGGAATTCTAGGTTAACGAACAGGCTCTTGGACTATGTAGGTTGCCTAGCGGGCACTTGGACTATCTAGGTTAGGTAACGGGCACTTGGACTATCTAGGTTACCTAGCGGGAACTTGGACAATGTAAGTTACCTAGCGGGTACTTGGACTATCTAGGTTACCTAACGGGCACTTTGACTATCTAGGTTAAATAGCGGGCACTTGGACTATGTAGGTTAACTAGCGAGCACTCGGACTCTAGGTTATCTAGCGGACACTTGGACTATCTAGGTTACCTAGCGGGCCCTTGGACTATGTAGGTAACCTAGCGGGCACTTGGACAGTCTAGGTTACCTAGCGGGCACTTGGACAATCTAGGTTAACGAACGGGCACTTGCACAATGTAGGTTACCTAGCGGGCACTTGGACTATGTAGGATCCCTAGCGGGCATGTGGACTATATAGATAACCTAGCGGGCACTTAGACTTTGTAGGTTACCTAGCGGGCACTTGGACTATCTAGGTTACCTAGCTGGCACTTGAACTATCTACGTTGCCTAGCGGGTTCTTGAAGTATGTATTTTACCTAGCGGGCTGTTGGACTATCTAGGTTACCTAGCAGCCATTGGACTATCTAGGTTAACTAACGGACAATTTGACTATGTAGGTTCCATAGCGGGCCCTTGGAATATGTAAGTTCCCTATTGGGCACTTGGACTAGGTAGTTTCCCTAGCGGGCACTTGGTCTATTTAGGTTAACTAGCGGCCACTTGGACTATCTAGGTTACCTAGCGAGCACTTGGACTATCTAGGATAACTAGCGGCCACTTGTACTATTAGGGTCCCTAGCGGGCATTTGGACTATATAGGTTACCTAGCGGGCCCATGGACTATGTACGTTTCCTAGCGGTTACTTGGTCTATCTAGGTTAACTAGCGGCCACTTGGACTATCTAGGTTACCTAGCGGGCACTTGGACTATCTAGGTTACCTAGCAGGCACTTGGACTATCTAGGTTAACTAGCGGGCACTTGGACTATGTAGTTTCCCTAGCGGGCATTTGGACTATTTAGGTTACCTAGCAGGCACTTGGACTATCTAGGTTACCTAGCAGGCACTTTGACTATATAGGTCAACTAGCGGGCCTTTGGACTATCTAGGTTAGCCAACGGGCACTTAGATTATGTAGGTTAACTCACGAGAACTTAGAATATGTAGGTTAAGTAGTGGACACTTGCACTATGAAGGTTAACTAGCGGGCCCATGGACTATGTAGGTTTACTATCGGGCCCTTGGACACTCTAGTTTCCCTAAAGGGCACTTGGACTATCTAGGTTACCTAGCGGGCACTTGGACTATGTAGGCTAACTAGGGGCCCTTTGACGATCTAGGTTGCCTAGCGGGTACTTGAACTATGTAGGTTAACTAGTGGGCACTTGGACTACGTACGTTCCCTAGAGGGCACTTGGACTATCTATGTTAACTAGCGGGCACTTGGAATATGTAGGTTAACTAGCGGACACTTGCACTATGTAGGTTACCTAGCAGGCACTTGGACTATCTAGGTTAATTAGCGGGCACTTGGACTATGTAGGTCAACTAGCGGGACCTTGGACTATCGAGGTTAGCCAACGGTCACTTAGATTATGTAGGTTAACTAGCGGGCACTTGGAATATGTAGGTAAAGTAGCGGACACTTGCACTATGAAGGTTAACTAGCGGGCCCATGGATGATGTAGGTATACTAGCGGGCCTTTGGACTATCTAGGTTCCCTAAAGGGCACTTGGACTATCTAGGTTACCTAGCGGGCACTTGGACTATGTAGGCTAACTAGGTGCCCCTTTGATGATCTAGTTTACCTAGCGGACACTTGCAGTATCTAGGTTACCTAGCGGGCACTTGGACTATGTACGTTCCCTAGCGGGCACTTGGACTATCTATGTTAACTAGCGGCCACTTGGAATATGTAGGTTAACTAGCGGACACTTGCACTATGTAGGTTACCTAGCAGGCATTTGGACTATCTAGGTTAACTAGTGGGCACTTGGACTATCTAGGATAACTAGCGTGCACTTGGACTATGTAGGTTCCTTAGCGGGCACTTGGACTATCTAGGTTGCCTAGCGGGCACTTGGACGATATAGGTTAAATAGCGTGCCCTTGGAATATCTAGGTTACGTAGCGGGCACTTGGTATATAGGTTAACTAGCGGGCACATGGACTATGTAGGTTAACTATAGGACACTTGGACTATATAGGTTACCTAGCGGGAACTTGGAAAATGTAAGTTACCTAGGGGGCACTTGGACTATCTAGGTTACCTAACGGGCACTTTGACTATCTAGGTTACATAGTGGGCACTTGGACTATGTAGGTTAACTAGCGAGCAATTGGACTCTAGGTTATCTAGCGGACACTTGGACTATCTATGTTACCTAGTGGGCCCTTGGACTATGTAGGTTTCCTAGCGGGCGCGTGGACTATCTAGGTTAACGAACGGGCACTTGGACTATGTAGGTAACCTAGCGGGCACTTGGACTTCGTAGGATCCCTATCGGATATTTGGACTACTTAGGTTACCTAGCGGGCACTTGGACTATCTAGGTTAACTAGTGTCCACTTGGACTATCTAGGTCAACTAGTGGGCCCTTGTACTATGTAGGTTAACTAGCGAGGACTTGGACTATCTAGGTTAACTAGCGGACCTTGGACTATGTAGGTTAACTAGCGGGCCTTGGACTATGTAGGGTAACTAGCGGGCACGTGGATGATCTAGGTTAACTAGAGGGCACGTGGACTATCTAGGTTAACTAACGTGCACTTGGACTATCTAGGTTAACTAGCGGGCACATGGATGATCAATGTTAATTAGCGGGCACGTGGACTATCTAGGTTAGCTAACGGGCACATGGATTAAGTAGGTCCCCTAGTGGGCACTTGGACTATCTAGGTAAACTAACGGGCACAAGGACTATTTAGGTTAACTAGCGGGCACTTGGAATATCTAGGTTACCTAGCTGACACTTGGACTATGAAGGTTCCCTAGCGGGCACTTGGATTATCTAGGTTACCCAGCGGGCACTTGGACTATGTAGGTCAACTAGCGGGCCCTCGGACTATCTAGGTTATCTTACTGGCACGTGGACTATGTAGGTTAACTAGCGGACACTTGCATGATCTAGGTTAACAAGCGGGCTCTTACACTATGTAGGTTAACTAGCGGGCCCATTGACTATGTAGGTTAACTAGCGGGCACTTGGACGATCTAAGTTAACTAGCGGACACTTGGACGATATAGGTTAACTAGCGGGCACTTGGATTATCTCGGTTACCTAGCGGGTACTTGGACTATGTAGGGTCCCAACCAGGCATTTGGACTATATAGATAACCTAGCGGGCACTTAGACTTTGTAGGTTACCTAGCGGGCACTTGGACTATCTAGGTTACCTAGCTGGCACTTGATCTATCTACGTTGCCTAGCGGGTTCTTGGAGTATGTAGGTTACCTAGCGGGCTGTTGGACTATCTTGGTTACCTAGCAGGCATTGGACTATTAGGTTAACTAACGGTCACTTGGACTATGTAGGGTCCCTATCGGGCACTTGGACTAGGTAGGTTCCCTAGCAGGTAGTTGGTCTATCTAGGTTAACTAGCGGGCACTTAGATTATCTAGGTTACCTAGCGAGCACTTGGACTATCTAGGATAACTAGCGGCCACTTGGACTATTAGGGTCCCTAGCGGGCATTTGGACTATATAGGTTACCTAGCGGGTACTTGGACTATGTAGGTTAACGAACAGGCACTTGGACTATGTAGGTAACCTAGGGGTCACTTGATCTGTCTAGGTTACCTCGCGGGCACTTGGACTATGTAAGTTAACTAGCGGGCAATTGGACTATTTAGGTTAACTAGGGGGCCCTAAGACGATGTAGGTTAACTAGCGGGCCCTTGGACTATGTAGGTTAACTAGCGTGCACTTGGAAGATCTAGGTAAACTAGCGGGTACTTGGACTATGTAGATTAACTAGTGGCACTTGGTCTATCTACATTAACTAGCGGGACCTTGGACTATGTAGATTCCCTAGCTGGCACTTGGACTATGTATGTTCCAGAGCGTGCACTTCGACTATGTAGGTTCACTAGCAGGCACTTGGACTATGTAGGTTCCAGAGCGGGCACTTGGACTATGTAGGTTAACTAGCGGACACTTGGACGATCTAGGTTAACTAGCAGGTACTTGGATTATGTAGGTTAACTAGCGGGCCCTTGGACTATGTAGATTAACTAGCAGCACTTGGACTCTCTAGGATAACTAGCGGCCACTTGGACTATTATGGTCCCTTGCGGGCATTTGGACTATATAGGTTACCTAGCGGGCACTTGGACTTTGTAGGTTAACGAACAGGCACTTGGACTATGTAGGTAACCTAGTGGTCACTTGAACTGTCTAGGTTACCTAGCGGGCACTTGTACTCTCTTGGTTAACTAGCAGCCCCTTGGACGATGTAGGTTAACTAGCGGGGCCTTGGACTATGTAGGTTAACTAGCGGACCCTTGGACTATGTAGGTTAACAAGCGTGCACTTGGAAGATCTAGGTAAACTAGCGGGTACTTGGACTATGTAGGTTAACTAGCGGGCCTTTGGACTATGTAGGTTAACTAGCGGGCACTTGGACTATCTAGGTTAACTAGCGGGCCCTTGGACGATGTAGGTTAACTAGCGGGCCCTTGGACTATATAGGTTAACTAGCGGGCCCTTGGACTATGTAGGTTAAGAAGCGTGCACTTGGAAGATCTAGGTAAACTAGTGGGTACTTGGACTATGTAGGTTGACTAGCGGGCCTTTGGAGTATGTAGATTAACTAGCGGCTCTTGGACTATCTACGTTAACTAGCGGGCCGTTGGACTATGTAGATTCCCTAGCGTGCACTTGGACTATGTATGTTCCAGAGCGGGCACTTCGACTATGTAGGTTCCCTAGAAGGCATTTGGACTATGTAGGTTCCAGAGCGGGCATTTGGACTATCTATGTTCCCTAGCGGGCATTTGGACTATGTAGGTTAACTAGCGGACACTTGGACGATCTAGGTTAACTAGCAGGTACTTGGATTATGTAGGTTAACTAGCGGGCCCTTGGACTATGTAGAATAACTAGCAGCACTTGGACTATCTACGTTACCTAGCGGGCACTTGGACTATGTAGGCTAACTAGGGGGCCCTTGGACGATCTAGGTTACCTAGCGGGTACTTGAACTATCTAGGTTAACTAGCGGGCACTTGCACTATCTAGGTTACCTAGCTGGCACTTGGACTATGTACGTTCCCTAGCGGGCTCTTGGACTGTCTATGTTAACTAGCGGGCACTTGGAATATGTAGGTTAACTAGCGGACACTTGCACTATGTAGGTTACCTAGCAGGCACTTGGACTATCTAGGTTAACTAGCGGGCACTTGGACTATCTAGGATAACTAGCGTGCACTTGGACTATGTAGATTCCTTAGCGGGCACTTGGACTATCTAGGTTACCAAGCGGGCACGTGGACGATATAGGTTAACTAGCGTGCCCTTGGAATATCTAGGTTACGTAGCGGGCACTTGGTATATAGGTTAACTAGCGGGCACTTGGACTATGTAGGTTAACGAGAGGACACATGGACTATATAGGTTAACGAGTGGGCCCTTGGACTATGTAGGTTAACTAGCGGGCCCTTGGACTCTCTAGGTTACCTAGTGGGCATTTGGACTATATAGGTTACCTAGCGGGCACTTGGAATATGTAGGTTAACTAGTGGGCACTTGGACTATCTAGGTTTACGAATGGGCACTTGTAATATGCAGATAACCTGGCGGGCACTTGGACTGTCCAAGTTACCTAGCGGGCACTGGGACTTCTAGGTTAACGAACGGGCTCTTGGACTATGTAGGTTACCAAGTGGGCACTTGGACTATCTAGGTTAGGTAACGGGCACTTGGACTATCTAGGTTACCTAGCGGGAACATGGATAATGTAAGTTACCTAGCGGGCACTTGGACAATATAGGTTAACTAGCGGGCACTTGGATTATCTAGATTAGATAGCGGGCTCTTGCACTATGTAGGTTAACTAGCAGCCCATTGACTATGTAGGTTAACTAGCGGGCACTTGGACGATCTAGGTTAACTAGCGGGCACTTGGATTATCTAGGTTACCTAGCGGGCACTTGGACTATGTAGGTTCCCTAGCGGGCATGTGGACTATATAGATAACCTAGCGGGCACTTAGACTTTGTAGGTTACCTAGCGGGCACTTGGACTATCTAGGTTACCTAGCAGGCACTTGAACAATCTACGTTGCCTAGCGGGTTCTTGGAGTATGTAGGTTACCTAGCGGGCTGTTGGACTATATAGGTTACCTAGCAGGCATTGGACTATCTAGGTTAACAAACGGGCATTTGGACTATGTAGGTTCCCTATCGGGCACTTGGACTAGGTAGGTTCCCTAGCGGGCAGTTGGTCTATCTAGGTTAACTAGCGGGCACTTGGACTATCTAGGTTACCTAGCGAGCACTTGGACCATCTAGGATAACTAGCGGCCACTTGGACTATTAGGGTCCCTATCGGGCATTTGGACTATATAGGTAACCTAGCAGGCACTTGGACTATGTAGGTTAACGAACAGGCACTTGGACTATGTAGGTAACCTAGTGGTCACTTGATCTGTCTAGGTTACCTCGCGGGCACTTGGACTATGTAGGTTAACTAGCGGGCAATTGGACTATTTAGGTTAACTAGGGGGCCCTAGGACGATGTAGGTTAACTAGCGGGCCCTTGGACTATGTAGGTTAACTAGCGTGCACTTGGAAGATCTAGGTAAACTAGCGGGTACTTGGACTATGTAGATTAACTAGCGGCACTTGGACTATCTACATTAACTAGCGGGACCTTGGACTACGTAGATTCCCTAGCTGGCACTTGGACTATGTATGTTCCAGAGCGTGCACTTCGACTATGTAGGTTCCCTAGCAGGCACTTGGACTATGTAGGTTCCAGAGCGGGCACTTTGACTATCTAGGTTCCCTAGCGGGCACTTGGACTATGTAGGTTCCCTAGCGTGCACTTGGACTATCTAGGTTCCATATAGGGCACTTGGACTATGTAGGTTAACTAGTGGACAAATGGACGATCTAGGTTAACTAGCGGTCCCTTGGACTACGTAGGTTAACTTGCGGACACTTGCACTATGTAGGTTACCTAGCGGGCACTTGGACGATCTAGGTTAACTAGCAGGTACTTGGATTATGTAGGTTAACTAGCGGGCCCTTGGACTATGTAGATTAACTAGCAGCACTTGGACTATCTAGGTTACCTAGCAAGCATTCGACTATCTAGGTTAACTAACGGCACTTGGACTATGTAGGTTCCCTATCGGGCACTTGGTCTATCTAGGTTAACTAACGGGCACTTGGACTATCTAGGTTAACTAGCGAGCACTTGGAGTATCTAGGATAACTAGCGGCCACTTGGACTATCACGGTCCCTAGCGGGCATTTGGACTATATAGGTTACCTAGCGGGCACTTGGACTATGTAGGTTAACAAACAGGCACTTGGACTATGTAGGTAACCTAGTGGTCACTTGAACTGTCTAGGTTACCTAGCGGGCACTTGGACTATGTAGGTTAACTAGCGGGCACTCGGACTATCTAGGTTAACTAGCAGGCCCTTGGACGATGTAGGTTAACTAGCGGACCCTTGGACTATGTAGGTTAACTAGCGTTCACTTGAAAGATCTAGGTAAACTAACGGGTACTTGGACTATTTAGGTTAACTAGCGGGCCTTTGGACTATGTAGATTAACTAGCGGCACTTGGACTATCTACGTTAACTAGCGGGACCTTGGACTATGTAGATTCCCTAGCGGGCACTTGGACTATGTATGTTCCAGAGCGGGCACTTCGACTATGTAGGTTCCCTAGCAGGCACTTGAACTATGTAGGTTCCAGAGCGGGCACTTGGACTATCTAGGTTCCCTAGCGGGCACTTGGACTATGGAGGTTAACTAGCGGGCCCTTGGACTATGTAGATTGACTAGCAGCACTTGGACTATCTAGGTTACCTAGCGGGCACTTGGACTATGTAGGCTAACTAGGGGGCCCTTGGACAATCTAGGTTACCTAGAGGGTACTTGAACTATCTAGGTTAACTTCGGACACTTGCAGTATCTAGGTTACCTAGTGGGCACTTGGACTATGTACGTTCCCTAGCGGGCACTTGGTCTATCTATGTTAACTAGCGGGCACTTGGAATATGTAGGTTAACTAGTGGACACTTGCACTATGTAGGTTACCTAGCAGGCACTTGGACTATCTAGGTTAACTAGCGGGCACTTGGACTATCTAGGATAACTAGCGTGCACTTGGACTAAGTATGTTCCTTAGCGGGCACTTGGACTATCTAGGTTGCCTAGCGGGCACTTGGACGACATAGGTTAACTAGCGTGCCCTTGGAATATCTTGGTTACGTAGCGGGCACTTGGTATATAGGTTAACTAGCGGGCACTTGGACTATCTAGGTTAACTAGTGGGCCGTTGGACTATGTAGGTTGCCTAGCGGGCACTTGGACTATCTAGGTTAGGTAACGGGCACTTGGACTATGTAGGTTAACTAGCAAGCACTTGGACTCTAGGTTATCTAGCGGACACTTGGACTATCTAGGTTACCTAGCGGGCCCTTGGACTATGTAGGTTTCCTTGCGGGCAATTGGACTATCTATGTTAACGAACGGGCACTTGGACTATGTAGGTAACCTAGCGGGCACTTGGACAGTCTATGTTACCTAGCGGGCACTTGGACTATCTAGGTTAACGAACGGGCACTTGGCAATGTAGGTTACCTAGTGGGCACTTGGACTATGTAGGATCCCTATCGGATATTTGGACTACTTAGGTTACATAGCGGGCACTTGGACTATCTAGGTTAACTAGTGGGCCATTTTACTATGTAGGTAAACTAGCGAGCACTTGGACTATCTAGGTTAACTAGCGGACCTTGGACTATGTAGGTTAACTAGCGGGCCTTTGGATTATGTAGGTAAACTAGCGGGCACGTGGACGATCTAGGTTAACTAGAGGGCACTTGGACTATCTAGATTAACTAGCGTGCACTTGGATTATCTAGGTTAACTAGCGGGCACTTGGATGATCAATGTTAACTAGCGGTCACTTGGACTATCTAGGTTAGCTAATGGGCACATGGACTAAGTACGTCCCCTAGTGGGCACTTGGACTATCTAGCTTAACTAACGGGCACTTGGACTATCTAGTTTACCTAGCAGGCACTTGGACTATGAAGGTACCCTAGGGGGCACTTGGATTATCTAGGTTACCCAGCGGGCACTTGGACTATGTAGGTCAACTAGCGGGCCCTAGGACTATTTAGGTTAGCTAACTGGCACATGGACTATGCAGGTTAACTAGCGGACACTTGCATGATCTAGGTTAACTAGCGGGCTCTTGCAGTATGTAGGTTAACTAGCGGGCACTTGGACGATCTAGATTAACTAGCGGGCACTTGGACGATATAGGTTAACTAGCGGATACTTGGATTATCTAGGTTACCTAGCGGGCACTTGGACTATGTAGGTTCCCTAGCGGGCATGTGGACTATATAGATAACCTAGCGGGCACTTAGACTTTGTAGGTTACCTAGCGGGCACTTGGACTATCTAGGTTACCTAGCAGGCACTTGAACAATCTACGTTGCCTAGCGGGTTCTTGGAGTATGTAGGTTACCTAGCGGGCTGTTGGACTATATAGGTTACCTAGCAGGCATTGGACTATCTAGGTTAACAAACGGGCATTTGGACTATGTAGGTTCCCTATCGGGCACTTGGACTAGGTAGGTTCCCTAGCGGGCAGTTGGTCTATCTAGGTTAACTAGCGGGCACTTGGACTATCTAGGTTACCTAGCGAGCACTTGGACCATCTAGGATAACTAGCGGCCACTTGGACTATTAGGGTCCCTATCGGGCATTTGGACTATATAGGTAACCTAGCAGGCACTTGGACTATGTAGGTTAACGAACAGGCACTTGGACTATGTAGGTAACCTAACCTAGTGGTCACTTGATCTGTCTAGGTTACCTCGCGGGCACTTGGACTATGTAGGTTAACTAGCGGGCAATTGGACTATTTAGGTTAACTAGGGGGCCCTAGGACGATGTAGGTTAACTAGCGGGCCCTTGGACTATGTAGGTTAACTAGCGTGCACTTGGAAGATCTAGGTAAACTAGCGGGTACTTGGACTATGTAGATTAACTAGCGGCACTTGGACTATCTACATTAACTAGCGGGACCTTGGACTACGTAGATTCCCTAGCTGGCACTTGGACTATGTATGTTCCAGAGCGTGCACTTCGACTATGTAGGTTCCCTAGCAGGCACTTGGACTATGTAGGTTCCAGAGCGGGCACTTTGACTATCTAGGTTCCCTAGCGGGCACTTGGACTATGTAGGTTCCCTAGCGTGCACTTGGACTATCTAGGTTCCATATAGGGCACTTGGACTATGTAGGTTAACTAGTGGACAAATGGACGATCTAGGTTAACTAGCGGTCCCTTGGACTACGTAGGTTAACTTGCGGACACTTGCACTATGTAGGTTACCTAGCGGGCACTTGGACGATCTAGGTTAACTAGCAGGTACTTGGATTATGTAGGTTAACTAGCGGGCCCTTGGACTATGTAGATTAACTAGCAGCACTTGGACTATCTAGGTTACCTAGCAAGCATTCGACTATCTAGGTTAACTAACGGCACTTGGACTATGTAGGTTCCCTATCGGGCACTTGGTCTATCTAGGTTAACTAACGGGCACTTGGACTATCTAGGTTAACTAGCGAGCACTTGGAGTATCTAGGATAACTAGCGGCCACTTGGACTATCAGGGTCCCTAGCGGGCATTTGGACTATATAGGTTACCTAGCGGGCACTTGGACTATGTAGGTTAACAAACAGGCACTTGGACTATGTAGGTAACCTAGTGGTCACTTGAACTGTCTAGGTTACCTAGCGGGCACTTGGACTATGTAGGTTAACTAGCGGGCACTCGGACTATCTAGGTTAACTAGCGGGCCCTTGGACGATGTAGGTTAACTAGCGGACCCTTGGACTATGTAGGTTAACTAGCGTTCACTTGAAAGATCTAGGTAAACTAACGGGTACTTGGACTATTTAGGTTAACTAGCGGGCCTTTGGACTATGTAGATTAACTAGCGGCACTTGGACTATCTACGTTAACTAGCGGGACCTTGGACTATGTAGATTCCCTAGCGGGCACTTGGACTATGTATGTTCCAGAGCGGGCACTTCGACTATGTAGGTTCCCTAGCAGGCACTTGAACTATGTAGGTTCCAGAGCGGGCACTTGGACTATCTAGGTTCCCTAGCGGGCACTTGGACTATGGAGGTTAACTAGCGGGCCCTTGGACTATGTAGATTGACTAGCAGCACTTGGACTATCTAGGTTACCTAGCGGGCACTTGGACTATGTAGGCTAACTAGGGGGCCCTTGGACAATCTAGGTTACCTAGAGGGTACTTGAACTATCTAGGTTAACTTCGGACACTTGCAGTATCTAGGTTACCTAGTGGGCACTTGGACTATGTACGTTCCCTAGCGGGCACTTGGTCTATCTATGTTAACTAGCGGGCACTTGGAATATGTAGGTTAACTAGTGGACACTTGCACTATGTAGGTTACCTAGCAGGCACTTGGACTATCTAGGTTAACTAGCGGGCACTTGGACTATCTAGGATAACTAGCGTGCACTTGGACTAAGTATGTTCCTTAGCGGGCACTTGGACTATCTAGGTTGCCTAGCGGGCACTTGGACGACATAGGTTAACTAGCGAGCCCTTGGAATATCTTGGTTACGTAGCGGGCACTTGGTATATAGGTTAACTAGCGGGCACTTGGACTATCTAGGTTAACTAGTGGGCCGTTGGACTATGTAGGTTGCCTAGCGGGCACTTGGACTATCTAGGTTAGGTAACGGGCACTTGGACTATGTAGGTTAACTAGCAAGCACTTGGACTCTAGGTTATCTAGCGGACACTTGGACTATCTAGGTTACCTAGCGGGCCCTTGGACTATGTAGGTTTCCTTGCGGGCACTTGGACTATCTATGTTAATGAACGGGCACTTGGACTATGTAGGTAACCTAGCGGGCACTTGGACAGTCTATGTTACCTAGCGGGCACTTGGACTATCTAGGTTAACGAACGGGCACTTGGCAATGTAGGTTACCTAGTGGGCACTTGGACTATGTAGGATCCCTATCGGATATTTGGACTACTTAGGTTACATAGCGGGCACTTGGACTATCTAGGTTAACTAGTGGGCCATTTTACTATGTAGGTAAACTAGCGAGCACTTGGACTATCTAGGTTAACTAGCGGACCTTGGACTATGTAGGTTAACTAGCGGGCCTTTGGATTATGTAGGTAAACTAGCGGGCACGTGGACGATCTAGGTTAACTAGAGGGCACTTGGACTATCTAGATTAACTAGCGTGCACTTGGATTATCTAGGTTAACTAGCGGGCACTTGGATGATCAATGTTAACTAGCGGTCACTTGGACTATCTAGGTTAGCTAATGGGCACATGGACTAAGTACGTCCCCTAGTGGGCACTTGGACTATCTAGCTTAACTAACGGGCACTTGGACTATCTAGTTTACCTAGCAGGCACTTGGACTATGAAGGTACCCTAGGGGGCACTTGGATTATCTAGGTTACCCAGCGGGCACTTGGACTATGTAGGTCAACTAGCGGGCCCTAGGACTATTTAGGTTAGCTAACTGGCACATGGACTATGCAGGTTAACTAGCGGACACTTGCATGATCTAGGTTAACTAGCGGGCTCTTGCAGTATGTAGGTTAACTAGCGGGCACTTGGACGATCTAGATTAACTAGCGGGCACTTGGACGATATAGGTTAACTAGCGGATACTTGGATTATCTAGGTTACCTAGCGGGCACTTGGACTATGTAGGTTCCCTAGCGGGCATGTGGACTATATAGATAACCTAGCGGGCACTTAGACTTTGTAGGTTACCTAGCGGGCACTTGGACTATCTAGGTTACCTAGCAGGCACTTGAACAATCTACGTTGCCTAGCGGGTTCTTGGAGTATGTAGGTTACCTAGCGGGCTGTTGGACTATATAGGTTACCTAGCAGGCATTGGACTATCTAGGTTAACAAACGGGCATTTGGACTATGTAGGTTCCCTATCGGGCACTTGGACTAGGTAGGTTCCCTAGCGGGCAGTTGGTCTATCTAGGTTAACTAGCGGGCACTTGGACTATCTAGGTTACCTAGCGAGCACTTGGACCATCTAGGATAACTAGCGGCCACTTGGACTATTAGGGTCCCTATCGGGCATTTGGACTATATAGGTAACCTAGCAGGCACTTGGACTATGTAGGTTAACGAACAGGCACTTGGACTATGTAGGTAACCTAACCTAGTGGTCACTTGATCTGTCTAGGTTACCTCGCGGGCACTTGGACTATGTAGGTTAACTAGCGGGCAATTGGACTATTTAGGTTAACTAGGGGGCCCTAGGACGATGTAGGTTAACTAGCGGGCCCTTGGACTATGTAGGTTAACTAGCGTGCACTTGGAAGATCTAGGTAAACTAGCGGGTACTTGGACTATGTAGATTAACTAGCGGCACTTGGACTATCTACATTAACTAGCGGGACCTTGGACTACGTAGATTCCCTAGCTGGCACTTGGACTATGTATGTTCCAGAGCGTGCACTTCGACTATGTAGGTTCCCTAGCAGGCACTTGGACTATGTAGGTTCCAGAGCGGGCACTTTGACTATCTAGGTTCCCTAGCGGGCACTTGGACTATGTAGGTTCCCTAGCGTGCACTTGGACTATCTAGGTTCCATATAGGGCACTTGGACTATGTAGGTTAACTAGTGGACAAATGGACGATCTAGGTTAACTAGCGGTCCCTTGGACTACGTAGGTTAACTTGCGGACACTTGCACTATGTAGGTTACCTAGCGGGCACTTGGACGATCTAGGTTAACTAGCAGGTACTTGGATTATGTAGGTTAACTAGCGGGCCCTTGGACTATGTAGATTAACTAGCAGCACTTGGACTATCTAGGTTACCTAGCAAGCATTCGACTATCTAGGTTAACTAACGGCACTTGGACTATGTAGGTTCCCTATCGGGCACTTGGTCTATCTAGGTTAACTAACGGGCACTTGGACTATCTAGGTTAACTAGCGAGCACTTGGAGTATCTAGGATAACTAGCGGCCACTTGGACTATCAGGGTCCCTAGCGGGCATTTGGACTATATAGGTTACCTAGCGGGCACTTGGACTATGTAGGTTAACAAACAGGCACTTGGACTATGTAGGTAACCTAGTGGTCACTTGAACTGTCTAGGTTACCTAGCGGGCACTTGGACTATGTAGGTTAACTAGCGGGCACTCGGACTATCTAGGTTAACTAGCGGGCCCTTGGACGATGTAGGTTAACTAGCGGACCCTTGGACTATGTAGGTTAACTAGCGTTCACTTGAAAGATCTAGGTAAACTAACGGGTACTTGGACTATTTAGGTTAACTAGCGGGCCTTTGGACTATGTAGATTAACTAGCGGCACTTGGACTATCTACGTTAACTAGCGGGACCTTGGACTATGTAGATTCCCTAGCGGGCACTTGGACTATGTATGTTCCAGAGCGGGCACTTCGACTATGTAGGTTCCCTAGCAGGCACTTGAACTATGTAGGTTCCAGAGCGGGCACTTGGACTATCTAGGTTCCCTAGCGGGCACTTGGACTATGGAGGTTAACTAGCGGGCCCTTGGACTATGTAGATTGACTAGCAGCACTTGGACTATCTAGGTTACCTAGCGGGCACTTGGACTATGTAGGCTAACTAGGGGGCCCTTGGACAATCTAGGTTACCTAGAGGGTACTTGAACTATCTAGGTTAACTTCGGACACTTGCAGTATCTAGGTTACCTAGTGGGCACTTGGACTATGTACGTTCCCTAGCGGGCACTTGGTCTATCTATGTTAACTAGCGGGCACTTGGAATATGTAGGTTAACTAGTGGACACTTGCACTATGTAGGTTACCTAGCAGGCACTTGGACTATCTAGGTTAACTAGCGGGCACTTGGACTATCTAGGATAACTAGCGTGCACTTGGACTAAGTATGTTCCTTAGCGGGCACTTGGACTATCTAGGGTGCCTAGCGGGCACTTGGACGACATAGGTTAACTAGCGTGCCCTTGGAATATCTTGGTTACGTAGCGGGCACTTGGTATATAGGTTAACTAGCGGGCACTTGGACTATTTAGGTTAACTAGTGGGCCGTTGGACTATGTAGGTTGCCTAGCGGGCACTTGGACTATCTAGGTTAGGTAACGGGCACTTGGACTATGTAGGTTAACTAGCAAGCACTTGGACTCTAGGTTATCTAGCGGACACTTGGACTATCTAGGTTACCTAGCGGGCCCTTGGACTATGTAGGTTTCCTTGCGGGCACTTGGACTATCTATGTTAACGAACGGGCACTTGGACTATGTAGGTAACCTAGCGGGCACTTGGACAGTCTATGTTACCTAGCGGGCACTTGGACTATCTAGGTTAAAGAACGGGCACTTGGCAATGTAGGTTACCTAGTGGGCACTTGGACTATGTAGGATCCCTATCGGATATTTGGACTACTTAGGTTACATAGCGGGCAATTGGACTATCTAGGTTAACTAGTGGGCCATTTTACTATGTAGGTAAACTAGCGAGCACTTGGACTATCTAGGTTAACTAGCGGACCTTGGACTATGTAGGTTAACTAGCGGGCCTTTGGATTATGTAGGTAAACTAGCGGGCACGTGGACGATCTAGGTTAACTAGAGGGAACTTGGACTATCTAGATTAACTAGCGTGCACTTGGATTATCTAGGTTAACTAGCGGGCACTTGGATGATCAATGTTAACTAGCGGTCACTTGGACTATCTAGGTTAGCTAATGGGCACATGGACTAAGTACGTCCCCTAGTGGGCACTTGGACTATCTAGCTTAACTAACGGGCACTTGGACTATCTAGTTTACCTAGCAGGCACTTGGACTATGAAGGTACCCTAGGGGGCACTTGGATTATCTAGGTTACCCAGCGGGCACTTGGACTATGTAGGTCAACTAGCGGGCCCTAGGACTATTTAGGTTAGCTAACTGGCACATGGACTATGCAGGTTAACTAGCGGACACTTGCATGATCTAGGTTAACTAGCGGGCTCTTGCAGTATGTAGGTTAACTAGCGGGCACTTGGACGATCTAGATTAACTAGCGGGCACTTGGACGATATAGGTTAACTAGCGGATACTTGGATTATCTAGGTTACCTAGCGGGCACTTGGACTATGTAGGTTCCCTAGTGGGCATGTGGACTGTATAGATAACCTAGCAGGCACTTAGACTTTGTAGGTTAACTAGCGGGCACTTGGACTATCTAGGTTACCCAGCTGGCACTTGAACTATCTACGTTGCCTAGCGGGTTCTTGGAGTATGTAGGTTACCTAGCGGGCTGTTGGACTATCTAGGTTACCTAGCAGGCATTGGACTATCTAGGTTAACTAACGGGCACTTGGACTATGTAGGTTCCATAGCGGGCCCTTGGAATATGTAAGTTCCCTATCGGGCACTTGGACTAGGTAGGTTCCCTAGCGGGCACTTGGTCTATCTAGGTTAACTAGCGGGCACTTGGACTATCTAGGTTAACTAGCGAGCACTTGGACTCTCTAGGATAACTAGCGGCCACTTGGATTATTATGATCCCTAGCGGGCATTTGGACTATATAGGTTACCTAGCGGGCACTTGGACTATGTAGGTTAACGAACAGGCACTTGGACTATGTAGGTAACCTAGTGGTCACTTGAACTGTCTAGGTTACCTAGCGGGCACTTGTACTCTCTTGGTTAACTAGCAGCCCCTTGGACGATGTAGGTTAACTAGCGGGCCCTTGGACTATGTAGGTTAACTAGCGGGCCCTTGGACTATGTAGGTTAACAAGCGTGCACTTGGAAGATCTAGGTAAACAAGCGGGTACTTGGACTCTGTAGGTTGACTAGCGGGCCTTTGGAGTATGTAGATAAACTAGCGGCACTTGGACTATCTACGTTAACTAGCGGGCCCTTGGACTATGTAGATTCCCTAGCGTGCACTTGGACTATGTATGTTCCAGAGCGGGCACTCGACTATGTAGGTTCCCTAGCAGGCACTTGGACTACGTAGGTTCCAGAGCGGGCATTTGGACTATCTATGTTCCCTAGCGGGCATTTGGACTATGTAGGTTAACTAGCGGACACTTGGACGATCTAGGTTAACTAGCAGGTACTTGGATTATGTAGGTTAACTAGCGGGCCCTTGGACTATGTAGAATAACTAGCAGCACTTGGACTATCTACGTTACCTAGCGGGCACTTGGACTATGTAGGCTAACTAGGGGGCCCTTGGACGATCTAGGTTACCTAGCGGGTACTTGAACTATCTAGGTTAACTAGCGGGCACTTGCACTATCTAGGTTACCTAGCGGCACTTGGACTATGTACATTCCCTAGCGGGCTCTTGCACTATCTATGTTAACTTGCGGGCACTTGGAATATGTAGGTTAACTAGCGGACACTTGCACTATGTAGGTTACCTAGCAGGCACTTGGACTATCTAGGTTAACTAGCGGGCACTTGGACTATCTAGGATAACTAGCGTGCACTTGGACTATGTAGATTCCTTAGCGGGCACTTGGACTATCTAGGTTACCTAGTGGGCACTTGGACGATATAGGTTAACTAGCGTGCCCTTGGAATATCTAGGTTACGTAGCGGGCACTTGGTATATAGGTTAACTAGCGGGCACTTGGACTATGTAGGTTAACTAGAGGACACATGGACTATATAGGTTAACTAGTGGGCCCTTGGACTATGTAGGTTAAATAGCGGTCCCTTGGACTATCTAGGTTACCTAGTGGGCACTTGGACTATATAGGTTACCTAACGGGCACTTGGATTATGTAGGTTAGCTAGTGGGCACTTGGACTATCTAGGTTAACGAATGGGCACTTGGAATATGCAGATAACCTAGCGGGCACTTGGACTGTCCAAGTTACCTAGCGGGCACTGGGACTTCTAGGTTAACGAACGGGCTCTTGGACTATGTAGGTTACCAAGTGGGCACTTGGACTATCTAGGTTAGGTAACGGGCACTTGGACTATCTAAGTTACCTAGCGGGAACTTGGACAATGTAAGTTACCTAGCGGGCACTTGGACTATATAGGTTAACTAGCGGGCACTTGGATTATCTAGGTTAGATAGCGGGCTCTTGCACTATGCAGGTTAACTAGCAGCCCATTGACTATGTAGGTTAACTAGCGGGCACTTGGACGATCTAGCTTAACTAGCGGTCACTTGGATTATCTAGGTTACCTAGTGGGCACTTGGACTATGTAGGTTCCCTAGCAGGCATGTGGACTATATAGTTAACCTAGCGGGCACTTAGACTTTGTAGGTTACCTAGCGGGCACTTGGACTATCTAGGTTACCTAGCAGGCACTTGAACTATCTACGTTGCCTAGTGGGTTCTTGGAGTATGTAGGTTACCTAGCTGGCTGTTGGACTATATAGGTTACCTAGCAGACATTGGACTATCCAGGTTAACTAACGGGCACTTGGACTATGTAGGTTCCCTAGCGGGCCCTTGGACTATGTAAGTTCCCTATCGGGCACTTGGACTAGGTAGGTTCCCTTGCGGGCACTTGGTCTATCTAGGTTAACTAGCGGGCACTTGGACTATCTAGGTTAACTAGCGAGCACTTGGACTATCTAGGTTAACTAGTGGGCCCTTGGACTATGTAGGTTAACTAGCGGGCACTTGGATAATCTAGGTTAACTAGCGGGCACTTGGACTATCAAAGTGAACAAGTGAGCCCTTGGACTATCAAAGTGAACAAGTGAGCCCTTGGACTATGTAGGTTAACTAGCGGGCCCTTGGACTAATTAGGTTACCTAGCGGGCACTTGGACTATATAGGTTACCTAGCGGGCACTTGGAGTATGTAGGGTACCTACTGGGCACTTGGACTTCTAGGTTAACGAACGGGCTCTTGGACTATGTAGGTTGCCTAGCGGGCACTTGGACTATCTAGGTTACCTAGCGGGAACTTGGACAATGTAAGTTACCTAGCGGGCACTTGGACTATCTAGGTTACCTAACGGGCACTTTGACTATCTAGGTTACATAGTGGGCACTTGGACTATGTAGGTTAACTAGCGAGCACTTGGACTCTAGGTTATCTAGCGGACACTTGGACTATCTAAGTTACCTAGCGGGCCCTTGGACTATGTAGGTTTCCTAGCGGGCACTTGGACTATCTAGGTTAAGGAACGGGCACTTGGACTATGTAGGTAACCTAGCAGGCACTTGGACAGTCTAGGTTACCTAGCGGGCACTTGGACTATCTAGGTTAACAAACGGGCACTTGGACAATGTAGGTTACCTAGCGGGCACTTGGACTATGTAGGATCCCTATCGGATATTTGGACTACTTAGGTTACCTAGCAGGCACTTGGACTATATAGGTTAACTAGTGGGTCCTTGTACTATGTAGGTTAACTACCGAGCACTTGGACTATCTAGGTTAACTAGCGTACCTTGAACTATGTAGGTTAACTAGCGGGCCTTTGGACTATGTAGGTTAACTAGCGGGCACGTGGATGATCTAGGTTAACTAGAGGGCACTTGGACTATCTAGGTTAACTAGCGGGCACTTGTACTATCTAGGTTAGCTAATGGGCACATGGACTAAGTACGTCCCCTAGTGGGCACTTGGACAATCTAGCTTACCTAACGGGCACTTGGACTATCTAGGTTACCTAGCAGGCACTTGGACTATGAAGGTTCCCTAGCGGGCACTTGGATTATCTGGGTTACCCAGCGGGCACTTGGACTATGTAGGTTAACTAGCGGACACTTGCATGATCTACGTTAACTAGCAGGCTCTTGCACTATGTAGGTTAACTAGCGGCCACTTGGACGATCTAGATTAACTAGCGGGCACTTGGACGATATAGGTTAACTAGTGGGCACTTGGATTATATAGGTTAGCTAGCGGGCTCTTGCACTATGTAGGTTAACTAGCGGGCCCATTGACTATGTAGGTTAACTAGCGGGCACTTGGATGATCTAGGTTAACTAGCAGGCACTTGGACGATATAGGTTAACTAGCGGGTACTTGGATTATCTAGGTTACCTAGCGGGCACTTGGACTATGTAGGTTCCCAGCGGACATTTGGACTATATAGATAACCTAGCGGGCACTTGTACTATCTAGGATACCTAGCTGGCACTTGGACTATGTAGGTCAACTAGCGGGCCCTTGGACAACTAGGTTAGCTAACGAGCACTTAGATTATGTAGGTTAACTAGCGGGCACTTGGAATATGTAGGGTAACTAGCGGGCCCATGGACTATGTAGGTTTACTTGCGGGCCCTTGGAATATCTATGTTCCCTAAAGGGCACTTGGATTATCTAGGTTACCTAGCGGGCACTTGGACTATGTAGGCAAACTAGGGGGCCCTTGGACGATCTAGGTTACCTAGCGGGTACTTGAACAATCTAGGTTAACTAGCGGGCACTTGGACTATGTACGTTCCCTAGCGGGCACTTGGACTATCAATGTTAACTAGCGGTCACTTGGAATATGTAGGTTAACTAGCGGACACTTGCACTATGTAGGTTACCTAGCAGGCACTTGGACTATCTAGATTAACCAGCGGGCACTTGGACTATCTAGGTTTACTAGCGTGCACTTGGACTATGTAGGTTCCTTAGCGGGCACTTAGATTATCTAGGTTGCCTAGCGGGCACTTGTACTATGCAGGTTAACTAGCGTGCCCTTGGACTATCTAGGTTACGTAGCGGGCACTTGGTATATAGTTTAACTAGCGGGCACTTGGATTATATAGGCTAACTAGCGGACACTTGCACGATCTAGGTTAACTAGCGGGCCCTTGCACTATGTAGGTTAACTAGCGGGCCCATGGATTATGTAGGTTTAATAGCAGGTACTTGGACTATCTAGGTTAACTAGCGGGCACTTGTACTATGCAGTTTCCCTAGAAGGCATTTGGACTATTTAGGTTACCTAGCAGGTACTTTGACTATCTAGGTTAACTAATGGGCACTTGGACTATATAGGTTGCCTAGCAGGCACTTGGATTATGTAGGTTCCCTATCGGGCACTTGGACTATGTAGGTTAACTAGCGGGCACTTTGACGATCTAGGTTAGCAAACGGGCACTTGGACTATGTAGGTTACCTAGCAGGCACTTGGACTGTCTAGGTTACCTAGCGGGCACTTGGACTATCTACGTTAACGAACGGGCCCTTGGACTATGTAGGTTACCAAGCGGGCACTTGGACTATCTAGGTTAACGTCGGGCACTTGTAATATGTAGGTTAGCTAACAGGAACTTGGACTATCTAGGTTAACTAGCGGGCACTTGGACGATGCATGTTCCCTAGCGGGCACTTTGACTATGTAGGTTCCCTAGCGGGCAATTGGACTATGTGTGTACCCTAGCGGGCATTTGGACTATGTAGGTTACCTAACGGGCATTTCGACTATGTAGGTTCCCTAGCGGGCACTTGGATTATGTAGGTTCCCTTCTTGCACTTGGAGTATGTAGGTTACTAGCGGGCATTTGGACTATGTAGGTTACCTAGCAGGCACTTGGACTATGTAGGTTACCTAGCGGGCACTTGGACTATGTAGGTTAACGAGCGGGCACTTGGACTATCTAGGTTACCTAGCGGGTACATGGACTATGTACGTTTCCTAGCGGGCACTTGGACTATCTATGTTAACTAGCGGGCACTTGGACTATGTAGGTTAACTAGCGGGCACTTGGACTATCTAGGTTACCTAGCGGGCAATTAGACTATGTAGGTTAACTAGCGGGCACTTGGACGATCTAGGTTAACTAGCGGGCACTTGGACTATGTAGGTTACCTAGCGGGCACTTGGACTATCTAGGTTAGCTAAGGGGCACCTGGATTATCTAGGTTAACTAGAGGGCACTTTTACAATGTAGGTTAACTAGCAGACACTTGGACGAACTAGGTTAAAGAGCAGGCTTTTGGACTATGTAGGTTACCTAGCGGGCACTTGGACTATCTAGGTTAGTTAACAGGAACTTGGACTATCTAGGTTACCTAACGGGCACTTGGACTATCCAGGTAACCTGGCGGGCACTTGGACTGACTAGGTTGCCTAGCGGGCACTTGGACGATCTATGTTAGGTAACGGATACTTGGACTATCTAGGTTACCTAGCGGGAACTTGGACTATGTAGGTTACCTAGCGGGCACTTTGACTATCTAGGTTACCTAACGGGCACGTTGACTATCTAGGTTACCTAGCAGGCACTTGGACTATCTAGGTTAGCTAACAGGAACTTGGACTATCTAGGTTACCTTGCGGGCACTAGGACTATGTAGGATTCCTAGCGGTCACTTGGACTATCTAGGCTACCTAACGGGGACATGGACTATGTAGGTTAACTAGCGGACACTTGGACGATCTAGGTTAACTAGCGGGCACTTGGAATATCTAGGTTAACTAGGGGGCCCTTGTACTATGTAGGTTAACTAGCGGGCACTTGGACTATCTAGGTTAGCTAACAGGAACTTGGACTATCTAGGTTACCTAGCGGGCACTAGGACTATGTAGGTTACCTAGCGGTCACTTGGAGTATCTAGGCTACCTAACGGGCACTTGGACTACGTAGGTTAACCAGCAGACACTTGGACGGTCTATGTTAACTAGCGGGCACTTGGAATATCTAGGTTAACTACGGGGCCCTTGGACTATGTAGGTTAACTAGCGGGCACTTAGATAATCTAGGTTAACTAGCGGCTTCTTGGACTATGTAGGTTAACTAGCGGGACCTTGGACTATGTACGTTAACTAGCGGGCACTTGGACGATCTAGATTAACTAGCAGGCACTTGGACTATCTAGGTTAACTAGCGGGCACTTGGACTATCTAGGTTACCTTGCGGGCACTTAGACGAGGCAGGTTCCTTAGCGGGCACTTGGACTATCTAGGCTCCCTATCGGGCACTTTCACTATGTAGGTTAACTACCGGGCACTTGGACTATCTAGGTTACCTAGCAGGCACTTGGTCTATGTACATACCCTAGCGGGCACTTGGACTATCTAGGTTACCTAACGGGCATTTGGTATATGTACGTTACTAGCGGGCATTTGGACTATGTAGGTTACCTAGCGGATACTTGGACTATGTAGGTTCCCTAGCAGGGACTTGGACAATGTAGGTTTACTAGCGGGCATTTGGACTATCTAGGTTAACTAGCGGGCCCTTGGACTATGTAGGTTAACTAGCGGGCACTTTGACGATCTAGGTTAGCAAACGGGCACTTGGACTATGTAGGTTACCTAGCGGGCACTTGGACTATCTATGTTCCCTAGCGGGCCCTTGGACTATATAGGTTCCCTAAAGGGCACTTGGACTATGTAGGTTCCCTAGCAGGCACTCGGACTATGAAGGTTCCCTAGTGGGCTCTTGGACTATGTAGGTTCCCTAGCAGGCCCTTTGACTATGTAAGTTCTCTAACGGGCACTTGGACTATGTGGGTTCCCTAGCGGGCATTTGGACTATCTATGTTACCTAACGGGCACTTGGACTATGTACATTACTAGCGGGCATTTGGACTATGTAGGTTTCCTAGCGGATACTTGGACTATGTAGCTTCCCTATCAGGGACTTGGACAATGTAGGTCAACTATCGGGCCCTTGGACTATGTAGGTTTACTAGCGGGCACTTTGACGATCTAGCTTAGCAAACGGGCACTTGGACTATGGAGGTTACCTAGCAGGCACTTGGACTGTCTAGGTTACCTAGCGGGCACTTGGACTATCTAGGTTAACGAACGTGCCCTAGGACTATGTAGGGTACCCAGCGGGCACTTGGACTATCTAGGTTAACTAACGGGCACTTGGACTATGTAGGTTGCCTAGCGGGCAAATGGATTATGTAGGTTCCCTATCGGGCACTTGGACTATGTGGGTTAACTAGCGGGAACTTGGTCTGTCTAGGTTACCTAGCGGGCACTTGGACTATCTAGGTTAGCTAAGGGGCACCTGGACAATCTAGGTTAACTAGCGGGCACTTTTACTATGTAGGTTAACTAGCAGACACTTGGAAGAACTAGGTTAACGAGCGGGCTTTTGAGCTATGTAGGTTACCTACCGGGCACTTGGACTATCTAGGTTAGTTAACAGGATCTTGGACTATCTAGGTTACCTAACGGGTCCTTGGACTATGCAGGTAACCTGACGGGCACTTGGACTGACTAGGTTACCTAGCGGGCACTTGGACTTCTAGGTTAACGAACGGGCACTTGGACTATGTAGGTTGCCTAGCGGGCACTTGGACGTTCTATGTTAGGTAACGGACACTTGGACTATCTAGGTTACCTAGCGGGAACTTGGACTATGTAGGTTACCTAGCGGGCACTTAGACTATCTAGGTTACCTAACAGGCACTTTGACTATCTAGGTTACCTAGCGGGCACTTGGACTATCTAGGTTAGCTAACAGGAACTTGGACTATCTAGGTTACCTAGCGGGCAATAGGAGTATGTAGGTTACCTAGCGGTCACTTGGAGTATCTAGGCTACCTAACGGGCACTTGGACAACGTAGGTTAACTAGAGGACACTTGGACGATCTAGGTTAACTAGCGGGCACATGGAATATCTAGGTTAACTAGCGGGCCCTTGGACTATGTAGGTTAACTAGCGGGCACTTAGACAATCTAGGTTAACTAGCGGGTTCTTGGACTATGTAGGTTAACTAGCGGGCCCTTGGACTATGTAGGTTAACTAGCGGGCACTTGGATGATCTAGATTAACTAGCGGGCACTTGGACTATCTAGGTTACCTAGCGGGCACTTGGACGATGCAGGTTCCCTAGCGGGCACTTGGACTATCTAGGCTCCCTATCGGGCACTTTGACTATGTAGGTTAACTAGCGGGCACTTGGACTATCTAGGTTACCTAGCGGGCACTTGGTCTATGTACGTCCCCTAGTGGGCACTTGGACTATCTAGGTTAACTAACGGGCATTAGGAGTATCTAGGTTAACTAGCGGGCACTTGGTCTATCTAGGTTAGTTGGCGGGCACTTGGACTATGTAGGTCAACTAGCGGGCTCTTGGACTATCTAGGTTAGCTAACGGGCACTTGGATTATGTAAGTTAACTAGTGGGACCTTAGACTATCTAGGTTAGCTAACGGGCACTTGGACTATGAAGGTTAATTAGCGGGTACTTGGACTATGTAGGTGCCCTAGCGGGCACTTGGACTATCTAGGTTGCCTAGCGTGCACTTGAACTATCTACGTTACCTAGCTGGTACTTGGACGATCTAGGTTAACTAACGGGCATTTCGACTATGTAGGTTCCCTAGCGGGCACTTGGATTATGTAGGTTCCCTTCTTGCACTTGGAGTATGTAGGTTACTAGCGGGAATTTGGACTATGTAGGTTACCTCGCGGGCACTTGGACTATGTAAGTTAACTAGCGGGCACTTGGATTATCTAGGTTACCTAGCGGGCACTTAGACTATGTAGGTTAACTAGCAGGCACATGGACTATCTAGGTTACCTAGCGGGCACATGGACTATGTAGGTTCCCTGTCGGGCAATTAGACTATGTGGGTTATATAGTGGGCACTTGGACTATGTAGGTTCCCTAGCGGGCACTTGGACTATGTAGGTTACCTAGCGGGCCCTTGGACTATGTAGGTTACCTAACAGGCATTTCGACTATGTAGGTTCCCTAGCGGGCACTTGGATTATGTAGGTTCCCTTCTTGCACTTGGAGTATGTAGGTTACTAGCGGGAATTTGGACTGTGTAGGTTACCTCGCGGGCCCTTGGACTATGTAGGTTAACTAGCGGGGCACTTGGATTATCTAGGTTACCTAGCGGGCACTTAGACTATGTAGGTTAACTAGCAGGCACATGGACTATCTAGGTTACCTAGCGGGCACATGGACTATGTACGTTTCCTAGCGGGCACTTGGACTATCTATGTTAACTAGCGGGCACATGGACTATGTAGGTTCCCTATCGGGCAATTAGACTATGTGGGTTACATAGCGGGCACTTGGACTACGTAGGTTCCCTAGCGGGAACTTGGACTATGTAGGTTACCTAGCGGGCCCTTGGACTATGTAGGTTACCTAACGGGCACTTGGACTATATAAGTTACCTAGAGGGCTCTTGGATTATGTAGGTTAACTAGCGGACACTTGGACTATGTAGGTTAACTAGCGGACACTTGGACGATCTAGGTTAACTAGCGGGCCCTTACACTATGAAGATTTACTAGCGGGCCCTTGGACTATGTGGGTACCCTAGCGGGCATTTGGACTATCTAGGTTACCTAACGGGCATTACGACGATGTAGGTTCCCTAGCGGGCACTTGGATTATGTAGGTTCCCTTCTATCACTTGGACTATGTAGGTTACTAGCGGGCATTTGGACTATGTAGGTTACCTCGCGGGCACTTGGACTATGTAGGTTAACTAGCGGGCACTTGGATTATCTAGGTTACCTAACGGGCACTTAGACTATGTAGGTTAACGAGCAGGCACTTGGACTATCTAGGTTACCTAGCGGGCACATGGACTATGTACGTTTCCTAGCGGGCACTTGGACTATCTATGTTAACTAGAAGGTACATGGACTATGTAGGTTCCCTATCGGGCAATTAGACTATGTGGGTTACATAGTGGGCACTTGGACTATGTAGGTTCCCTAGCGGGCACTTGGACTATGTAGGTTACCTAGCGGGCCCTTGGACTATCTAGGTTACCTAGCGGGCACTTGGACTATCTAGGTTAACTAACGGACACTTGGACTATGTAGGTTACCTAGCGGGCACTTGGACTATCTAGGTTAGCTAAGGGGCACCTGGACTATCTAAGTTAACTTGCGGGCACTTTTACTATGTAGGTTAACTAGCAGACACTTGGACGAACTAGGTTAACGAGCGGGCTTTTGGACTATGTAGGTTACCTAGGGGGCACTTGGACTATCTAGGTTAGTTAACAGGATTTTAGACTATCTAGGTTACCTAACGGGCACTTGGACAATGCAGGTAACCTGGTGGGCACTTGGACTGATTAGGTTACCTAGCGGGCACTTGCACTTCTAGGTTAACGAACGGGCACTTGGACTATGTAGGTTGCCTAGCGGGCACATGGACGATATATGTTAGGTAACGGACACTTGGACTATCTAGGTTACCTAGCGTGAACTTGGACTATGTATGTTACCTATCGGCACTTAGACTAATTAGGTTACCTAACGGGCACTTTGACTATCTAGGTTACCTAGTGGGCACTTGGACTATCTAGGTTAGCTAACAGGAACTTGGACTATCTAGGTTACCTAGCGGGCACTAGGACTATGTAAGTATCCTAGGGGTCACTTGGACTATCTAGGCTAACTAACGGGTATGTTTACTATGTAGGTTAACTAGCGGAAACTTGGACGATCTAGGTTAACTAGCGGGCATTTGGAATATCTAGGTTAACTAGGGGGCCCTTGGACTATGTAGGTTAACTAGCGGGCACTTGAACTATCTAGGTTAGCTAACAGAAACATGGACTATCTAGGTTACCTAGCGGGCACTAGGACTATGTAGGTTACCTAGCGGTCACTTGGAGTATCTAGGCTACCTAACGGGCACTTGGACTACGTAGGTTAACTAGCGGACACTTGGACGATCTAGGTTAACTAGTGGGCACTTGGAATATCTAGGTTAACTAAGGGGCCCTTGGACTATGTAGGTTAACTAGCGGGCACTTGGATGATCTAGTTTAACTAGAAGGCACTTGGACTATCTAGGTTAACTAGCGGGCACTTGGACTATCTAGGTTACCTAGCGGGCACTTGGTCTATGTACATACCCTAGCAGGCACTTGGACTATCTGGGTTACCTAGCGGGCACTTGGAATATGTACGTCCCCTAGTGGGCACTTGGACTATCTAGGTTACCTAGCGGGCATTTTGACTATGTAGGTCAACTAGCGGGCCCTTGGACTACCTAGGTTAGTGAACGGGCAATTTGTATTATGTAGGTTAACTAACGGGCACATGGACTATGTAGGTTAACTAGCGGGCACTAGGACTGTCTAGGTTACCCAGCGGGCACTTGGATTATCTAAATTAACGAACGGGCACTTGGACTATGTAGGTTACATAGCCGCCACTTGGACTATCTAGGTTAGCTAACAGGCACTTGGACTATCTAGGTTCCCTAGCGGGCACTTGTACTATCTTGGTTACCTAGCTGGCACTTGGATTATGTAGGTCAACTAGCGGGCCCTTGGACTATCTAGTTTAGCTAACGGGCACTTGGACTATCTAGGTTAACTACCGGGCACTTGGATTATGTAGGTTCCCTAGCGGGCACTTAGACTATGTAGGTTTCCTTGCGGGCATTTGGACTATGTAGGTTACCTAGCGAGCACTTGGACTATGTAGGTTCCCTAACGGGCACTGGGACGATGTAGGTTCCCTAGCGGTCACGTGGACTATGTACGCTCTCTAGAAGGCACTTGGCCTATGTAGGTTCCCTATCGGGCACTTTGATTATGTAGGTTAACTAGCGGGCACTTGGACTATCCAGGTTACGAAGCGGGCAATTGGACTATCGAGGTTAACGAACGGACACTTGGACTATGTAGGTAATCTAGCGGGTACTTGGACTGTCTAGGTTACATAGTGGGCACTTGGACTATCTAGGTTAACGAACGGGCACATGGACTATGTAGGTTAGCTAACAGGCACTTGGACAATCTAGGTTAGGTAACGGGCACTTGGACTATCTAGGTTACCTAGTGGGAACTTGGACTATGTTGGTTACCTAGTGGCCACTTTGACTATCTTGGTTACCTAGCGGGCACTTGGACTATGTAGGTTAATTAGCGGACACTTGGACGAACTAGGTTAACGAGCGGGCCCTTGGACTATGTAGGTTACCTAACGGACACTTGGACTATCTAGGTTAGCTAACAGGAACTTGGACTATCTAGGTTACCTAGTGGGCACTTTGACTATGTAGGTTACCTAGCAGTCACTTGGACTATCTAGGGTAGCTAACGGGTACTTGGGCTATCTAGGTTACCTAGCGGGCACTTGGACTATGTAGGTTAACTAGGGGGCACTTGGACTATGTAGGTCAACTAGCGGGCCATTGGACTCTCTAGGTTAGCTAACGGGCACTTGGACTATCTAGGTTACATAACGGGCATTTGGATTATGTAGGTTCCCTAGCGGGGACTTAGACTATGTAGGTTTCCTTGCGGGCATTTGGACTATGTAGGTTACCTAGCGAGCACTTGGACTATGTAGGTTCCCTAACGGGCACTTGGACTATCTAGGTTACCTTGTGGGAACTTGGACTATGTTGGTTACCTAGCGGCCACTTTGACTATCTTGGTTACCTAGCGGGCACTTGGACTATGTAGGTTAATTAGCGGACACTTGGACGAACTAGGTTAACGAGCGGGCCCTTGGACTATGTAGGTTACCTAGCGGACACTTGGACTATCTAGGTTAGCTAACAGGAACTTGGACTATCTAGGTTACCTAGTGGGCACTTTGACTATGTAGATTACCTAGCAGTCACTTGGACTATCTAGGGTAGTTAACGGGTACTTGGGCTATCTAGGTTACCTAGCGGGCACTTGGACTATGTAGGTCAACTAGCAGGCCAATGGACTCTCTAGGTTAGCTAACGGGCACTTGGACTATCTAGGT
Organism: Tenrec ecaudatus; assembly: GCF_050624435.1. NCBI lineage: Eukaryota > Metazoa > Chordata > Mammalia > Afrosoricida > Tenrecidae > Tenrec > Tenrec ecaudatus. Next base: position 528,850 of record NW_027457695.1, read on the forward strand.
TACCTAACGGGCACTTGGACTATGTAGGTTCCTTAGCGGTCACGTGGACTATGTAGGCTCCCTAGAAGGCACTTGGACTATGTAGGTTACCTATGGCGCACTTTGACTATGTTGGTTATCTAGCGGGCACTTGGACTATCCAGGTTACGAAACGGGCACTTGGACTATGAAGGTTACCAAACGGGCACTTGGACTATCTAGGTTAACGAACGGACACGTGGACTATGTAGGTAACCTAGCGGGCACTTGGACTCTCTAGGTTACATAGCGGGCACTTGGACTATCTAGGTTAACGAACGGGCACTTGGACTATATAGGTTAGCTAACAGGCACTTGGACTACCTAGGTTACCTAGCAGGCACTTGGACGATGTAGGTTACCTAGCGGACACTTGGACGATTTAGGTTAACTAGCGGGCACTTGGACTATCTAGGTTACTTAGCAGGCACTTTGACTATCTAGGTTAACTAACGGGCACTTGGACTATATAGGTTCCCTAGCGGGCACTTGGACTATGTAAGTTCCCTAGCGGTTACTTGGACTGTCTAGGTTAACTAGTGGGCAATTGGACTGTCTAGGTTACCTAGTGGGCACTTGGACTATTTAGTTTACCTATCAGGCAATTGGACTATGTAGGTTACCTATCGGGCACGTTGACTATGTAGGTTAACTAGCGGGCACTTGGACTATCCAGGTTACGAAGCGGGCAATTGGACTATCGAGGTTAACGAACGGACACTTGGACTATGTAGGTAACCTAGCGGGTACTTGGACTGTCTAGGTTACATAGTGGGCACTTGGACTATCTAGGTTAACGAACGGGCACTTGGACTATGAAGGTTAGCTAACAGGCACTTGGACAACCTAGGTTAGGTAACGGGCACTTGGACTATCTAGGTTAACTAGTGGGAACTTGGACTATGTTGGTTACCTAGCGGCCACTTTGACTATCTTGGTTACCTAGCGGGCACTTGGACTATGTAGGTTAATTAGCGGACACTTGGACGAACTAGGTTAACGAGTGGGCCCTTGGACTATGTAGGTTATCTAACGGACACTTGGACTATCTAGGTTAGCTAACAGGAACTTGGACTATCTAGGTTACCTAGTGGGCACTTTGACTATGTAGGTTACCTAGCAGTCACTTGGACTATCTAGGGTAGCTAACGGGTACTTGGGCTATCTAGGTTACCTAGCGGGCACTTGGACTATGTAGGTTAACTAGTGGGCACTTGGACAATGTAGGTCAACTAGCGGGCCATTGGACTATCTAGGTTAACTAATGGGCACTTGGACTATCTAGGTTACCTAACGGGCACTTGGATTATGTAGGTTCCCTAGCGGGCACTTAGACAATGTAAATTTCCTTGCGGGCATTTGGACTATGTAGGTTACCTAGCGAGCACTTGGACTATGTAGGTTCCCTAACGGGCACTTGGACTATGTAGGTTCCTTAGCGGTCACGTGGACTATGTAGGCTCCCTAGAAGGCACTTGGAGTATGTAGGTTACCTATGGCGCACTTTGACTATGTTGGTTATCTAGCGGGCACTTGGACTATCCAGGTTACGAAGCGGGCACTTGGACTATGTAGGTTACCAAACGGGCACTTGGACTATCTAGGTTAACGAACGGACACTTGGACTATGTAGGTAACCTAGCGGGCACTTGGACTGTCTAGGTTAACGAACGGGCACTTGGACTACGTAGGTTAGCTAACAGGCACTTGGACTACCTTGGTTACCTAGCAGGCACATGGACGTTGTAGGTTACTTAGCGGACACTTGGACGATTTAGGTTAACTAGCGGGCACTTGGACTATGTAAGTTAACTAGAGGGCACTTGGACGATCCTGGTTAACTAGCGGGCACTTGGACTATCTAGGTTAACTAGCGGGCACTTGGATTATGTAGGTTCCCTAGGGTTACTTGGACTGTCTAGGTTAACTAGCGGGCAATTGGATTTTCTAGGTTACCTAGTGGGCACTTGGACTATGTAGGTTATCTAGCGGGCACTTGGACTATGTAGGTTAACTAACGGGCACTTGGACTATCTAGGTTAGCTAACAGGAACTTGGACTATCTAGGTTACCTAGTGGGTACTTTGACTATGTAGGTTACCTAGCGGTCACTTGGACTATCTAGGGTAGCTAACGGGTACTTGGGTTATCTAGGTTACCTAGCAGGCACTTGGAATATGTAGGTTAACTAGCGGGCACTTGGATTATGTAGGTCAACTAGCGGGCCAATGGACTATCTAGGCTAGCTAACGGGCACTTGGACTATCTAGGATACCTAAAGGGCACTTGTATTATGTAGGTTCCCTAGCGGGCACTTAGACTATGTAGTTTTCCTTGCGGGCATTTGGACTATGTAGGTTACCTAGCGAGCACTTGGACTATGTAGGTTCCCTAACGGGCACTTGGACTACGTAAGTTCCTTAGCGGTCACGTGGACTATGTAGGCTCCCTAGAAGGCACTTGGACTATGTAGGTTACCTATCGCGCACTTTGACTATGTTGGTTATCTAGCAGGCACTTGGACTATCCAGGTTACGAAGCGGGCACTTGGACTATGTAGGTTACCAAACGGGCACTTGGACTATCTAGGTTAACGAACGGACACTTGGACTATGTAGGTTAGCTAACAGGCACTTGGACTACCTAGGTTACCTAGCAGGCACTTGGACGTTGTAGGTTACCTAGCGGACACTTAGACGATTTAGGTTAACTAGCGGGCACGTGGACTATCTAGGTTAACTAGCGGGCCCTTGGACTATCTAGGTTTACTAGCAGGCACTTGGACTATCTAGGTTAACTATCGGGCACTTGGACTATGTAAGTTACCTAGCGGTCACATGGACTATGTACGTTCCCTAGCGGGCAATTGGGTTATCTACGTTACCTAGCGGGCACTTGGACTATGTAGGTTAACGAACGGGCACTTGGACTATGTACGTAACCTAGTGGTCACTTGGCCTGTCTAGGTTACCTAGCGGGCACTTGGAATATGTAGGTTAACTAGCGGGCACTTGGTCTATCTAGGTTAACTAGCGGGCCCTTGGTCTATGTAGGTTAACTAGCAGGCCCTTGGACTATGTAAGTTAACTAGAGGGCACTTGGACAATCCTGGTTAACTAGCGGGCACTTGGACTATCTAGGTTAACTAGCGGGCACTTGGAATATGTAAGTTCCCTAGCGGGAACTTGGACTATGTAGGTTCCCTAGCGGTTACTTGGACTGTCTAGGTTAACTAGCGGGCAATTGGACTGTCTAGGTTACCTAGTGGGCACTTGGACTATGTAGGTTACCTAGCGAGCACTTGGACTATGTAGGTTCCCTAACGGGCACTTGGACTATGTAGGTTCCTTAGCGGTCACGTGGAATATGTAGGCTCCCTAGAAGGCACTTGGAGTATGTAGGTTACCTATGGCGCACTTTGACTATGTTGGTTATCTAGCGGGCACTTGGACTATCCAGGTTACGAAGCGGGCACTTGGACTATGTAGGTTACCAAACGGGCACTTGGACTATCTAGGTTAACGAACGGACACTTGGACTATGTAGGTAACCTAGCGGGCACTTGGACTGTCTAGGTTAACGAACGGGCACTTGGACTACGTAGGTTAGCTAACAGGCACTTGGACTACCTTGGTTACCTAGCAGGCACATGGACGTTGTAGGTTACTTAGCGGACACTTGGACGATTTAGGTTAACTAGCGGGCACTTGGACTATGTAAGTTAACTAGAGGGCACTTGGACGATCCTGGTTAACTAGCGGGCACTTGGACTATCTAGGTTAACTAGCGGGCACTTGGATTATGTAGGTTCCCTAGGGTTACTTGGACTGTCTAGGTTAACTAGCGGGCAATTGGATTTTCTAGGTTACCTAGTGGGCACTTGGACTATGTAGGTTATCTAGCGGGCACTTGGACTATGTAGGTTAACTAACGGGCACTTGGACTATCTAGGTTAGCTAACAGGAACTTGGACTATCTAGGTTACCTAGTGGGTACTTTGACTATGTAGGTTACCTAGCGGTCACTTGGACTATCTAGGGTAGCTAACGGGTACTTGGGTTATCTAGGTTACCTAGCAGGCACTTGGAATATGTAGGTTAACTAGCGGGCACTTGGATTATGTAGGTCAACTAGCGGGCCAATGGACTATCTAGGCTAGCTAACGGGCACTTGGACTATCTAGGATACCTAAAGGGCACTTGTATTATGTAGGTTCCCTAGCGGGCACTTAGACTATGTAGTTTTCCTTGCGGGCATTTGGACTATGTAGGTTACCTAGCGAGCACTTGGACTATGTAGGTTCCCTAACGGGCACTTGGACTACGTAAGTTCCTTAGCGGTCACGTGGACTATGTAGGCTCCCTAGAAGGCACTTGGACTATGTAGGTTACCTATCGCGCACTTTGACTATGTTGGTTATCTAGCAGGCACTTGGACTATCCAGGTTACGAAGCGGGCACTTGGACTATGTAGGTTACCAAACGGGCACTTGGACTATCTAGGTTAACGAACGGACACTTGGACTATGTAGGTAACCTAGCGGGCACTTGGACTGTCTAGGTTAACGAACGGGCACTTGGACTACGTAGGTTAGCTAACAGGCACTTGGACTACCTTGGTTACCTAGCAGGCACATGGACGTTGTAGGTTACTTAGCGGACACTTGGACGATTTAGGTTAACTAGCGGGCACTTGGACTATGTAAGTTAACTAGAGGGCACTTGGACGATCCTGGTTAACTAGCGGGCACTTGGACTATCTAGGTTAACTAGCGGGCACTTGGATTATGTAGGTTCCCTAGGGTTACTTGGACTGTCTAGGTTAACTAGCGGGCAATTGGATTTTCTAGGTTACCTAGTGGGCACTTGGACTATGTAGGTTATCTAGCGGGCACTTGGACTATGTAGGTTAACTAACGGGCACTTGGACTATCTAGGTTAGCTAACAGGAACTTGGACTATCTAGGTTACCTAGTGGGTACTTTGACTATGTAGGTTACCTAGCGGTCACTTGGACTATCTAGGGTAGCTAACGGGTACTTGGGTTATCTAGGTTACCTAGCAGGCACTTGGAATATGTAGGTTACCTAGCGGGCACTTGGATTATGTAGGTCAACTAGCGGGCCAATGGACTATCTAGGCTAGCTAACGGGCACTTGGACTATCTAGGATACCTAAAGGGCACTTGTATTATGTAGGTTCCCTAGCGGGCACTTAGACTATGTAGTTTTCCTTGCGGGCATTTGGACTATGTAGGTTACCTAGCGAGCACTTGGACTATGTAGGTTCCCTAACGGGCACTTGGACTACGTAAGTTCCTTAGCGGTCACGTGGACTATGTAGGCTCCCTAGAAGGCACTTGGACTATGTAGGTTACCTATCGCGCACTTTGACTATGTTGGTTATCTAGCAGGCACTTGGACTATCCAGGTTACGAAGCGGGCACTTGGACTATGTAGGTTACCAAACGGGCACTTGGACTATCTAGGTTAACGAACGGACACTTGGACTATGTAGGTTAGCTAACAGGCACTTGGACTACCTAGGTTACCTAGCAGGCACTTGGACGTTGTAGGTTACCTAGCGGACACTTAGACGATTTAGGTTAACTAGCGGGCACGTGGACTATCTAGGTTAACTAGCGGGCCCTTGGACTATCTAGGTTTACTAGCAGGCACTTGGACTATCTAGGTTAACTATCGGGCACTTGGACTATGTAAGTTACCTAGCGGTCACATGGACTATGTACGTTCCCTAGCGGGCAATTGGGTTATCTACGTTACCTAGCGGGCACTTGGACTATGTAGGTTAACGAACGGGCACTTGGACTATGTACGTAACCTAGTGGTCACTTGGCCTGTCTAGGTTACCTAGCGGGCACTTGGAATATGTAGGTTAACTAGCGGGCACTTGGTCTATCTAGGTTAACTAGCGGGCCCTTGGTCTATGTAGGTTAACTAGCAGGCCCTTGGACTATGTAAGTTAACTAGAGGGCACTTGGACAATCCTGGTTAACTAGCGGGCACTTGGACTATCTAGGTTAACTAGCGGGCACTTGGAATATGTAAGTTCCCTAGCGGGAACTTGGACTATGTAGGTTCCCTAGCGGTTACTTGGACTGTCTAGGTTAACTAGCGGGCAATTGGACTGTCTAGGTTACCTAGTGGGCACTTGGACTATGTAGGTTACCTAGCGAGCACTTGGACTATGTAGGTTCCCTAACGGGCACTTGGACTATGTAGGTTCCTTAGCGGTCACGTGGACTATGTAGGCTCCCTAGAAGGCACTTGGAGTATGTAGGTTACCTATGGCGCACTTTGACTATGTTGGTTATCTAGCGGGCACTTGGACTATCCAGGTTACGAAGCGGGCACTTGGACTATGTAGGTTACCAAACGGGCACTTGGACTATCTAGGTTAACGAACGGACACTTGGACTATGTAGGTAACCTAGCGGGCACTTGGACTGTCTAGGTTAACGAACGGGCACTTGGACTACGTAGGTTAGCTAACAGGCACTTGGACTACCTTGGTTACCTAGCAGGCACATGGACGTTGTAGGTTACTTAGCGGACACTTGGACGATTTAGGTTAACTAGCGGGCACTTGGACTATGTAAGTTAACTAGAGGGCACTTGGACGATCCTGGTTAACTAGCGGGCACTTGGACTATCTAGGTTAACTAGCGGGCACTTGGATTATGTAGGTTCCCTAGGGTTACTTGGACTGTCTAGGTTAACTAGCGGGCAATTGGATTTTCTAGGTTACCTAGTGGGCACTTGGACTATGTAGGTTATCTAGCGGGCACTTGGACTATGTAGGTTAACTAACGGGCACTTGGACTATCTAGGTTAGCTAACAGGAACTTGGACTATCTAGGTTACCTAGTGGGTACTTTGACTATGTAGGTTACCTAGCGGTCACTTGGACTATCTAGGGTAGCTAACGGGTACTTGGGTTATCTAGGTTACCTAGCAGGCACTTGGAATATGTAGGTTAACTAGCGGGCACTTGGATTATGTAGGTCAACTAGCGGGCCAATGGACTATCTAGGCTAGCTAACGGGCACTTGGACTATCTAGGATACCTAAAGGGCACTTGTATTATGTAGGTTCCCTAGCGGGCACTTAGACTATGTAGTTTTCCTTGCGGGCATTTGGACTATGTAGGTTACCTAGCGAGCACTTGGACTATGTAGGTTCCCTAACGGGCACTTGGACTACGTAAGTTCCTTAGCGGTCACGTGGACTATGTAGGCTCCCTAGAAGGCACTTGGACTATGTAGGTTACCTATCGCGCACTTTGACTATGTTGGTTATCTAGCAGGCACTTGGACTATCCAGGTTACGAAGCGGGCACTTGGACTATGTAGGTTACCAAACGGGCACTTGGACTATCTAGGTTAACGAACGGACACTTGGACTATGTAGGTTAGCTAACAGGCACTTGGACTACCTAGGTTACCTAGCAGGCACTTGGACGTTGTAGGTTACCTAGCGGACACTTAGACGATTTAGGTTAACTAGCGGGCACGTGGACTATCTAGGTTAACTAGCGGGCCCTTGGACTATCTAGGTTTACTAGCAGGCACTTGGACTATCTAGGTTAACTATCGGGCACTTGGACTATGTAAGTTACCTAGCGGTCACATGGACTATGTACGTTCCCTAGCGGGCAATTGGGTTATCTACGTTACCTAGCGGGCACTTGGACTATGTAGGTTAACGAACGGGCACTTGGACTATGTACGTAACCTAGTGGTCACTTGGCCTGTCTAGGTTACCTAGCGGGCACTTGGAATATGTAGGTTAACTAGCGGGCACTTGGTCTATCTAGGTTAACTAGCGGGCCCTTGGTCTATGTAGGTTAACTAGCAGGCCCTTGGACTATGTAAGTTAACTAGAGGGCACTTGGACAATCCTGGTTAACTAGCGGGCACTTGGACTATCTAGGTTAACTAGCGGGCACTTGGAATATGTAAGTTCCCTAGCGGGAACTTGGACTATGTAGGTTCCCTAGCGGTTACTTGGACTGTCTAGGTTAACTAGCGGGCAATTGGACTGTCTAGGTTACCTAGTGGGCACTTGGACTATGTAGGTTATCTAGCGGGCACTTGGACTATGTAGGTTAACTAACGGGCACTTGGACTATCTAGGTTAGCTAACAGGAACTTGGACTATCTAGGTTACCTAGTGGGTACTTTGACTATGTAGGTTACCTAGCGGTCACTTGGACTATCTAGGGTAGCTAACGGGTACTTGTGTTATCTAGGTTACCTAGCAGGCACTTGGAATATGTAGGTTAACTAGCGGGCACTTGGATTATGTAGGTCCACTAGCGGGCCAATGGACTATCTAGGCTAGCTAACGGGCACTTGGACTATCTAGGATACCTAAAGGGCACTTGTATTATGTAGGTTCCCTAGCGGGCACTTAGACTATGTAGTTTTCCTTGCGGGCATTTGGACTATGTAGGTTACCTAGCGAGCACTTGGACTATGTAGGTTCCCTAACGGGCACTTGGACTACGTAAGTTCCTTAGCGGTCACGTGGACTATGTAGGCTCCCTAGAAGGCACTTGGACTATGTAGGTTACCTATCACGCACTTTGACTATGTTGGTTATCTAGCAGGCACTTGGACTATCCAGGTTACGAAGCGGGCACTTGGACTATGTATGTTACCAAACGGGCACTTGGACTATCTAGGTTAACGAACGGACACTTGGACTATGTAGGTTAGCTAACAGGCACTTGGACTACCTAGGTTACCTAGCAGGCACTTGGACGTTGTAGGTTACCTAGCGGACACTTGGTCGATTTAGGTTAACTAGCGGGCACTTGGACTATCTAGGTTAACTAGCGGGCCCTTGGACTATCTAGGTTTACTAGCAGGCACTTGGACTATCTAGGTTAACTATCGGGCACTTGGACTATGTAAGTTACCTAGCGGTCACATGGACTATGTACGTTCCCTAGCGGGCAATTGGGTTATCTACGTTACCTAGCGGACACTTGGACTATGTAGGTTAGCTAACAGGCACTTGGACTACCTAGGTTACCTAGGAGGCACTTGGACGTTGTAGGTTACCTAGCGGACACTTAGACGATTTAGGTTAACTAGCGGGCACTTGGACTATCTAGGTTAACTAGCGGGCCCTTGGACTATCTAGGTTTACTAGCAGGCACTTGGACTATCTAGGTTAACTATCGGGCACTTGGACTATGTAAGTTACCTAGCGGTCACATGGACTATGTACGTTCCCTAGCGGGCAATTGGGTTATCTACGTTACCTAGCGGGCACTTGGACTATGTAGGTTAACGAACGGGCACTTGGACTATGTACGTAACCTAGTGGTCACTTGGCCTGTCTAGGTTACCTAGCGGGCACTTGGAATATGTAGGTTAACTAGCGGGCACTTGGACTATCTAGGTTAACTAGCGGGCCCTTGGTCTATGTAGGTTTACTAGCAGGCCCTTGGACTATGTAAGTTAACTAGAGGGCACTTGGACAATCCTGGTTAACTAGCGGGCACTTGGACTATCTAGGTTAACTAGCGGGCACTTGGAATATGTAAGTTCCCTAGCGGGAACTTGGACTATGTAGGTTCCCTAGCGGTTACTTGGACTGTCTAGGTTAACTAGCGGGCAATTGGACTGTCTAGGTTACCTAGTGGGAACTTGGACTATGTTGGTTACCTAGCGGCCACTTTGACTATCTTGGTTACCTAGCGGGCACTTGGACTATGTAGGTTAATTAGCGGACACTTGGACGAACTAGGTTAACGAGCGGGCCCTTGGACTATGTAGGTTACCTAGCGGACACTTGGACTATCTAGGTTAGCTAACAGGAACTTGGACTATCTAGGTTACCTAGTGGGCACTTTGACTATGTAGGTTACCTAGCAGTCACTTGGACTATCTAGGGTAGTTAACGGGTACTTGGGCTATCTAGGTTACCTAGCGGGCACTTGGACTATGTAGGTTAACTAGCGGGCACTTGGACTATATAGGTCAACTAGCAGGCCAATGGACCCTCTAGGTTAGCTAACGGGCACTTGGACTATCTAGGTTACCTAACGGGCACTTGGACTATGTAGGTTCCTTAGCGGTCACGTGGACTATGTAGGCTCCCTAGAAGGCACTTGGACTATGTAGGTTACCTATGGCGCACTTTGACTATGTTGGTTATCTAGCGGGCACTTGGACTATCCAGGTTACGAAACGGGCACTTGGACTATGAAGGTTACCAAACGGGCACTTGGACTATCTAGGTTAACGAACGGACACGTGGACTATGTAGGTAACCTAGCGGGCACTTGGACCCTCTAGGTTACATAGCGGGCACTTGGACTATCTAGGTTAACGAACGGGCACTTAGACTATATAGGTTAGCTAACAGGCACTTGGACTACCTAGGTTACCTAGCAGGCACTTGGACGATGTAAGTTACCTAGCGGACACTTGGACGATTTAGGTTAACTAGCGGGCACTTGGACTATCTAGGTTACTTAGCAGGCACTTTGACTATCTAGGTTAACTAACGGGCACTTGGACTATATAGGTTCCCTAGCGGGCACTTGGACTATGTAAGTTCCCTAGCGGTTACTTGGACTGTCTAGGTTAACTAGTGGGCAATTGGACTGTCTAGGTTACCTAGTGGGCACTTGGACTATTTAGTTTACCTATCAGGCAATTGGACTATGTAGGTTACCTATCGGGCACGTTGACTATGTAGGTTAACTAGCGGGCACTTGGACTATCCAGGTTACGAAGCGGGCAATTGGACTATCGAGGTTAACGAACGGACACTTGGACTATGTAGGTAACCTAGCGGGTACTTGGACTGTCTAGGTTACATAGTGGGCACTTGGACTATCTAGGTTAACGAACGGGCACTTGGACTATGAAGGTTAGCTAACAGGCACTTGGACAATCTAGGTTAGGTAACGGGCACTTGGACTATCTAGGTTACCTAGTGGGAACTTGGACTATGTTGGTTACCTAGCGGCCACTTTGACTATCTTGGTTACCTAGCGGGCACTTGGACTATGTAGGTTAATTAGCGGACACTTGGACGAACTAGGTTAACGAGTGGGCCCTTGGACTATGTAGATTATCTAACGGACACTTGGACTATCTAGGTTAGCTAACAGGAACTTGGACTATCTAGGTTACCTAGTGGGCACTTTGACTATGTAGGTTACCTAGCAGTCACTTGGACTATCTAGGGTAGCTAACGGGTACTTGGGCTATCTAGGTTACCTAGCGGGCACTTGGACTATGTAGGTTAACTAGGGGGCACTTGGACTATGTAGGTCAACTAGCGGGCCATTGGACTCTCTAGGTTAGCTAACGGGCACTTGGACTATCTAGGTTACATAACGGGCATTTGGATTATGTAGGTTCCCTAGCGGGGACTTAGACTATGTAGGTTTCCTTGCGGGCATTTGGACTATGTAGGTTACCTAGCGAGCACTTGGACTATGTAGGTTCCCTAACGGGCACTTGGACTATCTAGGTTACCTTGTGGGAACTTGGACTATGTTGGTTACCTAGCGGCCACTTTGACTATCTTGGTTACCTAGCGGGCACTTGGACTATGTAGGTTAATTAGCGGACACTTGGACGAACTAGGTTAACGAGCGGGCCCTTGGACTATGTAGGTTACCTAGCGGACACTTGGACTATCTAGGTTAGCTAACAGGAACTTGGACTATCTAGGTTACCTAGTGGGCACTTTGACTATGTAGATTACCTAGCAGTCACTTGGACTATCTAGGGTAGTTAACGGGTACTTGGGCTATCTAGGTTACCTAGCGGGCACTTGGACTATATAGGTCAACTAGCAGGCCAATGGACTCTCTAGGTTAGCTAACGGGCACTTGGACTATCTAGGTTACCTAACGGGCACTTGGACTATGTAGGTTCCTTAGCGGTCACGTGGACTATGTAGGCTCCCTAGAAGGCACTTGGACTATGTAGGTTACCTATGGCGCACTTTGACTATGTTGGTTATCTAGCGGGCACTTGGACTATCCAGGTTACGAAACGGGCACTTGGACTATGAAGGTTACCAAACGGGCACTTGGACTATCTAGGTTAACGAACGGACACGTGGACTATGTAGGTAACCTAGCGGGCACTTGGACTCTCTAGGTTACATAGCGGGCACTTGGACTATCTAGGTTAACGAACGGGCACTTGGACTATATAGGTTAGCTAACAGGCACTTGGACTACCTAGGTTACCTAGCAGGCACTTGGACGATGTAGGTTACCTAGCGGACACTTGGACGATTTAGGTTAACTAGCGGGCACTTGGACTATCTAGGTTACTTAGCAGGCACTTTGACTATCTAGGTTAACTAACGGGCACTTGGACTATATAGGTTCCCTAGCGGGCACTTGGACTATGTAAGTTCCCTAGCGGTTACTTGGACTGTCTAGGTTAACTAGTGGGCAATTGGACTGTCTAGGTTACCTAGTGGGCACTTGGACTATTTAGTTTACCTATCAGGCAATTGGACTATGTAGGTTACCTATCGGGCACGTTGACTATGTAGGTTAACTAGCGGGCACTTGGACTATCCAGGTTACGAAGCGGGCAATTGGACTATCGAGGTTAACGAACGGACACTTGGACTATGTAGGTAACCTAGCGGGTACTTGGACTGTCTAGGTTACATAGTGGGCACTTGGACTATCTAGGTTAACGAACGGGCACTTGGACTATGAAGGTTAGCTAACAGGCACTTGGACAACCTAGGTTAGGTAACGGGCACTTGGACTATCTAGGTTAACTAGTGGGAACTTGGACTATGTTGGTTACCTAGCGGCCACTTTGACTATCTTGGTTACCTAGCGGGCACTTGGACTATGTAGGTTAATTAGCGGACACTTGGACGAACTAGGTTAACGAGTGGGCCCTTGGACTATGTAGGTTATCTAACGGACACTTGGACTATCTAGGTTAGCTAACAGGAACTTGGACTATCTAGGTTACCTAGTGGGCACTTTGACTATGTAGGTTACCTAGCAGTCACTTGGACTATCTAGGGTAGCTAACGGGTACTTGGGCTATCTAGGTTACCTAGCGGGCACTTGGACTATGTAGGTTAACTAGTGGGCACTTGGACAATGTAGGTCAACTAGCGGGCCATTGGACTATCTAGGTTAACTAATGGGCACTTGGACTATCTAGGTTACCTAACGGGCACTTGGATTATGTAGGTTCCCTAGCGGGCACTTAGACAATGTAAATTTCCTTGCGGGCATTTGGACTATGTAGGTTACCTAGCGAGCACTTGGACTATGTAGGTTCCCTAACGGGCACTTGGACTATGTAGGTTCCTTAGCGGTCACGTGGACTATGTAGGCTCCCTAGAAGGCACTTGGAGTATGTAGGTTACCTATGGCGCACTTTGACTATGTTGGTTATCTAGCGGGCACTTGGACTATCCAGGTTACGAAGCGGGCACTTGGACTATGTAGGTTACCAAACGGGCACTTGGACTATCTAGGTTAACGAACGGACACTTGGACTATGTAGGTAACCTAGCGGGCACTTGGACTGTCTAGGTTAACGAACGGGCACTTGGACTACGTAGGTTAGCTAACAGGCACTTGGACTACCTTGGTTACCTAGCAGGCACATGGACGTTGTAGGTTACTTAGCGGACACTTGGACGATTTAGGTTAACTAGCGGGCACTTGGACTATGTAAGTTAACTAGAGGGCACTTGGACGATCCTGGTTAACTAGCGGGCACTTGGACTATCTAGGTTAACTAGCGGGCACTTGGATTATGTAGGTTCCCTAGGGTTACTTGGACTGTCTAGGTTAACTAGCGGGCAATTGGATTTTCTAGGTTACCTAGTGGGCACTTGGACTATGTAGGTTATCTAGCGGGCACTTGGACTATGTAGGTTAACTAACGGGCACTTGGACTATCTAGGTTAGCTAACAGGAACTTGGACTATCTAGGTTACCTAGTGGGTACTTTGACTATGTAGGTTACCTAGCGGTCACTTGGACTATCTAGGGTAGCTAACGGGTACTTGGGTTATCTAGGTTACCTAGCAGGCACTTGGAATATGTAGGTTAACTAGCGGGCACTTGGATTATGTAGGTCAACTAGCGGGCCAATGGACTATCTAGGCTAGCTAACGGGCACTTGGACTATCTAGGATACCTAAAGGGCACTTGTATTATGTAGGTTCCCTAGCGGGCACTTAGACTATGTAGTTTTCCTTGCGGGCATTTGGACTATGTAGGTTACCTAGCGAGCACTTGGACTATGTAGGTTCCCTAACGGGCACTTGGACTACGTAAGTTCCTTAGCGGTCACGTGGACTATGTAGGCTCCCTAGAAGGCACTTGGACTATGTAGGTTACCTATCGCGCACTTTGACTATGTTGGTTATCTAGCAGGCACTTGGACTATCCAGGTTACGAAGCGGGCACTTGGACTATGTAGGTTACCAAACGGGCACTTGGACTATCTAGGTTAACGAACGGACACTTGGACTATGTAGGTTAGCTAACAGGCACTTGGACTACCTAGGTTACCTAGCAGGCACTTGGACGTTGTAGGTTACCTAGCGGACACTTAGACGATTTAGGTTAACTAGCGGGCACGTGGACTATCTAGGTTAACTAGCGGGCCCTTGGACTATCTAGGTTTACTAGCAGGCACTTGGACTATCTAGGTTAACTATCGGGCACTTGGACTATGTAAGTTACCTAGCGGTCACATGGACTATGTACGTTCCCTAGCGGGCAATTGGGTTATCTACGTTACCTAGCGGGCACTTGGACTATGTAGGTTAACGAACGGGCACTTGGACTATGTACGTAACCTAGTGGTCACTTGGCCTGTCTAGGTTACCTAGCGGGCACTTGGAATATGTAGGTTAACTAGCGGGCACTTGGTCTATCTAGGTTAACTAGCGGGCCCTTGGTCTATGTAGGTTAACTAGCAGGCCCTTGGACTATGTAAGTTAACTAGAGGGCACTTGGACAATCCTGGTTAACTAGCGGGCACTTGGACTATCTAGGTTAACTAGCGGGCACTTGGAATATGTAAGTTCCCTAGCGGGAACTTGGACTATGTAGGTTCTCTAGCGGTTACTTGGACTGTCTAGGTTAACTAGCGGGCAATTGGACTGTCTAGGTTACCTAGTGGGCACTTGGACTATGTAGGTTATCTAGCGGGCACTTGGACTATGTAGGTTAACTAACGGGCACTTGGACTATCTAGGTTAGCTAACAGGAACTTGGACTATCTAGGTTACCTAGTGGGTACTTTGACTATGTAGGTTACCTAGCGGTCACTTGGACTATCTAGGGTAGCTAACGGGTACTTGTGTTATCTAGGTTACCTAGCAGGCACTTGGAATATGTAGGTTAACTAGCGGGCACTTGGATTATGTAGGTCCACTAGCGGGCCAATGGACTATCTAGGCTAGCTAACGGGCACTTGGACTATCTAGGATACCTAAAGGGCACTTGTATTATGTAGGTTCCCTAGCGGGCACTTAGACTATGTAGTTTTCCTTGCGGGCATTTGGACTATGTAGGTTACCTAGCGAGCACTTGGACTATGTAGGTTCCCTAACGGGCACTTGGACTACGTAAGTTCCTTAGCGGTCACGTGGACTATGTAGGCTCCCTAGAAGGCACTTGGACTATGTAGGTTACCTATCACGCACTTTGACTATGTTGGTTATCTAGCAGGCACTTGGACTATCCAGGTTACGAAGCGGGCACTTGGACTATGTATGTTACCAAACGGGCACTTGGACTATCTAGGTTAACGAACGGACACTTGGACTATGTAGGTTAGCTAACAGGCACTTGGACTACCTAGGTTACCTAGCAGGCACTTGGACGTTGTAGGTTACCTAGCGGACACTTGGTCGATTTAGGTTAACTAGCGGGCACTTGGACTATCTAGGTTAACTAGCGGGCCCTTGGACTATCTAGGTTTACTAGCAGGCACTTGGACTATCTAGGTTAACTATCGGGCACTTGGACTATGTAAGTTACCTAGCGGTCACATGGACTATGTACGTTCCCTAGCGGGCAATTGGGTTATCTACGTTACCTAGCGGACACTTGGACTATGTAGGTTAGCTAACAGGCACTTGGACTACCTAGGTTACCTAGGAGGCACTTGGACGTTGTAGGTTACCTAGCGGACACTTAGACGATTTAGGTTAACTAGCGGGCACTTGGACTATCTAGGTTAACTAGCGGGCCCTTGGACTATCTAGGTTTACTAGCAGGCACTTGGACTATCTAGGTTAACTATCGGGCACTTGGACTATGTAAGTTACCTAGCGGTCACATGGACTATGTACGTTCCCTAGCGGGCAATTGGGTTATCTACGTTACCTAGCGGGCACTTGGACTATGTAGGTTAACGAACGGGCACTTGGACTATGTACGTAACCTAGTGGTCACTTGGCCTGTCTAGGTTACCTAGCGGGCACTTGGAATATGTAGGTTAACTAGCGGGCACTTGGACTATCTAGGTTAACTAGCGGGCCCTTGGTCTATGTAGGTTAACTAGCAGGCCCTTGGACTATGTAAGTTAACTAGAGGGCACTTGGACAATCCTGGTTAACTAGCGGGCACTTGGACTATCTAGGTTAACTAGCGGGCACTTGGAATATGTAAGTTCCCTAGCGGGAACTTGGACTATGTAGGTTCCCTAGCGGTTACTTGGACTGTCTAGGTTAACTAGCGGGCAATTGGACTGTCTAGGTTACCTAGTGGGAACTTGGACTATGTTGGTTACCTAGCGGCCACTTTGACTATCTTGGTTACCTAGCGGGCACTTGGACTATGTAGGTTAATTAGCGGACACTTGGACGAACTAGGTTAACGAGCGGGCCCTTGGACTATGTAGGTTACCTAGCGGACACTTGGACTATCTAGGTTAGCTAACAGGAACTTGGACTATCTAGGTTACCTAGTGGGCACTTTGACTATGTAGGTTACCTAGCAGTCACTTGGACTATCTAGGGTAGTTAACGGGTACTTGGGCTATCTAGGTTACCTAGCGGGCACTTGGACTATGTAGGTTAACTAGCGGGCACTTGGACTATATAGGTCAACTAGCAGGCCAATGGACCCTCTAGGTTAGCTAACGGGCACTTGGACTATCTAGGTTACCTAACGGGCACTTGGACTATCTAGGTTAGCTAACAGGAACTTGGACTATCTAGGTTACCTAGTGGGTACTTTGACTATGTAGGTTACCTAGCGGTCACTTGGACTATCTAGGGTAGCTAACGGGTACTTGGGTTATCTAGGTTACCTAGCAGGCACTTGGAATATGTAGGTTAACTAGCGGGCACTTGGATTATGTAGGTCAACTAGCGGGCCAATGGACTATCTAGGCTAGCTAACGGGCACTTGGACTATCTAGGATACCTAAAGGGCACTTGTATTATGTAGGTTCCCTAGCGGGCACTTAGACTATGTAGTTTTCCTTGCGGGCATTTGGACTATGTAGGTTACCTAGCGAGCACTTGGACTATGTAGGTTCCCTAACGGGCACTTGGACTACGTAAGTTCCTTAGCGGTCACGTGGACTATGTAGGCTCCCTAGAAGGCACTTGGACTATGTAGGTTACCTATCGCGCACTTTGACTATGTTGGTTATCTAGCAGGCACTTGGACTATCCAGGTTACGAAGCGGGCACTTGGACTATGTAGGTTACCAAACGGGCACTTGGACTATCTAGGTTAACGAACGGACACTTGGACTATGTAGGTTAGCTAACAGGCACTTGGACTACCTAGGTTACCTAGCAGGCACTTGGACGTTGTAGGTTACCTAGCGGACACTTAGACGATTTAGGTTAACTAGCGGGCACGTGGACTATCTAGGTTAACTAGCGGGCCCTTGGACTATCTAGGTTTACTAGCAGGCACTTGGACTATCTAGGTTAACTATCGGGCACTTGGACTATGTAAGTTACCTAGCGGTCACATGGACTATGTACGTTCCCTAGCGGGCAATTGGGTTATCTACGTTACCTAGCGGGCACTTGGACTATGTAGGTTAACGAACGGGCACTTGGACTATGTACGTAACCTAGTGGTCACTTGGCCTGTCTAGGTTACCTAGCGGGCACTTGGAATATGTAGGTTAACTAGCGGGCACTTGGTCTATCTAGGTTAACTAGCGGGCCCTTGGTCTATGTAGGTTAACTAGCAGGCCCTTGGACTATGTAAGTTAACTAGAGGGCACTTGGACAATCCTGGTTAACTAGCGGGCACTTGGACTATCTAGGTTAACTAGCGGGCACTTGGAATATGTAAGTTCCCTAGCGGGAACTTGGACTATGTAGGTTCTCTAGCGGTTACTTGGACTGTCTAGGTTAACTAGCGGGCAATTGGACTGTCTAGGTTACCTAGTGGGCACTTGGACTATGTAGGTTATCTAGCGGGCACTTGGACTATGTAGGTTAACTAACGGGCACTTGGACTATCTAGGTTAGCTAACAGGAACTTGGACTATCTAGGTTACCTAGTGGGTACTTTGACTATGTAGGTTACCTAGCGGTCACTTGGACTATCTAGGGTAGCTAACGGGTACTTGTGTTATCTAGGTTACCTAGCAGGCACTTGGAATATGTAGGTTAACTAGCGGGCACTTGGATTATGTAGGTCCACTAGCGGGCCAATGGACTATCTAGGCTAGCTAACGGGCACTTGGACTATCTAGGATACCTAAAGGGCACTTGTATTATGTAGGTTCCCTAGCGGGCACTTAGACTATGTAGTTTTCCTTGCGGGCATTTGGACTATGTAGGTTACCTAGCGAGCACTTGGACTATGTAGGTTCCCTAACGGGCACTTGGACTACGTAAGTTCCTTAGCGGTCACGTGGACTATGTAGGCTCCCTAGAAGGCACTTGGACTATGTAGGTTACCTATCACGCACTTTGACTATGTTGGTTATCTAGCAGGCACTTGGACTATCCAGGTTACGAAGCGGGCACTTGGACTATGTATGTTACCAAACGGGCACTTGGACTATCTAGGTTAACGAACGGACACTTGGACTATGTAGGTTAGCTAACAGGCACTTGGACTACCTAGGTTACCTAGCAGGCACTTGGACGTTGTAGGTTACCTAGCGGACACTTGGTCGATTTAGGTTAACTAGCGGGCACTTGGACTATCTAGGTTAACTAGCGGGCCCTTGGACTATCTAGGTTTACTAGCAGGCACTTGGACTATCTAGGTTAACTATCGGGCACTTGGACTATGTAAGTTACCTAGCGGTCACATGGACTATGTACGTTCCCTAGCGGGCAATTGGGTTATCTACGTTACCTAGCGGACACTTGGACTATGTAGGTTAGCTAACAGGCACTTGGACTACCTAGGTTACCTAGGAGGCACTTGGACGTTGTAGGTTACCTAGCGGACACTTAGACGATTTAGGTTAACTAGCGGGCACTTGGACTATCTAGGTTAACTAGCGGGCCCTTGGACTATCTAGGTTTACTAGCAGGCACTTGGACTATCTAGGTTAACTATCGGGCACTTGGACTATGTAAGTTACCTAGCGGTCACATGGACTATGTACGTTCCCTAGCGGGCAATTGGGTTATCTACGTTACCTAGCGGGCACTTGGACTATGTAGGTTAACGAACGGGCACTTGGACTATGTACGTAACCTAGTGGTCACTTGGCCTGTCTAGGTTACCTAGCGGGCACTTGGAATATGTAGGTTAACTAGCGGGCACTTGGACTATCTAGGTTAACTAGCGGGCCCTTGGTCTATGTAGGTTAACTAGCAGGCCCTTGGACTATGTAAGTTAACTAGAGGGCACTTGGACAATCCTGGTTAACTAGCGGGCACTTGGACTATCTAGGTTAACTAGCGGGCACTTGGAATATGTAAGTTCCCTAGCGGGAACTTGGACTATGTAGGTTCCCTAGCGGTTACTTGGACTGTCTAGGTTAACTAGCGGGCAATTGGACTGTCTAGGTTACCTAGTGGGAACTTGGACTATGTTGGTTACCTAGCGGCCACTTTGACTATCTTGGTTACCTAGCGGGCACTTGGACTATGTAGGTTAATTAGCGGACACTTGGACGAACTAGGTTAACGAGCGGGCCCTTGGACTATGTAGGTTACCTAGCGGACACTTGGACTATCTAGGTTAGCTAACAGGAACTTGGACTATCTAGGTTACCTAGTGGGCACTTTGACTATGTAGGTTACCTAGCAGTCACTTGGACTATCTAGGGTAGTTAACGGGTACTTGGGCTATCTAGGTTACCTAGCGGGCACTTGGACTATGTAGGTTAACTAGCGGGCACTTGGACTATATAGGTCAACTAGCAGGCCAATGGACCCTCTAGGTTAGCTAACGGGCACTTGGACTATCTAGGTTACCTAACGGGCACTTGGACTATGTAGGTTCCTTAGCGGTCACGTGGACTATGTAGGCTCCCTAGAAGGCACTTGGACTATGTAGGTTACCTATGGCGCACTTTGACTATGTTGGTTATCTAGCGGGCACTTGGACTATCCAGGTTACGAAACGGGCACTTGGACTATGAAGGTTACCAAACGGGCACTTGGACTATCTAGGTTAACGAACGGACACGTGGACTATGTAGGTAACCTAGCGGGCACTTGGACCCTCTAGGTTACATAGCGGGCACTTGGACTATCTAGGTTAACGAACGGGCACTTAGACTATATAGGTTAGCTAACAGGCACTTGGACTACCTAGGTTACCTAGCAGGCACTTGGACGATGTAAGTTACCTAGCGGACACTTGGACGATTTAGGTTAACTAGCGGGCACTTGGACTATCTAGGTTACTTAGCAGGCACTTTGACTATCTAGGTTAACTAACGGGCACTTGGACTATATAGGTTCCCTAGCGGGCACTTGGACTATGTAAGTTCCCTAGCGGTTACTTGGACCTTCTAGGTTAACTAGTGGGCAATTGGACTGTCTAGGTTACCTAGTGGGCACTTGGACTATTTAGTTTACCTATCAGGCAATTGGACTATGTAGGTTACCTATCGGGCACGTTGACTATGTAGGTTAACTAGCGGGCACTTGGACTATCCAGGTTACGAAGCGGGCAATTGGACTATCGAGGTTAACGAACGGACACTTGGACTATGTAGGTAACCTAGCGGGTACTTGGACTGTCTAGGTTACATAGTGGGCACTTGGACTATCTAGGTTAACGAACGGGCACTTGGACTATGAAGGTTAGCTAACAGGCACTTGGACAATCTAGGTTAGGTAACGGGCACTTGGACTATCTAGGTTACCTAGTGGGAACTTGGACTATGTTGGTTACCTAGCGGCCACTTTGACTATCTTGGTTACCTAGCGGGCACTTGGACTATGTAGGTTAATTAGCGGACACTTGGACGAACTAGGTTAACGAGTGGGCCCTTGGACTATGTAGATTATCTAACGGACACTTGGACTATCTAGGTTAGCTAACAGGAACTTGGACTATCTAGGTTACCTAGTGGGCACTTTGACTATGTAGGTTACCTAGCAGTCACTTGGACTATCTAGGGTAGCTAACGGGTACTTGGGCTATCTAGGTTACCTAGCGGGCACTTGGACTATGTAGGTTAACTAGTGGGCACTTGGACAATGTAGGTCAACTAGCGGGCCATTGGACTATCTAGGTTAACTAATGGGCACTTGGACTATCTAGGTTACCTAACGGGCACTTGGATTATGTAGGTTCCCTAGCGGGCACTTAGGCAATGTAGATTTCCTTGCGGGCATTTGGACTATGTAGGTTACCTAGCGAGCACTTGGACTATGTAGGTTCCCTAACGGGCACTTGGACTATGTAGGTTCCTTAGCGGTCACGTGGACTATGTAGGCTCCCTAGAAGGCACTTGGAGTATGTAGGTTACCTATGGCGCACTTTGACTATGTTGGTTATCTAGCGGGCACTTGGACTATCCAGGTTACGAAGCGGGCACTTGGACTATGTAGGTTACCAAACGGGCACTTGGACTATCTAGGTTAACCAACGGACACTTGGACTATGTAGGTAACCTAGCGGGCACTTGGACTGTCTAGGTTAACGAACGGGCACTTGGACTACGTAGGTTAGCTAACAGGCACTTGGACTACCTTGGTTACCTAGCAGGCACATGGACGTTGTAGGTTACTTAGCGGACACTTGGACGATTTAGGTTAACTAGCGGGCACTTGGACTATGTAAGTTAACTAGAGGGCACTTGGACGATCCTGGTTAACTAGCGGGCACTTGGACTATCTAGGTTAACTAGCGGGCACTTGGATTATGTAGGTTCCCTAGGGTTACTTGGACTGTCTAGGTTAACTAGCGGGCAATTGGATTTTCTAGGTTACCTAGTGGGCACTTGGACTATGTAGGTTATCTAGCGGGCACTTGGACTATGTAGGTTAACTAACGGGCACTTGGACTATCTAGGTTAGCTAACAGGAACTTGGACTATCTAGGTTACCTAGTGGGTACTTTGACTATGTAGGTTACCTAGCGGTCACTTGGACTATCTAGGGTAGCTAACGGGTACTTGGGTTATCTAGGTTACCTAGCAGGCACTTGGATTATGTAGGTTCCCTAGCGGGCACTAAGACTATGTAGTTTTCCTTGCGGGCATTTGGACTATGTAGGTTACCTAGCGAGCACTTGGACTATGTAGGTTCCCTAACGGGCACTAGGACTACGTAAGTTCCTTAGCGGTCACGTGGACTATGTAGGCTCCCTAGAAGGCACTTGGACTATGTAGGTTACCTATCGCGCACTTTGACTATGTTGGTTATCTAGCAGGCACTTGGACTATCCAGGTTACGAAGCGGGCACTTGGACTATGTAGGTTACCAAACGGGCACTTGGACTATCTAGGTTAACGAACGGACACTTGGACTATGTAGGTAACCTAGCGGACACTTGGACTGTCTAGGTTAACGAACGGGCACTTGGACTACGTAGGTTAGCTAACAGGCACTTGGACTACCTTGGTTACCTAGCAGGCACATGGACGTTGTAGGTTACTTAGCGGACACTTGGACGATTTAGGTTAACTAGCGGGCACTTGGACTATGTAAGTTAACTAGAGGGCACTTGGACGATCCTGGTTAACTAGCGGGCACTTGGACTATCTAGGTTAACTATCGGGCACTTGGATTATGTAGGTTCCCTAGGGTTACTTGGACTGTCTAGGTTAACTAGCGGGCAATTGGATTTTCTAGGTTACCTAGTGGGCACTTGGACTATGTAGGTTATCTAGCGGGCACTTGGACTATGTAGGTTAACTAACGGGCACTTGGACTATCTAGGTTAGCTAACAGGAACTTGGACTATCTAGGTTACCTAGTGGGTACTTTGACTATGTAGGTTACCTAGCGGTCACTTGGACTATCTAGGGTAGCTAACGGGTACTTGGGTTATCTAGGTTACCTAGCAGGCACTTGGAATATGTAGGTTAACTAGCGGGCACTTGGATTATGTAGGTCAACTAGCGGGCCAATGGACTATCTAGGCTAGCTAACGGGCACTTGGACTATCTAGGATACCTAAAGGGCACTTGTATTATGTAGGTTCCCTAGCGGGCACTTAGACTATGTAGTTTTCCTTGCGGGCATTTGGACTATGTAGGTTACCTAGCGAGCACTTGGACTATGTAGGTTCCCTAACGGGCACTTGGACTACGTAAGTTCCTTAGCGGTCACGTGGACTATGTAGGCTCCCTAGAAGGCACTTGGACTATGTAGGTTACCTATCGCGCACTTTGACTATGTTGGTTATCTAGCAGGCACTTGGACTATCCAGGTTACGAAGCGGGCACTTGGACTATGTAGGTTACCAAACGGGCACTTGGACTATCTAGGTTAACGAACGGACACTTGGACTATGTAGGTTAGCTAACAGGCACTTGGACTACCTAGGTTACCTAGCAGGCACTTGGACGTTGTAGGTTACCTAGCGGACACTTAGACGATTTAGGTTAACTAGCGGGCACTTGGACTATCTAGGTTAACTAGCGGGCCCTTGGACTATCTAGGTTTACTAGCAGGCACTTGGATTATCTAGGTTAACTATCGGGCACTTGGACTATGTAAGTTACCTAGCGGTCACATGGACTATGTACGTTCCCTAGCGGGCAATTGGGTTATCTACGTTACCTAGCGGACACTTGGACTATGTAGGTTAGCTAACAGGCACTTGGACTACCTAGGTTACCTAGGAGGCACTTGGACGTTGTAGGTTACCTAGCGGACACTTAGACGATTTAGGTTAACTAGCGGGCACTTGGACTATTAGGTTAACTAGCGGGCCCTTGGACTATCTAGGTTTACTAGCAGGCACTTGGACTATCTAGGTTAACTATCGGGCACTTGGACTATGTAAGTTACCTAGCGGTCACATGGACTATGTACGTTCCCTAGCGGGCAATTGGGTTATCTACGTTACCTAGCGGGCACTTGGACTATGTAGGTTAACGAACGGGCACTTGGACTATGTACGTAACCTAGTGGTCACTTGGCCTGTCTAGGTTACCTAGCGGGCACTTGGAATATGTAGGTTAACTAGCGGGCACTTGGACTATCTAGGTTAACTAGCGGGCCCTTGGTCTATGTAGGTTAACTAGCAGGCCCTTGGACTATGTAAGTTAACTAGAGGGCACTTGGACAATCCTGGTTAACTAGCGGGCACTTGGACTATCTAGGTTAACTAGCGGGCACTTGGAATATGTAAGTTCCCTAGCGGGAACTTGGACTATGTAGGTTCCCTAGCGGTTACTTGGACTGTCTAGGTTAACTAGCGGGCAATTGGACTGTCTAGTTTACCTAGTGGGAACTTGGACTATGTTGGTTACCTAGCGGCCACTTTGACTATCTTGGTTACCTAGCGGGCACTTGGACTATGTAGGTTAATTAGCGGACACTTGGACGAACTAGGTTAACGAGCGGGCCCTTGGACTATGTAGGTTACCTAGCGGACACTTGGACTATCTAGGTTAGCTAACAGGAACTTGGACTATCTAGGTTACCTAGTGGGCACTTTGACTATGTAGGTTACCTAGCAGTCACTTGGACTATCTAGGGTAGTTAACGGGTACTTGGGCTATCTAGGTTACCTAGCGGGCACTTGGACTATGTAGGTTAACTAGCGGGCACTTGGACTATATAGGTCAACTAGCAGGCCAATGGACCCTCTAGGTTAGCTAACGGGCACTTGGACTATCTAGGTTACCTAACGGGCACTTGGACTATGTAGGTTCCTTAGCGGTCACGTGGACTATGTAGGCTCCCTAGAAGGCACTTGGACTATGTAGGTTACCTATGGCGCACTTTGACTATGTTGGTTATCTAGCGGGCAGTTGGACTATCCAGGTTACGAAACGGGCACTTGGACTATGAAGGTTACCAAACGGGCACTTGGACTATCTAGGTTAACGAACGGACACGTGTACTATGTAGGTAACCTAGCGGGCACTTGGACCCTCTAGGTTACATAGCGGGCACTTGGACTATCTAGGTTAACGAACGGGCACTTAGACTATATAGGTTAGCTAACAGGCACTTGGACTACCTAGGTTACCTAGCAGGCACTTGGACGATGTAAGTTACCTAGCGGACACTTGGACGATTTAGGTTAACTAGCGGGCACTTGGACTATCTAGGTTACTTAGCAGGCACTTTGACTATCTAGGTTAACTAACGGGCACTTGGACTATATAGGTTCCCTAGCGGGCACTTGGACTATGTAAGTTCCCTAGCGGTTACTTGGACTGTCTAGGTTAACTAGTGGGCAATTGGACTGTCTAGGTTACCTAGTGGGCACTTGGACTATTTAGTTTACCTATCAGGCAATTGGACTATGTAGGTTACCTATCGGGCACGTTGACTATGTAGGTTAACTAGCGGGCACTTGGACTATCCAGGTTACGAAGCGGGCAATTGGACTATCGAGGTTAACGAACGGACACTTGGACTATGTAGGTAACCTAGCGGGTACTTGGACTGTCTAGGTTACATAGTGGGCACTTGGACTATCTAGGTTAACGAACGGGCACTTGGACTATGAAGGTTAGCTAACAGGCACTTGGACAATCTAGGTTAGGTAACGGGCACTTGGACTATCTAGGTTACCTAGTGGGAACTTGGACTATGTTGGTTACCTAGCGGCCACTTTGACTATCTTGGTTACCTAGCGGGCACTTGGACTATGTAGGTTAATTAGCGGACACTTGGACGAACTAGGTTAACGAGTGGGCCCTTGGACTATGTAGATTATCTAACGGACACTTGGACTATCTAGGTTAGCTAACAGGAACTTGGACTATCTAGGTTACCTAGTGGGCACTTTGACTATGTAGGTTACCTAGCAGTCACTTGGACTATCTAGGGTAGCTAACGGGTACTTGGGCTATCTAGGTTACCTAGCGGGCACTTGGACTATGTAGGTTAACTAGTGGGCACTTGGACAATGTAGGTCAACTAGCGGGCCATTGGACTATCTAGGTTAACTAATGGGCACTTGGACTATCTAGGTTACCTAACGGGCACTTGGATTATGTAGGTTCCCTAGCGGGCACTTAGACAATGTAGATTTCCTTGCGGGCATTTGGACTATGTAGGTTACCTAGCGAGCACTTGGACTATGTAGGTTCCCTAACGGGCACTTGGACTATGTAGGTTCCTTAGCGGTCACGTGGACTATGTAGGCTCCCTAGAAGGCACTTGGAGTATGTAGGTTACCTATGGCGCACTTTGACTATGTTGGTTATCTAGCGGGCACTTGGACTATCCAGGTTACGAAGCGGGCACTTGGACTATGTAGGTTACCAAACGGGCACTTGGACTATCTAGGTTAACCAACGGACACTTGGACTATGTAGGTAACCTAGCGGGCACTTGGACTGTCTAGGTTAACGAACGGGCACTTGGACTACGTAGGTTAGCTAACAGGCACTTGGACTACCTTGGTTACCTAGCAGGCACATGGACGTTGTAGGTTACTTAGCGGACACTTGGACGATTTAGGTTAACTAGCGGGCACTTGGACTATGTAAGTTAACTAGAGGGCACTTGGACGATCCTGGTTAACTAGCGGGCACTTGGACTATCTAGGTTAACTATCGGGCACTTGGATTATGTAGGTTCCCTAGGGTTACTTGGACTGTCTAGGTTAACTAGCGGGCAATTGGATTTTCTAGGTTACCTAGTGGGCACTTGGACTATGTAGGTTATCTAGCGGGCACTTGGACTATGTAGGTTAACTAACGGGCACTTGGACTATCTAGGTTAGCTAACAGGAACTTGGACTATCTAGGTTACCTAGTGGGTACTTTGACTATGTAGGTTACCTAGCGGTCACTTGGACTATCTAGGGTAGCTAACGGGTACTTGGGTTATCTAGGTTACCTAGCAGGCACTTGGAATATGTAGGTTAACTAGCGGGCACTTGGATTATGTAGGTCAACTAGCGGGCCAATGGACTATCTAGGCTAGCTAACGGGCACTTGGACTATCTAGGATACCTAAAGGGCACTTGTATTATGTAGGTTCCCTAGCGGGCACTTAGACTATGTAGTTTTCCTTGTGGGCATTTGGACTATGTAGGTTACCTAGCGAGCACTTGGACTATGTAGGTTCCCTAACGGGCACTTGGACTACGTAAGTTCCTTAGCGGTCACGTGGACTATGTAGGCTCCCTAGAAGGCACTTGGACTATGTAGGTTACCTATCGCGCACTTTGACTATGTTGGTTATCTAGCAGGCACTTGGACTATCCAGGTTACGAAGCGGGCACTTGGACTATGTAGGTTACCAAACGGGCACTTGGACTATCTAGGTTAACGAACGGACACTTGGACTATGTAGGTAACCTAGCGGACACTTGGACTGTCTAGGTTAACGAACGGGCACTTGGACTACGTAGGTTAGCTAACAGGCACTTGGACTACCTTGGTTACCTAGCAGGCACATGGACGTTGTAGGTTACTTAGCGGACACTTGGACGATTTAGGTTAACTAGCGGGCACTTGGACTATGTAAGTTAACTAGAGGGCACTTGGACGATCCTGGTTAACTAGCGGGCACTTGGACTATCTAGGTTAACTATCGGGCACTTGGATTATGTAGGTTCCCTAGGGTTACTTGGACTGTCTAGGTTAACTAGCGGGCAATTGGATTTTCTAGGTTACCTAGTGGGCACTTGGACTATGTAGGTTATCTAGCGGGCACTTGGACTATGTAGGTTAACTAACGGGCACTTGGACTATCTAGGTTAGCTAACAGGAACTTGGACTATCTAGGTTACCTAGTGGGTACTTTGACTATGTAGGTTACCTAGCGGTCACTTGGACTATCTAGGGTAGCTAACGGGTACTTGGGTTATCTAGGTTACCTAGCAGGCACTTGGAATATGTAGGTTAACTAGCGGGCACTTGGATTATGTAGGTCAACTAGCGGGCCAATGGACTATCTAGGCTAGCTAACGGGCACTTGGACTATCTAGGATACCTAAAGGGCACTTGTATTATGTAGGTTCCCTAGCGGGCACTTAGACTATGTAGTTTTCCTTGCGGGCATTTGGACTATGTAGGTTACCTAGCGAGCACTTGGACTATGTAGGTTCCCTAACGGGCACTTGGACTACGTAAGTTCCTTAGCGGTCACGTGGACTATGTAGGCTCCCTAGAAGGCACTTGGACTATGTAGGTTACCTATCGCGCACTTTGACTATGTTGGTTATCTAGCAGGCACTTGGACTATCCAGGTTACGAAGCGGGCACTTGGACTATGTAGGTTACCAAACGGGCACTTGGACTATCTAGGTTAACGAACGGACACTTGGACTATGTAGGTTAGCTAACAGGCACTTGGACTACCTAGGTTACCTAGCAGGCACTTGGACGTTGTAGGTTACCTAGCGGACACTTAGACGATTTAGGTTAACTAGCGGGCACTTGGACTATCTAGGTTAACTAGCGGGCCCTTGGACTATCTAGGTTTACTAGCAGGCACTTGGATTATCTAGGTTAACTATCGGGCACTTGGACTATGTAAGTTACCTAGCGGTCACATGGACTATGTACGTTCCCTAGCGGGCAATTGGGTTATCTACGTTACCTAGCGGGCACTTGGACTATGTAGGTTAACGAACGGGCACTTGGACTATGTACGTAACCTAGTGGTCACTTGGCCTGTCTAGGTTACCTAGCGGGCACTTGGAATATGTAGGTTAACTAGCGGGCACTTGGACTATCTAGGTTAACTAGCGGGCCCTTGGTCTATGTAGGTTAACTAGCAGGCCCTTGGACTATGTAAGTTAACTAGAGGGCACTTGGACAATCCTGGTTAACTAGCGGGCACTTGGACTATCTAGGTTAACTAGCGGGCACTTGGAATATGTAAGTTCCCTAGCGGGAACTTGGACTATGTAGGTTCCCTAGCGGTTACTTGGACTGTCTAGGTTAACTAGCGGGCAATTGGACTGTCTAGGTTACCTAGTGGGCACTTGGACTATGTAGGTTATCTAGCGGGCACTTGGACTATGTAGGTTAACTAACGGGCACTTGGACTATCTAGGTTAGCTAACAGGAACTTGGACTATCTAGGTTACCTAGTGGGTACTTTGACTATGTAGGTTACCTAGCGGTCACTTGGACTATCTAGGGTAGCTAACGGGTACTTGTGTTATCTAGGTTACCTAGCAGGCACTTGGAATATGTAGGTTAACTAGCGGGCACTTGGATTATGTAGGTCCACTAGCGGGCCAATGGACTATCTAGGCTAGCTAACGGGCACTTGGACTATCTAGGATACCTAAAGGGCACTTGTATTATGTAGGTTCCCTAGCGGGCACTTAGACTATGTAGTTTTCCTTGCGGGCATTTGGACTATGTAGGTTACCTAGCGAGCACTTGGACTATGTAGGTTCCCTAACGGGCACTTGGACTACGTAAGTTCCTTAGCGGTCACCTGGACTATGTAGGCTCCCTAGAAGGCACTTGGACTATGTAGGTTACCTATCACGCACTTTGACTATGTTGGTTATCTAGCAGGCACTTGGACTATCCAGGTTACGAAGCGGGCACTTGGACTATGTATGTTACCAAACGGGCACTTGGACTATCTAGGTTAACGAACGGACACTTGGACTATGTAGGTTAGCTAACAGGCACTTGGACTACCTAGGTTACCTAGCAGGCACTTGGACGTTGTAGGTTACCTAGCGGACACTTGGACGATTTAGGTTAACTAGCGGGCACTTGGACTATCTAGGTTAACTAGCGGGCCCTTGGACTATCTAGGTTTACTAGCAGGCACTTGGACTATCTAGGTTAACTATCGGGCACTTGGACTATGTAAGTTACCTAGCGGTCACATGGACTATGTACGTTCCCTAGCGGGCAATTGGGTTATCTACGTTACCTAGCGGACACTTGGACTATGTAGGTTAGCTAACAGGCACTTGGACTACCTAGGTTACCTAGCAGGCACTTGGACGTTGTAGGTTACCTAGCGGACACTTAGACGATTTAGGTTAACTAGCGGGCACTTGGACTATCTAAGTTAACTAGCGGGCCCTTGGACTATCTAGGTTAACTAGCGGGCCCTTGGACTATCTAGGTTTACTAGCAGGCACTTGGACTATCTAGGTTAACTATCGGGCACTTGGACTATGTAAGTTACCTAGCGGTCACATGGACTATGTACGTTCCCTAGCGGGCAATTGGGTTATCTACGTTACCTAGCGGGCACTTGGACTATGTAGGTTAACGAACGGGCACTTGGACTATGTACGTAACCTAGTGGTCACTTGGCCTGTCTAGGTTACCTAGCGGGCACTTGGAATATGTAGGTTAACTAGCGGGCACTTGGACTATCTAGGTTAACTAGCGGGCCCTTGGTCTATGTAGGTTAACTAGCAGGCCCTTGGACTATGTAAGTTAACTAGAGGGCACTTGGACAATCCTGGTTAACTAGCGGGCACTTGGACTATCTAGGTTAACTAGCGGGCACTTGGAATATGTAAGTTCCCTAGCGGGAACTTGGACTATGTAGGTTCCCTAGCGGTTACTTGGACTGTCTAGGTTAACTAGCGGGCAATTGGACTGTCTAGGTTACCTAGTGGGCACTTGGAGTATGTAGTTTACCTAGCAGGCACTTGGACTATGTAGGTTCCCTAGCGGGCATTTGGACTATATAGGTTACCTAGCGGGCACTTGGACTATGTAGGTTATCTAGCGGGCATTTGGACTATGTAGGTTAACTAAAGGGCACTTGCATTATCTAGGTTAACTAAGAGGCACTTGGACTATGTATGTTCCAGAGTGGGCAATTGGACTATGTAGGTTCCCTGGCGTGCACATGGACTATCTAGGTTCCATATAGGGCCCTTGGACTATGTAGGTTAACTAGTGGACAATTGGACGATCTAGGTTAACTAGTGGTCCCTTGGACTACGTAGGTTAACTAGCGACACTTGCACTATGTAGGTTACCTAGCGGGCACTTGGACTATCTAGGTTAACTAGCGGGCCTTTGGACTATGTAGTTTAACTAATGGACACTTGCACTATGTAGCTTACCTAGCGGGCACTTGGACTATCTAGGTTACCTAGCAGGCACTTTGACTATCTAGGTTAACTAACGGGCACTTGGACTATGTAGGTTGCCTAGAGAGCACTTGGACTATGTAGGTTCCCTAGCGGTTACTTGGACTGTCTAGGTAAACTAGTGGGCAATTGGACTGTCTAGGTTACCTAGTGGGCACTTGGACTATGTAGTTTACCTATCAGGCACTTGGAATATGTAGGTTAACTAGCGGGCACTTGGACTATCTAGGTTACCTAGCGGGCACTTGGACTATGTACGTTCCTTAGCGGGCAATTGGGCTATCTAGGTTAACTAGCGGGCCCTTGGTCTATGTAGGTTAACTAGCAGGCCCTTGGACTATGTAAGTTAACTAGAGGGCACAGGGACGATCCTGGTTAACTAGCGGGCACTTGGACTATCTAGGTTAACTAGCGGGCATTTGGAATATGTAAGTTCCCTAGCGGGAACTTGGACTATGTAGGTTGCCTAGCGGTTACTTGGACTGTCTAGGTTAACTAGCGGGCAATTGGACTGTCTAGGTTACCTAGTGGGCACTTGGACTATGTAGTTTACCTAGCAGGCACTTGGACTATGTAGGTTCCCTAGCGGGCATTTGGACTATATAGGTTACCTAGCGGGCACTTGGACTATGTAGGTTATCTAGCGGGCACTTGGACTATGTAGGTTAACTGAAAGGCACTTGCATTATCTAGGTTAACTAACAGGCACTTGGACTATGTATGTTCCAGAGCGGGCAATTGGACTATGTAGGTTCCCTAGCGTGCACTTGGACTATCTAGGTTCCATATAGGGCACTTGGACTATGTAGGTTAACTAGTGGACTAATGGACGATCTAGGTTAACTAGCGGTCCCTTGGACTACGTAGGTTAACTAGCGGACACTTGCACTATGTAGGTTACCTAGCGGGCACTTGGACTATCTAGGTTAACTAGCGGGCCTTTGGATTATGTAGTTTAACTAGCGGACACTTGCACTATGTAGGTTACCTAGCGGCCACTTGGACTATCTAGGTTACCTAGCAGGCACTTTGACTATCTAGGTTAACTAACGGGCACTTGGACTATGTAGGTTGCCTAGCGAGCTCATGGACTATGAAGGTTCCCTAGCGGTTACTTGGACTGTCTAGGTTAACTAGTGGGCAATTGGACTGTCTAGGTTACCTAGTGGGCACTTGGACTATGTAGTTTACCTATCAGGCATTTGGACTATGTAGGTTAACTAGCGGACACTTGGACAATGTAGGTCAACTATCGGGCCATTGGACTATCTAGGTTAGCTAACGGGCACTTGGACTATCTAGGTTACCTAACGGGCACTTGGATTATGTAGGTTCCCTAGCGGGCACATGGACTATGTACTTTTCCTTGCGGGCATTTGGACTATGTAGGTTACCTAGCGAGCACTTGGACTATGTGGGTTCCCTAAAGGGCACTTGGATTATGTAGGTTCCTTAGCGGTCACGTGGACTATGTAGGCTCCCTAGAAGGCACTTGGACTATGTAGGTTACCTATCGCGCACTTTGACTATGTTGGTTATCTAGTGGGCACTTGGACTATCCAGGTTACGAAGCGGGCACTTGGACTATGTAGGTTACTAAACGGGCACTTGGACTATCTAGGTTAACGAACGGACACTTGGACTATGTAGGTAACCTAGCGGGCACTTGGACTGTCTAGGTTACATAGCGGGCACTTGGACTATCTAGGTTAACGAACGGGCACTTGGATTATGTAGGTTAGCTAACAGGCACTTGGACTACCTAGGTTACCTAGCAGGCACTTGGACGTTGTAGGTTACCTAGCAGATACTTGGACGATTTAGGTTAACTAGCGGGCACTTGGACTACCTAGGTTAACTAGCGGGCCCTTGGACTATCTAGGTTAAATATCGGGCACTTGGACTATTTAGGTTACCTAGCGGTCACATGGACTATGTAGGTTATCTAGTGGACACTTGGACTATCTAGGTTAGGTAACGGGTAATTGGACTATCAAGGTTACCTAACGGGCACTTGGACTATGTAGGTTATCTAGCGGGCACTTGGACTATCTAGGTTACCTAGCAGGGACTTTGACTATCTAGGTTAACTAACGGGCACTTGGACTATGTAGGTTGCCTAGCGAGCACTTGGACTATGTAGGTTCCCTCGCGGGCACTTGGACTGTCTAGGTTAACTAGTGGGCAATTAGACTGTCTAGGTTACCTAGTGGGCACTTGGACTATGTAGTTTACCTATCAGGCACTTGGAATATGTAGGTTAACTAGCGGGCACTTGGACTATCTAGGTTACCTAGCGGGCACTTGGACTATGTACGTTACCTAGCGGGCAATTGGGCTATCTACGTTACCAACCGGGCACTTGGACTATGTAGGTTAACGAACGGGCACTTAGACTATTTACGTAACCTAGTGGTCACTTGGCCTGTCTAGGTTACCTAGAGGGCACTTGGAATATGTAGGTTAACTAGCGGGCACTTGGACTATCTAGGTTAACTAGCGGGCCCTTGGTCTATGTAGGTTAACTAGCAGGCCCTTGGACTATGTAAGTTAACTAGAGGGCACTTGCACAATCCTGGTTAACTAGCGGGCACTTGGACTATCTAGGTTAACTAGCGGGCACTTGGAATATGTAAGTTCCCTAGCGGGAACTTGGACTATGTAGGTCCCCTAGCGGTTACGTGGACTGTCTAGGTTAACTAGCGGGCAATTGGACTGTCTAGGTTACCTAGTGGGCACTTGGACTATGTAGGTTGCCTAGAGAGCACTT
This sequence comes from Tenrec ecaudatus, assembly GCF_050624435.1. Classification (NCBI taxonomy): domain Eukaryota; kingdom Metazoa; phylum Chordata; class Mammalia; order Afrosoricida; family Tenrecidae; genus Tenrec; species Tenrec ecaudatus. Next base: position 563,278 of record NW_027457695.1, read on the forward strand.
GGACTATGTAGGTTCCCTAGCGGTTACTTGGACTGTCTAGGTAAACTAGTGGGCAATTGGACTCTCTAGGTTACCTAGTGGGCACTTGGACTATGTAGTTTACCTATAAGGCACTTGGAATATGTAGGTTAACTAGCGGGCACTTGGACTATCTAGGTTACCTAGCGGGCACTTGGACTATGTACGTTCCCTAGCGGGCAATTGGGCTATCTAGGTTAACTAGCGGGCCCTTGGTCTATGTAGGTTAACTAGCAGGCCCTTGGACTATGTAAGTTAACTAGAGGGCACATGGACGATCCTGGTTAACTAGCGGGCACTTGGACTATCTAGGTTAACTAGCGGGCACTTGGAATATGTAAGTTCCCTAGCGGGAACTTGGACTATGTACGTTGCCTAGCGGTTACTTGGACTGTCTAGGTTAACTAGCGGGCAATTCGACTGTCTAGGTTACCTAGTGGGCACTTGGACTATGTAGTTTACCTAGCAGGCACTTGGACTATGTAGGTTTCCTAGCGGGCATTTGGACTATATAGGTTACCTAGCGGGCACTTGGACTGTCTAGGTAAACTAGTGGGCAATTGGACTCTCTAGGTTACCTAGTGGGCACTTGGACTATGTAGTTTACCTATAAGGCACTTGGAATATGTAGGTTAACTAGCGGGCACTTGGACTATCTAGGTTACCTAGCGGGCACTTGGACTATGTACGTTCCCTAGCGGGCAATTGGGCTATCTATGTTAACTAGCGGGCACTTGGACTATGTAGGTTAACGAACGGGTACTTGGACTATGTAGGTAACCTAGTGGTCACTTGGCCTGTCTAGGTTACCTAGCGGGCACTTGGACTATGTAGGTTAACTAGCGGGCACTTGGACTATCTAGGTTAACTAGCGGCCCCTTGGTCTATGTAGGTTAACTAGCAGGCCCTTGGACTATGTAAGTTAACTAGAGGGCACTTGGACGATCCTGGTTAACTAGCGGGCACTTGGACTATCTAGGTTAACTAGCGGGCACTTGGAATATGGAAGTTCCCTAGCGGGAACTTGGACTATGTAGGTTCCCTAGCGGTTACTTGGACTGTCTAGGTTAACTAGCGGGCAATTGGACTGTCTATGTTACCTAGTGGGCACTTGGACTATGTAGTTTACCTAGCAGGCACTTGGACTATGTAGGTTCCCTAGCGGGCATTTGGACTATATAGGTTACCTATCGGGCCCTTGGACTATGTAGGTTATCTAGCGGGCACTTGGACTATGTAGGTTAACTAACGGGCACTTGGACTATCTAGGTTAGCTAACAGGAACTTGGACTATCTAGGTTACCTAGTGGGCACTTTCACTATGTAGGTTACCTAGCGGTCACTTGGACTATCTAGGGTACCTAACGGGTACTTGGGCTATCTAGGTTACCTAGCGGGCACTTGGACTATCTAGGTTAACTAGCGGGCCCTTGGTCTATGTAGGTTAACTAGCAGGGCCTTGGACTATGTAAGTTAACTAGAGGGCACTTGGACGATCCTGGTTAACTAGCGGGCACTTGGACTATCTAGGTTAACTAGCGGGCACTTGGAATATGTAAGTTCCCTAGCGGGAACTTGGACTATGTAGGTTCCATAGCGGTTACTTGGACTGTCTAGGTTAACTAGGGGCATTTGGACTGTCTAGGTTACCTAGTGGGCACTTGGACTATGTAGTTTACCTAGCAGGCACTTGGACTATGTAGGTTCCCTAGCGGGCATTTGGACTATATAGGTTACCTAGCGGGCACTTGGACTATGTAGGTTATCTAGTGGGCACTTGGACTATGTAGGTTAACTAACGGGCACTTGGACTATCTAGGTTAGCTAACAGGAACTTGGACTATCTAGGTTACCTAGTGGGCACTTTGACTATGTAGGTTACCTAGCGGTCACTTGGACTATCTAGGGTAGCTAACGGGTATTTGGGCTATCTAGGTTACCTAGCGGGCACTTGGACTATGTAGGTTAACTAGCGGGCACTTGGACTATGTGGGTCAACTAGCGGGCCATTGGACTATCTAGGTTAGCTAACGGGCACTTGGACTATCTAGGTTACCTAACGGGCACTTGGATTATGTAGGTTCCCTTGCGGGCACTTAGACTATGTAGTTTTCCTTGCGCGCATTTGGACTATGTAGGTTACCTAGCGAGCACTTGGACTATGTAGGTTCCCTAACGGGCACTTGGACTATGTAGGTTCCTTAGCGTGCACTTGGACTATCTAGGCTCCCTATCGGGCACTTTGACTATGTAGGTTAACAAGCGGGCACTTGGACTATCTAGGTTCCCTAGCGGGCAGTTGGTCTATGTACATACCCTAACGGTCACTTGTACTATCTAGGTTACCTAGCGGGCACTTGGACTATGTACGTTCCCTAGTGGGCACCTGGACTATATAGGTTAACTAACGGGCACTAGGATTATCTAGGTTAACTAGCGGGCACATGGTCTATCTAGGTTACTTGTCGGGCACTTGGACTATGTAGGTCAACTAGCGGGCCCTTGGACTATCTAGGTTAGCTAACGGGAACTTGGATTATGTAAGTTAACTAGCGGGCACTTGGACTATGTAGGTTAACTAGCGGACACTTGTACTATGTATGTTAACTGGCGGACACTTGGACGATCTAGGTTAACTAGCGGGCCCTTACACTTTGTAGATTAACTAGCGGGCCCTAGGACTATGTGGGTACCCTAGCGGGCATTTGGACTATCTAGGTTACCTAACGGGCATTTAGAATATGTAGGTTCCCTAGCGGGCACTTGGATTATGTAGGTTCCCTTCTTGCACTTGGAGTATGTAGGTTACTAGCGGGCATTTGGACTATGTAGGTTACCTCGTGGGCACTTGGACTATGTAGGTTAACTAGCGGGCACTTGGATTATCTAGGTTACCTAGCGGGCACTTAGACTATGTAGGTTAACTAGCAGGCACTTGGACTATCTAGGTTACCTCGCGGGCACATGGACTATGTACATTTCCTAGCGGGCACTTGGACTATCTATGTTAACTAGCGGGCACATGGACTATGTAAGTTCCCTATCGGGCAATTAGACTATGTGGGTTACATAGCGGGCACTTGGACTATGTAGGTTCCCTAGCGGGCACTTGGACTATGTAGGTTACCTAGCGGGCCCTTGGACTATGTGGGTACCCTAGCGGGCATTTGGACTATCTAGGTTACCTAACGGGCATTTCGACTATGTAGGTTCCCTAGCGGGCACTTGGATTATGTAGGTTCCATTCTTGCACTTGGAGTATGTAGGTTACTAGCGGGCATTTGGACTAGGTAGGTTACCTCGCGGGCACTTGGACTATGTAGGTTAACTAGCGGGCACTTGGATTATCTAGGTTACCTAGCGGGCACTTACACTATGTTTGTTAACTAGCAGGCACTTGGACTATCTAGGTTACCTCGCGGGCACATGGACTATGTACATTTCCTAGCGGGCACTTGGACTATCTATGTTAACTAGCGGGCACATGGACTATGTAGGTTCCCTATCGGGCAATTAGACTATGTGGGTTACATAGCGGGCAATTGGACTATGTAGGTTACCTAGCGGTCCCTTGGACTATGTAGGTTACCTAACGGGCACTTGGACTATATAAGTTACCTAGAGGGCTCTTGGACTATGTAGGTTAACTAGCGGACACTTGGACTATGTAGGTTAACTAGCGGACACTTGGACGATCTAGGTTAACTTGCGGGCCCTTACACTATGTAGATTTACTAGCGGGCCCTTGGACTATGTGGGTACCCTAGCGGGCATTTGGACTATCTAGGTTACCTAACGGGCATTTCGACTATGTAGGTTCCCTAGCGGGCACTTGGATTATGTAGGTTCCCTTCTTGCACTTGGAGTATGTAGGTTACTAGCGGGCATTTTGACTAGGTAGGTTACCTCGCGGGCACTTGGACTATGTAGGTTAACTAGCGGGCACTTGGATTATCTAGGTTACCTAGCGGGCACTTAGACTATGTAGGTTAACTAGCAGGCACTTGGACTATCTAGGTTACCTAGCGGGCACATAGACTATGTACGTTTCCTAGGGGGCACTTGGACTATCTATGTTAACTAGCAGGCACATGGACTATGTAGGTTCTCTATCGGGCAATTAGACTATGTGGGTTACATAGCGGGCACTTGGACTATGTAGGTTCCCTAGCGGTACCTTGGACTATATAGGTAACATAGCGGGAACTTGGTCTGTCTAGGTTACCTAGCGAGCACTTGGACTATCTAGGTTAACTAGCGGGCACTTGGACTATGTAGGTTACCTAGCGGGCACTTGGACTATCTAGGTTAGCTAAGGGGCACCTGGACTATCTAAGTTAACTTGCGGGCACTTTTACTATGTATGTTAACTAGCAGACACTTTGACGAACTAGGTTAACGAGCGGGCATTTGGACTATTTAGGTTACGTAACGGGCACTTGGACAATGCAGGTAACCTGGTGGGCACTTGGACTGATTAGGTTACATAGCGGGCACTTGGACTTCTTGGTTAACGAACGGGCACTTGGACTATGTAGGTTGCCTAGCGAGTACATGGACGATCTATGTTAGGTAATGGACACTTGGACTATCTAGGTTACCTAGCGGTAACTTGGACTATGTAGGTTACCTAGCGGGCACTTAGACTATCTAGGTTACCTAACGGGCACTTTGACTATCTAGGTTACCTAGTGGGCACTTGGACTATCTAGGTTAGCTAACAGGAACTTGGACTATCTAGGTTACCTAGCGGGCACTAGGACTATGTAAATTTCCTAGCGGTCACTTCGACTATCTAGGCTACCTAACGGGCACGTTTACTATGTAGGTTAACTAGCGGACACTTGGACGATCTAGGTTAACTAGCGGGCATTTGGAATATCTAGGTTAACTAGGGGGCCCTTGGACTATGTAGGTTAACTAGCGGGCACTTGGACTATCTAGGTTAGCTAACAGAAACATGGACTATCTAGGTTACCTAGCGGGCACTAGGACTATGTAGGTTACCTAGCGGTCACTTGGAGTATCTAGGCTACCTAACGGGCAATTGGACTACGTAGGTTAACTAGCGGACACTTGGACGATCTAGGTTAACTAGCGGGCACTTGGAATATCTAGGTTAACTAGGGGGCCCTTGGACTATGTAGGTTAACTAGCGGCCACTTGGATGATCTAGTTTAACTAGAAGGCACTTGGACTATCTAGGTTAACTAGCGGGCACTTGGACTATCTAGGTTACCTAGCGGGCACTTGGTCTATGTACATACCCTAGCCGGCACTTGGACTATCTGGGTTATCTAGCGGGCACTTGGAATATGTACGTCCCCTAGTGGGCACTTGGACTATCTAGGTTACCAACGGGCATTTGGACTATGTAGGTCATCTAGCGGGCCCTTGGACTATCTAGGTTAGCTAACGGGCAATTTGTATTATGTAGGTTAACTAACGGGCACTTGGACTATGTAGGTTAACTAGCGGGGCACTAGGACTGTCTAGGTTACCCAGCGGGCACTTGCATTATCTAGGTTAACGAACGGGCACTTGGACTATGTATGTTACATAGCCACCACTTGGACTATCTAGGTTAGCTAACAGGCACTTGGACTATCTAGGTTCCCTAGCGGGCACTTGTACTATCTAGGTTACCTACCTGGCACTTGGACTATGTAGGTCAACTAGCGGGCCCTTGGACTATCTAGGTTAGCTAACGGGCACTTGGACTATCTAGGTTACCTAATGGACACTTGGATTATGTAGGTTCCCTAGCGGGCACTTAGACTATGTAGGTTTCCTTGCGGGCATTTGGACTATGTAGGTTACCTAGCGAGCACTTGGACTATGTAGGTTCCCTAACGGGCACTTGGACTATGTAGGTTCCCTAGCGGTTACCTGGACTATGTTCGCTCTCTAGAAGGCACTTGGACTATGTAGGTTACCTATCGGGCACGTTGACTATGTAGGTTAACTAGCGGGCACTTGGACTATCCAGGTTACGAAGCGGGCAATTGGACTATCGAGGTTAACGAACGGACACTTGGACTATGTAGGTAACCTAGCGGGTACTTGGACTGTCTAGGTTACATAGTGGACACTTGGACTATCTAGGTTAACGAACGGGCACTTGGACTATGTAGGTTAGCTAACAGGCACTTGGACAATCTAGGTTAGGTAACGGGCACTTGGACTATCTAGGTTACCTAGTGGGAACTTTGACTATGTTGGTTACCTAGCGGCCACATTGACTATCTTGGTTACCTAGCGGGCACTTGGACTATGTAGGTTAATTAGCGGACACTTGGACGAACTAGTTTAACGAGCGGGCCCTTGGACTATGTAGGTTACCTAGCGGACACTTGGACTATCTAGGTTAGCTAACAGGAACTTGGACTATCAAGGTTACCTAGTGGGCACTTTGACTATGTAGGTTACCTAGCGGTCACTTGGACTATCTAGGTTAGCTAACTTGCACTTGGAATATCTAGGTTACCTAGCGGGCACTTGGACTATGTAGGTTAACTAGCGGGCACTTGGACAATGTAGGTCAACTAGCGGGCCATTGGACTATCTAGGTGAGCTAACGGGCACTTGGACTATCTAGGTTACCTAACGGGCACTTGGATTATGTAGGTTCCCTAGCGGGCACTAAGACTATGTAGTTTACCTTGCGGGCATTTGGACTATGTAGGTTACCTAGCGAGCACTTGGACTATGTAGGTTCCCTAACGGGCACTTGGACTATGTAGGTTCCTTAGCGGTCACGTGGACTATGTAGGCTCCCTAGAAGGCACTTGGACTATGTAGGTTACCTATGGCGCACTTTGACTATGTTGGTTATCTAGCGGGCACTTGGACTATCCAGGTTACGAAGCGGGCACTTGGACTATGTAGGTTACCAAACGGGCACTTGGACTATCTAGGTTAACGAACGGACACTTGGACTATGTAGGTAACCTAGCGGGCACTTGGACTGTCTAGGTTACATAGCGGGCACTTGGACTATGTACGTTCCCTAGCGGGCAATTGGGCTATCTACGTTACCTAGGGGGCACTTGGACTATGTAGGTTAACAAACGGGCACTTGTACTATGTAGGTAACCTAGCAGGCACTTTGACTATCTAGGTTAACTAACGGGCACTTGGACTATGTAGGTTGCCTAGCGAGCACTTGGACTATATAGGTTCCCTAGCGGGCACTTGGACTATGTAAGTTCCCAAGCGGTTACTTGGACTGTCTAGGTTAACTAGTGGGCAATTGGACTGTCTAGGTTACCTAGTGGGCACTTGGACTATGTAGTTCACCTATCAGGCACTTGGACTATGTAGGTTAACTAGCGGACACTTGGACTATCTAGGTTACCTAGCGGGCCCTTGGACTATGTACGTTCCCTAGCGGGCAATTGGGCTATCTATGTTAACTAGCGGGCACTTGGACTATGTAGGTTAACGAACGGGCATTTGGACTATGTAGGTAACCTAGTGGTCACTTGGCCTGTCTAGGTTACCTAGCGGGCACTTGGACTATGTAGGTTAACTAGCGGGCACTTGGACTATCTAGGTTAACTAGCGGGCCCTTGGTCTATGTAGGTTAACTAGCAGGCCCTTGGACTATGTAAGTTAACTAGAGGGCACTCGGACGATCCTGGTTAACTAGCGGGCACTTGGACTATCTAGGTTAACTAGCGGGCACTTGGAATATGTAAGTTCCCTAGCGGGAACTTGGACTATGTAGGTTCCCTAGCGGTTATTGGACTGTCTAGGTTAACTAGCGGGCAATTGGACTGTCTAGGTTACCTAGTGGGAACTTGGACTATGTTGGTTACCTAGCAGGCACTTGGACTATGTAGGTTCCCTAGCGGGCATTTGGACTATATAGGTTACCTAGCGGGCACTTGGACTATGTAGGTTATCTAGCGGGCACTTGGACTATGTAGGTTAACTAACGGGCACTTGGACTATCTAGGTTAGCTAACAGGAACTTGGACTATCTAGGTTACCTAGTGGGCACTTTGACTATGTAGGTTACCTAGCGGTCACTTGGACTATCTATGGTAGCTAACGGGTACTTGGGCTATCTAGGTTACCTAGCGGGCACTTGGACTATGTAGGTTAACTAGTGGGCACTTGGACTATGTAGGTCAACTAGCGGGCCATTGGACTATCTAGGTTAGCTAACGGGCACTTGGACTATCTAGGTTACCTAACGGGCACTTGGATTAGTAGGTTCCCTAGCGGGCACTTAGACTATGTTGTTTTCCTTGCGTGCATTTGGACTATGTAGGTTACCTAGCGAGCACTTGGACTATGTACGTTCCCTAACGGGCACTTGGACTATGTAGGTTCCTTAGCGGTCACGTGGACTATGTAGGCTCCCTAGAAGGCACTTGGACTATGTAGGTTACCTATGGCGCACTTTGACTATGTTGGTTATCTAGCGGGCACTTGGACTATCCAAGTTACGAAGCGGGCACTTGGACTATCTAGGTTAACGAACGGACACTTGGACTATGTAGGTAACCTAGCGGGCACTTGGACTGTCTAGGTTACATAGCGGGCACTTGGACTATCTAGGTTAACGAACGGGCACTTGGACTACGTAGGTTAGCTAACAGGCACTTGGACTACCTTGGTTACCTAGCAGGCACTTGGACGTTGTAGGTTACCTAGCGGACACTTGGACGATTTAGGTTAACTAGCGGGCACTTGGACTATCTAGGTTAACTAGCGGGCCCTTGGACTAACTAGGTTAACTAGCGGGCACTTGGACTATGTAGGTTACCTAGCGGTCACATGGACTATGTAGGTTACGTAGCGGACACTTGGACTATCTAGGTTAGCTAACGGGTAATTGGACTATCAAGGTTACCTAACGGGCACTTGGACTATCAAGGTTACCTAGCGGGCACTTGGACTATCTAGGTTACCTAGCAGGCACATTGACTATCTAGGTTAACTAACGGGCACTTGGACTATGTAGGTTGCCTAGCGAGCACTTGGACTATGTAGGTTCCCTAGCGGTTACTTGGACTGTCTAGGTTAACTAGTGGGCAATTGGACTGTCTAGGTTACCTCGTGGGCACTTGGACTATGTAGTTTACCTATCAGGCACTTGGAATATGTAGGTTAACTAGCGGGCACTTGGACTATCTAGGTTACCTAGCGGGCCCTTGGACTATGTACGTTCCCTAGCGGGCAATTGGGCTATCTACGTTAACTAGCGGGCACTTGGACTATGTAGGTTAACGAACGGGCACTTGGACTATGTAGGTAACCTAGTGGTCACTTGGCCTGTCTAGGTTACCTATCGGGCACTTGGACTATGTAGGTTAACTAGCGGGCACTTGGACTATCTAGGTTAACTAGCGGGCACTTGGAATATGTAAGTTCCCTAGCGGGAACTTGGACTGTGAAGGTTCCATAGCGGTTACTTGGACTGTCTAGGTTAACTAGCGGGCAATTGGACTGTCTAGGTTACCTAGTGGGCACTTGGACTATGTAGTTTACCTAGCAGGCACTTGGACTATGTAGGTTCCCTAGCGGGCATTTGGACTATATAGGTTACCTAGCGGGCACTTGGACTATGTAGGTTATCTAGCGGGCACTTGGACTATATAGGTTAACTAACGTGCACTTGGACTATCTAGGTTAGCTAACAGGAACTTGGACTATCTAGGTTACCTAGTGGGCACTTTGACTATGTAGGTTACCTAGCGGTCACTTGGACTATCTAGGGTAGCTAATGGGTACTTGGGCTATCTAGGTTACCTAGCGGGCACTTGGACTATGTATGTTAACTAGCGGGCACTTGGATTATGTAGGTCAACTAGCGGGCCATTGGACTATCTAGGTTAGCTAACGGGCACTTGCACTATGTAGGTTACCTAAGGGGCACTTGGATTATGTAGGTTCCCTAGCGGGCACTTAGACTATGTTGTAGTAATCCTTGCGGGCATTTGGACTATGTAGGTTACCTAGCGAGCACTTGGACTATGTAGGTTCCCTAACGGGCACTTGGACTATGTAGGTTCCTTAGCAGTCAAGTGGACTATGTAGGCTCCCTAGAAGGCACTTGGACTATGTAGGTTACCTATCGCGCACGTTGACTATGTTGGTTATCTAGCGGGCACTTGGACTATCCAGGTTACGAAGCGGGCACTTGGACTATGTAGGTTACCAAACGGGCACTTGGGCTATCTAGGTTAACGAACGGACACTTGGACTATGTAGGTAACCTAGCGGGCACTTGGAATGTCTAGGTTACATAGCGGGCACTTGGACTATCTAGGTTAACGAACGGGCACTTGGACTATGTAGGTTAGCTAACAGGCACTTGGACTACCTAGGTTACCTAGCAGGCACTTGGACGTTGTAGGTTACCTAGCAGACACTTGGACGATTTAGGTTAACTAGCGGGCACTTGGAATATCTAGGTTAACTAGCGGGCCTTGGACTATCTAGGTTAACTATCGGGCACTTGGACTATGTAGGTTACCTAGCGGACACATGGACTATGTAGGTTACCTAGCGGACACTTGGACTATCTAGGTTAGCTAACGGGTAATTGGACTATCAAGGTTACCTAACGGGCACTTGGACTATGTAGGGTACCTAGCGGTCACTTGGACTATCTAGGCTACCTAACGGGCACGTTTACTATGTAGGTTAACTAGCGGACACTTGGACGATCTAGGTTAACTAGCGGGCATTTGGAATATCTAGGTTAACTAGGGGGCCCTTGGACTATGTAGGTTAACTAGCGGGCACTTGGACTATCTAGGTTAGCTAACAGAAGCATGGACTATCTAGGTTACCTAGCGGGCACTAGGACTATGTAGGTTACCTAGCGGTCACTTGGAGTATCTAGGCTACCTAACGGGCACTTGGACTACGTAGGTTAACTAGCGGACACTTGGACGATCTAGGTTAACTAGCGGGCACTTGGAATATCTAGGTTAACTAGGGGGCCCTTGGACTATGTAGGTTAACTAGCGGCCACTTGGACGATCTAGTTTAACTAGAAGGCACTTGGACTATCTAGGTTAACTAGCGGGCACTTGGACTATCTAGGTTACCTAGCGGGCACTTGGTCTATGTACATACCCTAGCCGGCACTTGGACTATCTGGGTTATCTAGCGGGCACTTGGAATATGTACGTCCCCTAGTGGGCACTTGGACTATCTAGGTTACCAACGGGCATTTGGACTATGTAGGTCATCTAGCGGGCCCTTGGACTATCTATGTTAGCTAACGGGCAATTTGTATTATGTAGGTTAACTAACGGGCACTTGGACTATGTAGGTTAACTAGCGGGGCACTAGGACTGTCTAGGTTACCCAGCGGGCACTTGCATTATCTAGGTTAACGAACGGGCACTTGGACTATGTATGTTACATAGCCACCACTTGGACTATCTAGGTTAGCTAACAGGCACTTGGACTATCTAGGTTCCCTAGCGGGCACTTGTACTATCTAGGTTACCTACCTGGCACTTGGACTATGTAGGTCAACTAGCGGGCCCTTGGACTATCTAGGTTAGCTAACGGGCACTTGGACTATCTAGGTTACCTAATGGACACTTGGATTATGTAGGTTCCCTAGCGGGCACTTAGACTATGTAGGTTTCCTTGCGGGCATTTGGACTATGTAGGTTACCTAGCGAGCACTTGGACTATGTAGGTTCCCTAACGGGCACTTGGACTATGTAGGTTCCCTAGCGGTTACCTGGACTATGTTCGCTCTCTAGAAGGCACTTGGACTATGTAGGTTACCTATCGGGCACGTTGACTATGTAGGTTAACTAGCGGGCACTTGGACTATCCAGGTTACGAAGCGGGCAATTGGACTATCGAGGTTAACGAACGGACACTTGGACTATGTAGGTAACCTAGCGGGTACTTGGACTGTCTAGGTTACATAGTGGACACTTGGACTATCTAGGTTAACGAACGGGCACTTGGACTATGTAGGTTAGCTAACAGGCACTTGGACAATCTAGGTTAGGTAACGGGCACTTGGACTATCTAGGTTACCTAGTGGGAACTTTGACTATGTTGGTTACCTAGCGGCCACATTGACTATCTTGGTTACCTAGCGGGCACTTGGACTATGTAGGTTAATTAGCGGACACTTGGACGAACTAGTTTAACGAGCGGGCCCTTGGACTATGTAGGTTACCTAGCGGACACTTGGACTATCTAGGTTAGCTAACAGGAACTTGGACTATCAAGGTTACCTAGTGGGCACTTTGACTATGTAGGTTACCTAGCGGTCACTTGGACTATCTAGGTTAGCTAACTTGCACTTGGAATATCTAGGTTACCTAGCGGGCACTTGGACTATGTAGGTTAACTAGCGGGCACTTGGACAATGTAGGTCAACTAGCGGGCCATTGGACTATCTAGGTGAGCTAACGGGCACTTGGACTATCTAGGTTACCTAACGGGCACTTGGATTATGTAGGTTCCCTAGCGGGCACTAAGACTATGTAGTTTACCTTGCGGGCATTTGGACTATGTAGGTTACCTAGCGAGCACTTGGACTATGTAGGTTCCCTAACGGGCACTTGGACTATGTAGGTTCCTTAGCGGTCACGTGGACTATGTAGGCTCCCTAGAAGGCACTTGGACTATGTAGGTTACCTATGGCGCACTTTGACTATGTTGGTTATCTAGCGGGCACTTGGACTATCCAGGTTACGAAGCGGGCACTTGGACTATGTAGGTTACCAAACGGGCACTTGGACTATCTAGGTTAACGAACGGACACTTGGACTATGTAGGTAACCTAGCGGGCACTTGGACTGTCTAGGTTACATAGCGGGCACTTGGACTATGTACGTTCCCTAGCGGGCAATTGGGCTATCTACGTTACCTAGGGGGCACTTGGACTATGTAGGTTAACAAACGGGCACTTGTACTATGTAGGTAACCTAGCAGGCACTTTGACTATCTAGGTTAACTAACGGGCACTTGGACTATGTAGGTTGCCTAGCGAGCACTTGGACTATATAGGTTCCCTAGCGGGCACTTGGACTATGTAAGTTCCCAAGCGGTTACTTGGACTGTCTAGGTTAACTAGTGGGCAATTGGACTGTCTAGGTTACCTAGTGGGCACTTGGACTATGTAGTTCACCTATCAGGCACTTGGACTATGTAGGTTAACTAGCGGACACTTGGACTATCTAGGTTACCTAGCGGGCCCTTGGACTATGTACGTTCCCTAGCGGGCAATTGGGCTATCTATGTTAACTAGCGGGCACTTGGACTATGTAGGTTAACGAACGGGCATTTGGACTATGTAGGTAACCTAGTGGTCACTTGGCCTGTCTAGGTTACCTAGCGGGCACTTGGACTATGTAGGTTAACTAGCGGGCACTTGGACTATCTAGGTTAACTAGCGGGCCCTTGGTCTATGTAGGTTAACTAGCAGGCCCTTGGACTATGTAAGTTAACTAGAGGGCACTCGGACGATCCTGGTTAACTAGCGGGCACTTGGACTATCTAGGTTAACTAGCGGGCACTTGGAATATGTAAGTTCCCTAGCGGGAACTTGGACTATGTAGGTTCCCTAGCGGTTATTGGACTGTCTAGGTTAACTAGCGGGCAATTGGACTGTCTAGGTTACCTAGTGGGAACTTGGACTATGTTGGTTACCTAGCAGGCACTTGGACTATGTAGGTTCCCTAGCGGGCATTTGGACTATATAGGTTCCCTAGCGGGCACTTGGACTATGTAGGTTATCTAGCGGGCACTTGGACTATGTAGGTTAACTAACGGGCACTTGGACTATCTAGGTTAGCTAACAGGAACTTGGACTATCTAGGTTACCTAGTGGGCACTTTGACTATGTAGGTTACCTAGCGGTCACTTGGACTATCTATGGTAGCTAACGGGTACTTGGGCTATCTAGGTTACCTAGCGGGCACTTGGACTATGTAGGTTAACTAGTGGGCACTTGGACTATGTAGGTCAACTAGCGGGCCATTGGACTATCTAGGTTAGCTAACGGGCACTTGGACTATCTAGGTTACCTAACGGGCACTTGGATTAGTAGGTTCCCTAGCGGGCACTTAGACTATGTTGTTTTCCTTGCGTGCATTTGGACTATGTAGGTTACCTAGCGAGCACTTGGACTATGTACGTTCCCTAACGGGCACTTGGACTATGTAGGTTCCTTAGCGGTCACGTGGACTATGTAGGCTCCCTAGAAGGCACTTGGACTATGTAGGTTACCTATGGCGCACTTTGACTATGTTGGTTATCTAGCGGGCACTTGGACTATCCAAGTTACGAAGCGGGCACTTGGACTATCTAGGTTAACGAACGGACACTTGGACTATGTAGGTAACCTAGCGGGCACTTGGACTGTCTAGGTTACATAGCGGGCACTTGGACTATCTAGGTTAACGAACGGGCACTTGGACTACGTAGGTTAGCTAACAGGCACTTGGACTACCTTGGTTACCTAGCAGGCACTTGGACGTTGTAGGTTACCTAGCGGACACTTGGACGATTTAGGTTAACTAGCGGGCACTTGGACTATCTAGGTTAACTAGCGGGCCCTTGGACTAACTAGGTTAACTAGCGGGCACTTGGACTATGTAGGTTACCTAGCGGTCACATGGACTATGTAGGTTACGTAGCGGACACTTGGACTATCTAGGTTAGCTAACGGGTAATTGGACTATCAAGGTTACCTAACGGGCACTTGGACTATCAAGGTTACCTAGCGGGCACTTGGACTATCTAGGTTACCTAGCAGGCACATTGACTATCTAGGTTAACTAACGGGCACTTGGACTATGTAGGTTGCCTAGCGAGCACTTGGACTATGTAGGTTCCCTAGCGGTTACTTGGACTGTCTAGGTTAACTAGTGGGCAATTGGACTGTCTAGGTTACCTCGTGGGCACTTGGACTATGTAGTTTACCTATCAGGCACTTGGAATATGTAGGTTAACTAGCGGGCACTTGGACTATCTAGGTTACCTAGCGGGCCCTTGGACTATGTACGTTCCCTAGCGGGCAATTGGGCTATCTACGTTAACTAGCGGGCACTTGGACTATGTAGGTTAACGAACGGGCACTTGGACTATGTAGGTAACCTAGTGGTCACTTGGCCTGTCTAGGTTACCTATCGGGCACTTGGACTATGTAGGTTAACTAGCGGGCACTTGGACTATCTAGGTTAACTAGCGGGCACTTGGAATATGTAAGTTCCCTAGCGGGAACTTGGACTGTGAAGGTTCCATAGCGGTTACTTGGACTGTCTAGGTTAACTAGCGGGCAATTGGACTGTCTAGGTTACCTAGTGGGCACTTGGACTATGTAGTTTACCTAGCAGGCACTTGGACTATGTAGGTTCCCTAGCGGGCATTTGGACTATATAGGTTACCTAGCGGGCACTTGGACTATGTAGGTTATCTAGCGGGCACTTGGACTATATAGGTTAACTAACGTGCACTTGGACTATCTAGGTTAGCTAACAGGAACTTGGACTATCTAGGTTACCTAGTGGGCACTTTGACCATGTAGGTTACCTAGCGGTCACTTGGACTATCTAGGGTAGCTAATGGGTACTTGGGCTATCTAGGTTACCTAGCGGGCACTTGGACTATGTATGTTAACTAGCGGGCACTTGGATTATGTAGGTCAACTAGCGGGCCATTGGACTATCTAGGTTAGCTAACGGGCACTTGCACTATGTAGGTTACCTAAGGGGCACTTGGATTATGTAGGTTCCCTAGCGGGCACTTAGACTATGTTGTAGTAATCCTTGCGGGCATTTGGACTATGTAGGTTACCTAGCGAGCACTTGGACTATGTAGGTTCCCTAACGGGCACTTGGACTATGTAGGTTCCTTAGCAGTCAAGTGGACTATGTAGGCTCCCTAGAAGGCACTTGGACTATGTAGGTTACCTATCGCGCACGTTGACTATGTTGGTTATCTAGCGGGCACTTGGACTATCCAGGTTACGAAGCGGGCACTTGGACTATGTAGGTTACCAAACGGGCACTTGGGCTATCTAGGTTAACGAACGGACACTTGGACTATGTAGGTAACCTAGCAGGCACTTGGAATGTCTAGGTTACATAGCGGGCACTTGGACTATCTAGGTTAACGAACGGGCACTTGGACTATGTAGGTTAGCTAACAGGCACTTGGACTACCTAGGTTACCTAGCAGGCACTTGGACGTTGTAGGTTACCTAGCAGACACTTGGACGATTTAGGTTAACTAGCGGGCACTTGGAATATCTAGGTTAACTAGCGGGCCTTGGACTATCTAGGTTAACTATCGGGCACTTGGACTATGTAGGTTACCTAGCGGACACATGGACTATGTAGGTTACCTAGCGGACACTTGGACTATCTAGGTTAGCTAACGGGTAATTGGACTATCAAGGTTACCTAACGGGCACTTGGACTATGTAGGGTACCTAGCGGTCACTTGGACTATCTAGGCTACCTAACGGGCACGTTTACTATGTAGGTTAACTAGCGGACACTTGGACGATCTAGGTTAACTAGCGGGCATTTGGAATATCTAGGTTAACTAGGGGGCCCTTGGACTATGTAGGTTAACTAGCGGGCACTTGGACTATCTAGGTTAGCTAACAGAAGCATGGACTATCTAGGTTACCTAGCGGGCACTAGGACTATGTAGGTTACCTAGCGGTCACTTGGAGTATCTAGGCTACCTAACGGGCACTTGGACTACGTAGGTTAACTAGCGGACACTTGGACGATCTAGGTTAACTAGCGGGCACTTGGAATATCTAGGTTAACTAGGGGGCCCTTGGACTATGTAGGTTAACTAGCGGCCACTTGGACGATCTAGTTTAACTAGAAGGCACTTGGACTATCTAGGTTAACTAGCGGGCACTTGGACTATCTAGGTTACCTAGCGGGCACTTGGTCTATGTACATACCCTAGCCGGCACTTGGACTATCTGGGTTATCTAGCGGGCACTTGGAATATGTACGTCCCCTAGTGGGCACTTGGACTATCTAGGTTACCAACGGGCATTTGGACTATGTAGGTCATCTAGCGGGCCCTTGGACTATCTATGTTAGCTAACGGGCAATTTGTATTATGTAGGTTAACTAACGGGCACTTGGACTATGTAGGTTAACTAGCGGGGCACTAGGACTGTCTAGGTTACCCAGCGGGCACTTGCATTATCTAGGTTAACGAACGGGCACTTGGACTATGTATGTTACATAGCCACCACTTGGACTATCTAGGTTAGCTAACAGGCACTTGGACTATCTAGGTTCCCTAGCGGGCACTTGTACTATCTAGGTTACCTACCTGGCACTTGGACTATGTAGGTCAACTAGCGGGCCCTTGGACTATCTAGGTTAGCTAACGGGCACTTGGACTATCTAGGTTACCTAATGGACACTTGGATTATGTAGGTTCCCTAGCGGGCACTTAGACTATGTAGGTTTCCTTGCGGGCATTTGGACTATGTAGGTTACCTAGCGAGCACTTGGACTATGTAGGTTCCCTAACGGGCACTTGGACTATGTAGGTTCCCTAGCGGTTACCTGGACTATGTTCGCTCTCTAGAAGGCACTTGGACTATGTAGGTTACCTATCGGGCACGTTGACTATGTAGGTTAACTAGCGGGCACTTGGACTATCCAGGTTACGAAGCGGGCAATTGGACTATCGAGGTTAACGAACGGACACTTGGACTATGTAGGTAACCTAGCGGGTACTTGGACTGTCTAGGTTACATAGTGGACACTTGGACTATCTAGGTTAACGAACGGGCACTTGGACTATGTAGGTTAGCTAACAGGCACTTGGACAATCTAGGTTAGGTAACGGGCACTTGGACTATCTAGGTTACCTAGTGGGAACTTTGACTATGTTGGTTACCTAGCGGCCACATTGACTATCTTGGTTACCTAGCGGGCACTTGGACTATGTAGGTTAATTAGCGGACACTTGGACGAACTAGTTTAACGAGCGGGCCCTTGGACTATGTAGGTTACCTAGCGGACACTTGGACTATCTAGGTTAGCTAACAGGAACTTGGACTATCAAGGTTACCTAGTGGGCACTTTGACTATGTAGGTTACCTAGCGGTCACTTGGACTATCTAGGTTAGCTAACTTGCACTTGGAATATCTAGGTTACCTAGCGGGCACTTGGACTATGTAGGTTAACTAGCGGGCACTTGGACAATGTAGGTCAACTAGCGGGCCATTGGACTATCTAGGTGAGCTAACGGGCACTTGGACTATCTAGGTTACCTAACGGGCACTTGGATTATGTAGGTTCCCTAGCGGGCACTAAGACTATGTAGTTTACCTTGCGGGCATTTGGACTATGTAGGTTACCTAGCGAGCACTTGGACTATGTAGGTTCCCTAACGGGCACTTGGACTATGTAGGTTCCTTAGCGGTCACGTGGACTATGTAGGCTCCCTAGAAGGCACTTGGACTATGTAGGTTACCTATGGCGCACTTTGACTATGTTGGTTATCTAGCGGGCACTTGGACTATCCAGGTTACGAAGCGGGCACTTGGACTATGTAGGTTACCAAACGGGCACTTGGACTATCTAGGTTAACGAACGGACACTTGGACTATGTAGGTAACCTAGCGGGCACTTGGACTGTCTAGGTTACATAGCGGGCACTTGGACTATGTACGTTCCCTAGCGGGCAATTGGGCTATCTACGTTACCTAGGGGGCACTTGGACTATGTAGGTTAACAAACGGGCACTTGTACTATGTAGGTAACCTAGCAGGCACTTTGACTATCTAGGTTAACTAACGGGCACTTGGACTATGTAGGTTGCCTAGCGAGCACTTGGACTATATAGGTTCCCTAGCGGGCACTTGGACTATGTAAGTTCCCAAGCGGTTACTTGGACTGTCTAGGTTAACTAGTGGGCAATTGGACTGTCTAGGTTACCTAGTGGGCACTTGGACTATGTAGTTCACCTATCAGGCACTTGGACTATGTAGGTTAACTAGCGGACACTTGGACTATCTAGGTTACCTAGCGGGCCCTTGGACTATGTACGTTCCCTAGCGGGCAATTGGGCTATCTATGTTAACTAGCGGGCACTTGGACTATGTAGGTTAACGAACGGGCATTTGGACTATGTAGGTAACCTAGTGGTCACTTGGCCTGTCTAGGTTACCTAGCGGGCACTTGGACTATGTAGGTTAACTAGCGGGCACTTGGACTATCTAGGTTAACTAGCGGGCCCTTGGTCTATGTAGGTTAACTAGCAGGCCCTTGGACTATGTAAGTTAACTAGAGGGCACTCGGACGATCCTGGTTAACTAGCGGGCACTTGGACTATCTAGGTTAACTAGCGGGCACTTGGAATATGTAAGTTCCCTAGCGGGAACTTGGACTATGTAGGTTCCCTAGCGGTTATTGGACTGTCTAGGTTAACTAGCGGGCAATTGGACTGTCTAGGTTACCTAGTGGGAACTTGGACTATGTTGGTTACCTAGCAGGCACTTGGACTATGTAGGTTCCCTAGCGGGCATTTGGACTATATAGGTTACCTAGCGGGCACTTGGACTATGTAGGTTATCTAGCGGGCACTTGGACTATGTAGGTTAACTAACGGGCACTTGGACTATCTAGGTTAGCTAACAGGAACTTGGACTATCTAGGTTACCTAGTGGGCACTTTGACTATGTAGGTTACCTAGCGGTCACTTGGACTATCTATGGTAGCTAACGGGTACTTGGGCTATCTAGGTTACCTAGCGGGCACTTGGACTATGTAGGTTAACTAGTGGGCACTTGGACTATGTAGGTCAACTAGCGGGCCATTGGACTATCTAGGTTAGCTAACGGGCACTTGGACTATCTAGGTTACCTAACGGGCACTTGGATTAGTAGGTTCCCTAGCGGGCACTTAGACTATGTTGTTTTCCTTGCGTGCATTTGGACTATGTAGGTTACCTAGCGAGCACTTGGACTATGTACGTTCCCTAACGGGCACTTGGACTATGTAGGTTCCTTAGCGGTCACGTGGACTATGTAGGCTCCCTAGAAGGCACTTGGACTATGTAGGTTACCTATGGCGCACTTTGACTATGTTGGTTATCTAGCGGGCACTTGGACTATCCAAGTTACGAAGCGGGCACTTGGACTATCTAGGTTAACGAACGGACACTTGGACTATGTAGGTAACCTAGCGGGCACTTGGACTGTCTAGGTTACATAGCGGGCACTTGGACTATCTAGGTTAACGAACGGGCACTTGGACTACGTAGGTTAGCTAACAGGCACTTGGACTACCTTGGTTACCTAGCAGGCACTTGGACGTTGTAGGTTACCTAGCGGACACTTGGACGATTTAGGTTAACTAGCGGGCACTTGGACTATCTAGGTTAACTAGCGGGCCCTTGGACTAACTAGGTTAACTAGCGGGCACTTGGACTATGTAGGTTACCTAGCGGTCACATGGACTATGTAGGTTACGTAGCGGACACTTGGACTATCTAGGTTAGCTAACGGGTAATTGGACTATCAAGGTTACCTAACGGGCACTTGGACTATCAAGGTTACCTAGCGGGCACTTGGACTATCTAGGTTACCTAGCAGGCACATTGACTATCTAGGTTAACTAACGGGCACTTGGACTATGTAGGTTGCCTAGCGAGCACTTGGACTATGTAGGTTCCCTAGCGGTTACTTGGACTGTCTAGGTTAACTAGTGGGCAATTGGACTGTCTAGGTTACCTCGTGGGCACTTGGACTATGTAGTTTACCTATCAGGCACTTGGAATATGTAGGTTAACTAGCGGGCACTTGGACTATCTAGGTTACCTAGCGGGCCCTTGGACTATGTACGTTCCCTAGCGGGCAATTGGGCTATCTACGTTAACTAGCGGGCACTTGGACTATGTAGGTTAACGAACGGGCACTTGGACTATGTAGGTAACCTAGTGGTCACTTGGCCTGTCTAGGTTACCTATCGGGCACTTGGACTATGTAGGTTAACTAGCGGGCACTTGGACTATCTAGGTTAACTAGCGGGCACTTGGAATATGTAAGTTCCCTAGCGGGAACTTGGACTGTGAAGGTTCCATAGCGGTTACTTGGACTGTCTAGGTTAACTAGCGGGCAATTGGACTGTCTAGGTTACCTAGTGGGCACTTGGACTATGTAGTTTACCTAGCAGGCACTTGGACTATGTAGGTTCCCTAGCGGGCATTTGGACTATATAGGTTACCTAGCGGGCACTTGGACTATGTAGGTTATCTAGCGGGCACTTGGACTATATAGGTTAACTAACGTGCACTTGGACTATCTAGGTTAGCTAACAGGAACTTGGACTATCTAGGTTACCTAGTGGGCACTTTGACTATGTAGGTTACCTAGCGGTCACTTGGACTATCTAGGGTAGCTAATGGGTACTTGGGCTATCTAGGTTACCTAGCGGGCACTTGGACTATGTATGTTAACTAGCGGGCACTTGGATTATGTAGGTCAACTAGCGGGCCATTGGACTATCTAGGTTAGCTAACGGGCACTTGCACTATGTAGGTTACCTAAGGGGCACTTGGATTATGTAGGTTCCCTAGCGGGCACTTAGACTATGTTGTAGTAATCCTTGCGGGCATTTGGACTATGTAGGTTACCTAGCGAGCACTTGGACTATGTAGGTTCCCTAACGGGCACTTGGACTATGTAGGTTCCTTAGCAGTCAAGTGGACTATGTAGGCTCCCTAGAAGGCACTTGGACTATGTAGGTTACCTATCGCGCACGTTGACTATGTTGGTTATCTAGCGGGCACTTGGACTATCCAGGTTACGAAGCGGGCACTTGGACTATGTAGGTTACCAAACGGGCACTTGGGCTATCTAGGTTAACGAACGGACACTTGGACTATGTAGGTAACCTAGCGGGCACTTGGAATGTCTAGGTTACATAGCGGGCACTTGGACTATCTAGGTTAACGAACGGGCACTTGGACTATGTAGGTTAGCTAACAGGCACTTGGACTACCTAGGTTACCTAGCAGGCACTTGGACGTTGTAGGTTACCTAGCAGACACTTGGACGATTTAGGTTAACTAGCGGGCACTTGGAATATCTAGGTTAACTAGCGGGCCTTGGACTATCTAGGTTAACTATCGGGCACTTGGACTATGTAGGTTACCTAGCGGACACATGGACTATGTAGGTTACCTAGCGGACACTTGGACTATCTAGGTTAGCTAACGGGTAATTGGACTATCAAGGTTACCTAACGGGCACTTGGACTATGTAGGGTACCTAGCGGTCACTTGGACTATCTAGGCTACCTAACGGGCACGTTTACTATGTAGGTTAACTAGCGGACACTTGGACGATCTAGGTTAACTAGCGGGCATTTGGAATATCTAGGTTAACTAGGGGGCCCTTGGACTATGTAGGTTAACTAGCGGGCACTTGGACTATCTAGGTTAGCTAACAGAAGCATGGACTATCTAGGTTACCTAGCGGGCACTAGGACTATGTAGGTTACCTAGCGGTCACTTGGAGTATCTAGGCTACCTAACGGGCACTTGGACTACGTAGGTTAACTAGCGGACACTTGGACGATCTAGGTTAACTAGCGGGCACTTGGAATATCTAAGTTAACTAGGGGGCCCTTGGACTATGTAGGTTAACTAGCGGCCACTTGGACGATCTAGTTTAACTAGAAGGCACTTGGACTATCTAGGTTAACTAGCGGGCACTTGGACTATCTAGGTTACCTAGCGGGCACTTGGTCTATGTACATACCCTAGCCGGCACTTGGACTATCTGGGTTATCTAGCGGGCACTTGGAATATGTACGTCCCCTAGTGGGCACTTGGACTATCTAGGTTACCAACGGGCATTTGGACTATGTAGGTCATCTAGCGGACCCTTGGACTATCTAGGTTAGCTAACGGGCAATTTGTATTATGTAGGTTAACTAACGGGCACTTGGACTATGTAGGTTAACTAGCGGGGCACTAGGACTGTCTAGGTTACCCAGCGGGCACTTGCATTATCTAGGTTAACGAACGGGCACTTGGACTATGTATGTTACATAGCCACCACTTGGACTATCTAGGTTAGCTAACAGGCACTTGGACTATCTAGGTTCCCTAGCGGGCACTTGTACTATCTAGGTTACCTACCTGGCACTTGGACTATGTAGGTCAACTAGCGGGCCCTTGGACTATCTAGGTTAGCTAACGGGCACTTGGACTATCTAGGTTACCTAATGGACACTTGGATTATGTAGGTTCCCTAGCGGGCACTTAGACTATGTAGGTTTCCTTGCGGGCATTTGGACTATGTAGGTTACCTAGCGAGCACTTGGACTATGTAGGTTCCCTAACGGGCACTTGGACTATGTAGGTTCCCTAGCGGTTACCTGGACTATGTTCGCTCTCTAGAAGGCACTTGGACTATGTAGGTTACCTATCGGGCACGTTGACTATGTAGGTTAACTAGCGGGCACTTGGACTATCCAGGTTACGAAGCGGGCAATTGGACTATCGAGGTTAACGAACGGACACTTGGACTATGTAGGTAACCTAGCGGGTACTTGGACTGTCTAGGTTACATAGTGGACACTTGGACTATCTAGGTTAACGAACGGGCACTTGGACTATGTAGGTTAGCTAACAGGCACTTGGACAATCTAGGTTAGGTAACGGGCACTTGGACTATCTAGGTTACCTAGTGGGAACTTTGACTATGTTGGTTACCTAGCGGCCACATTGACTATCTTGGTTACCTAGCGGGCACTTGGACTATGTAGGTTAATTAGCGGACACTTGGACGAACTAGTTTAACGAGCGGGCCCTTGGACTATGTAGGTTACCTAGCGGACACTTGGACTATCTAGGTTAGCTAACAGGAACTTGGACTATCAAGGTTACCTAGTGGGCACTTTGACTATGTAGGTTACCTAGCGGTCACTTGGACTATCTAGGTTAGCTAACTTGCACTTGGAATATCTAGGTTACCTAGCGGGCACTTGGACTATGTAGGTTAACTAGCGGGCACTTGGACAATGAAGGTCAACTAGCGGGCCATTGGACTATCTAGGTGAGCTAACGGGCACTTGGACTATCTAGGTTACCTAACGGGCACTTGGATTATGTAGGTTCCCTAGCGGGCACTAAGACTATGTAGTTTACCTTGCGGGCATTTGGACTATGTAGGTTACCTAGCGAGCACTTGGACTATGTAGGTTCCCTAACGGGCACTTGGACTATGTAGGTTCCTTAGCGGTCACGTGGACTATGTAGGCTCCCTAGAAGGCACTTGGACTATGTAGGTTACCTATGGCGCACTTTGACTATGTTGGTTATCTAGCGGGCACTTGGACTATCCAGGTTACGAAGCGGGCACTTGGACTATGTAGGTTACCAAACGGGCACTTGGACTATCTAGGTTAACGAACGGACACTTGGACTATGTAGGTAACCTAGCGGGCACTTGGACTGTCTAGGTTACATAGCGGGCACTTGGACTATGTACGTTCCCTAGCGGGCAATTGGGCTATCTACGTTACCTAGGGGGCACTTGGACTATGTAGGTTAACAAACGGGCACTTGTACTATGTAGGTAACCTAGCAGGCACTTTGACTATCTAGGTTAACTAACGGGCACTTGGACTATGTAGGTTGCCTAGCGAGCACTTGGACTATATAGGTTCCCTAGCGGGCACTTGGACTATGTAAGTTCCCAAGCGGTTACTTGGACTGTCTAGGTTAACTAGTGGGCAATTGGACTGTCTAGGTTACCTAGTGGGCACTTGGACTATGTAGTTCACCTATCAGGCACTTGGACTATGTAGGTTAACTAGCGGACACTTGGACTATCTAGGTTACCTAGCGGGCCCTTGGACTATGTACGTTCCCTAGCGGGCAATTGGGCTATCTATGTTAACTAGCGGGCACTTGGACTATGTAGGTTAACGAACGGGCATTTGGACTATGTAGGTAACCTAGTGGTCACTTGGCCTGTCTAGGTTACCTAGCGGGCACTTGGACTATGTAGGTTAACTAGCGGGCACTTGGACTATCTAGGTTAACTAGCGGGCCCTTGGTCTATGTAGGTTAACTAGCAGGCCCTTGGACTATGTAAGTTAACTAGAGGGCACTCGGACGATCCTGGTTAACTAGCGGGCACTTGGACTATCTAGGTTAACTAGCGGGCACTTGGAATATGTAAGTTCCCTAGCGGGAACTTGGACTATGTAGGTTCCCTAGCGGTTATTGGACTGTCTAGGTTAACTAGCGGGCAATTGGACTGTCTAGGTTACCTAGTGGGAACTTGGACTATGTTGGTTACCTAGCAGGCACTTGGACTATGTAGGTTCCCTAGCGGGCATTTGGACTATATAGGTTACCTAGCGGGCACTTGGACTATGTAGGTTATCTAGCGGGCACTTGGACTATGTAGGTTAACTAACGGGCACTTGGACTATCTAGGTTAGCTAACAGGAACTTGGACTATCTAGGTTACCTAGTGGGCACTTTGACTATGTAGGTTACCTAGCGGTCACTTGGACTATCTATGGTAGCTAACGGGTACTTGGGCTATCTAGGTTACCTAGCGGGCACTTGGACTATGTAGGTTAACTAGTGGGCACTTGGACTATGTAGGTCAACTAGCGGGCCATTGGACTATCTAGGTTAGCTAACGGGCACTTGGACTATCTAGGTTACCTAACGGGCACTTGGATTAGTAGGTTCCCTAGCGGGCACTTAGACTATGTTGTTTTCCTTGCGTGCATTTGGACTATGTAGGTTACCTAGCGAGCACTTGGACTATGTACGTTCCCTAACGGGCACTTGGACTATGTAGGTTCCTTAGCGGTCACGTGGACTATGTAGGCTCCCTAGAAGGCACTTGGACTATGTAGGTTACCTATGGCGCACTTTGACTATGTTGGTTATCTAGCGGGCACTTGGACTATCCAAGTTACGAAGCGGGCACTTGGACTATCTAGGTTAACGAACGGACACTTGGACTATGTAGGTAACCTAGCGGGCACTTGGACTGTCTAGGTTACATAGCGGGCACTTGGACTATCTAGGTTAACGAACGGGCACTTGGACTACGTAGGTTAGCTAACAGGCACTTGGACTACCTTGGTTACCTAGCAGGCACTTGGACGTTGTAGGTTACCTAGCGGACACTTGGACGATTTAGGTTAACTAGCGGGCACTTGGACTATCTAGGTTAACTAGCGGGCCCTTGGACTAACTAGGTTAACTAGCGGGCACTTGGACTATGTAGGTTACCTAGCGGTCACATGGACTATGTAGGTTACGTAGCGGACACTTGGACTATCTAGGTTAGCTAACGGGTAATTGGACTATCAAGGTTACCTAACGGGCACTTGGACTATCAAGGTTACCTAGCGGGCACTTGGACTATCTAGGTTACCTAGCAGGCACATTGACTATCTAGGTTAACTAACGGGCACTTGGACTATGTAGGTTGCCTAGCGAGCACTTGGACTATGTAGGTTCCCTAGCGGTTACTTGGACTGTCTAGGTTAACTAGTGGGCAATTGGACTGTCTAGGTTACCTCGTGGGCACTTGGACTATGTAGTTTACCTATCAGGCACTTGGAATATGTAGGTTAACTAGCGGGCACTTGGACTATCTAGGTTACCTAGCGGGCCCTTGGACTATGTACGTTCCCTAGCGGGCAATTGGGCTATCTACGTTAACTAGCGGGCACTTGGACTATGTAGGTTAACGAACGGGCACTTGGACTATGTAGGTAACCTAGTGGTCACTTGGCCTGTCTAGGTTACCTATCGGGCACTTGGACTATGTAGGTTAACTAGCGGGCACTTGGACTATCTAGGTTAACTAGCGGGCACTTGGAATATGTAAGTTCCCTAGCGGGAACTTGGACTGTGAAGGTTCCATAGCGGTTACTTGGACTGTCTAGGTTAACTAGCGGGCAATTGGACTGTCTAGGTTACCTAGTGGGCACTTGGACTATGTAGTTTACCTAGCAGGCACTTGGACTATGTAGGTTCCCTAGCGGGCATTTGGACTATATAGGTTACCTAGCGGGCACTTGGACTATGTAGGTTATCTAGCGGGCACTTGGACTATATAGGTTAACTAACGTGCACTTGGACTATCTAGGTTAGCTAACAGGAACTTGGACTATCTAGGTTACCTAGTGGGCACTTTGACTATGTAGGTTACCTAGCGGTCACTTGGACTATCTAGGGTAGCTAATGGGTACTTGGGCTATCTAGGTTACCTAGCGGGCACTTGGACTATGTATGTTAACTAGCGGGCACTTGGATTATGTAGGTCAACTAGCGGGCCATTGGACTATCTAGGTTAGCTAACGGGCACTTGCACTATGTAGGTTACCTAAGGGGCACTTGGATTATGTAGGTTCCCTAGCGGGCACTTAGACTATGTTGTAGTAATCCTTGCGGGCATTTGGACTATGTAGGTTACCTAGCGAGCACTTGGACTATGTAGGTTCCCTAACGGGCACTTGGACTATGTAGGTTCCTTAGCAGTCACGTGGACTATGTAGGCTCCCTAGAAGGCACTTGGACTATGTAGGTTACCTATCGCGCACGTTGACTATGTTGGTTATCTAGCGGGCACTTGGACTATCCAGGTTACGAAGCGGGCACTTGGACTATGTAGGTTACCAAACGGGCACTTGGGCTATCTAGGTTAACGAACGGACACTTGGACTATGTAGGTAACCTAGCGGGCACTTGGAATGTCTAGGTTACATAGCGGGCACTTGGACTATCTAGGTTAACGAACGGGCACTTGGACTATGTAGGTTAGCTAACAGGCACTTGGACTACCTAGGTTACCTAGCAGGCACTTGGACGTTGTAGGTTACCTAGCAGACACTTGGACGATTTAGGTTAACTAGCGGGCACTTGGAATATCTAGGTTAACTAGCGGGCCTTGGACTATCTAGGTTAACTATCGGGCACTTGGACTATGTAGGTTACCTAGCGGACACATGGACTATGTAGGTTACCTAGCGGACACTTGGACTATCTAGGTTAGCTAACGGGTAATTGGACTATCAAGGTTACCTAACGGGCACTTGGACTATGTAGGGTACCTAGCGGTCACTTGGACTATCTAGGCTACCTAACGGGCACGTTTACTATGTAGGTTAACTAGCGGACACTTGGACGATCTAGGTTAACTAGCGGGCATTTGGAATATCTAGGTTAACTAGGGGGCCCTTGGACTATGTAGGTTAACTAGCGGGCACTTGGACTATCTAGGTTAGCTAACAGAAGCATGGACTATCTAGGTTACCTAGCGGGCACTAGGACTATGTAGGTTACCTAGCGGTCACTTGGAGTATCTAGGCTACCTAACGGGCACTTGGACTACGTAGGTTAACTAGCGGACACTTGGACGATCTAGGTTAACTAGCGGGCACTTGGAATATCTAGGTTAACTAGGGGGCCCTTGGACTATGTAGGTTAACTAGCGGCCACTTGGACGATCTAGTTTAACTAGAAGGCACTTGGACTATCTAGGTTAACTAGCGGGCACTTGGACTATCTAGGTTACCTAGCGGGCACTTGGTCTATGTACATACCCTAGCCGGCACTTGGACTATCTGGGTTATCTAGCGGGCACTTGGAATATGTACGTCCCCTAGTGGGCACTTGGACTATCTAGGTTACCAACGGGCATTTGGACTATGTAGGTCATCTAGCGGGCCCTTGGACTATCTAGGTTAGCTAACGGGCAATTTGTATTATGTAGGTTAACTAACGGGCACTTGGACTATGTAGGTTAACTAGCGGGGCACTAGGACTGTCTAGGTTACCCAGCGGGCACTTGCATTATCTAGGTTAACGAACGGGCACTTGGACTATGTATGTTACATAGCCACCACTTGGACTATCTAGGTTAGCTAACAGGCACTTGGACTATCTAGGTTCCCTAGCGGGCACTTGTACTATCTAGGTTACCTACCTGGCACTTGGACTATGTAGGTCAACTAGCGGGCCCTTGGACTATCTAGGTTAGCTAACGGGCACTTGGACTATCTAGGTTACCTAATGGACACTTGGATTATGTAGGTTCCCTAGCGGGCACTTAGACTATGTAGGTTTCCTTGCGGGCATTTGGACTATGTAGGTTACCTAGCGAGCACTTGGACTATGTAGGTTCCCTAACGGGCACTTGGACTATGTAGGTTCCCTAGCGGTTACCTGGACTATGTTCGCTCTCTAGAAGGCACTTGGACTATGTAGGTTACCTATCGGGCACGTTGACTATGTAGGTTAACTAGCGGGCACTTGGACTATCCAGGTTACGAAGCGGGCAATTGGACTATCGAGGTTAACGAACGGACACTTGGACTATGTAGGTAACCTAGCGGGTACTTGGACTGTCTAGGTTACATAGTGGACACTTGGACTATCTAGGTTAACGAACGGGCACTTGGACTATGTAGGTTAGCTAACAGGCACTTGGACAATCTAGGTTAGGTAACGGGCACTTGGACTATCTAGGTTACCTAGTGGGAACTTTGACTATGTTGGTTACCTAGCGGCCACATTGACTATCTTGGTTACCTAGCGGGCACTTGGACTATGTAGGTTAATTAGCGGACACTTGGACGAACTAGTTTAACGAGCGGGCCCTTGGACTATGTAGGTTACCTAGCGGACACTTGGACTATCTAGGTTAGCTAACAGGAACTTGGACTATCAAGGTTACCTAGTGGGCACTTTGACTATGTAGGTTACCTAGCGGTCACTTGGACTATCTAGGTTAGCTAACTTGCACTTGGAATATCTAGGTTACCTAGCGGGCACTTGGACTATGTAGGTTAACTAGCGGGCACTTGGACAATGTAGGTCAACTAGCGGGCCATTGGACTATCTAGGTGAGCTAACGGGCACTTGGACTATCTAGGTTACCTAACGGGCACTTGGATTATGTAGGTTCCCTAGCGGGCACTAAGACTATGTAGTTTACCTTGCGGGCATTTGGACTATGTAGGTTACCTAGCGAGCACTTGGACTATGTAGGTTCCCTAACGGGCACTTGGACTATGTAGGTTCCTTAGCGGTCACGTGGACTATGTAGGCTCCCTAGAAGGCACTTGGACTATGTAGGTTACCTATGGCGCACTTTGACTATGTTGGTTATCTAGCGGGCACTTGGACTATCCAGGTTACGAAGCGGGCACTTGGACTATGTAGGTTACCAAACGGGCACTTGGACTATCTAGGTTAACGAACGGACACTTGGACTATGTAGGTAACCTAGCGGGCACTTGGACTGTCTAGGTTACATAGCGGGCACTTGGACTATGTACGTTCCCTAGCGGGCAATTGGGCTATCTACGTTACCTAGGGGGCACTTGGACTATGTAGGTTAACAAACGGGCACTTGTACTATGTAGGTAACCTAGCAGGCACTTTGACTATCTAGGTTAACTAACGGGCACTTGGACTATGTAGGTTGCCTAGCGAGCACTTGGACTATATAGGTTCCCTAGCGGGCACTTGGACTATGTAAGTTCCCAAGCGGTTACTTGGACTGTCTAGGTTAACTAGTGGGCAATTGGACTGTCTAGGTTACCTAGTGGGCACTTGGACTATGTAGTTCACCTATCAGGCACTTGGACTATGTAGGTTAACTAGCGGACACTTGGACTATCTAGGTTACCTAGCGGGCCCTTGGACTATGTACGTTCCCTAGCGGGCAATTGGGCTATCTATGTTAACTAGCGGGCACTTGGACTATGTAGGTTAACGAACGGGCATTTGGACTATGTAGGTAACCTAGTGGTCACTTGGCCTGTCTAGGTTACCTAGCGGGCACTTGGACTATGTAGGTTAACTAGCGGGCACTTGGACTATCTAGGTTAACTAGCGGGCCCTTGGTCTATGTAGGTTAACTAGCAGGCCCTTGGACTATGTAAGTTAACTAGAGGGCACTCGGACGATCCTGGTTAACTAGCGGGCACTTGGACTATCTAGGTTAACTAGCGGGCACTTGGAATATGTAAGTTCCCTAGCGGGAACTTGGACTATGTAGGTTCCCTAGCGGTTATTGGACTGTCTAGGTTAACTAGCGGGCAATTGGACTGTCTAGGTTACCTAGTGGGAACTTGGACTATGTTGGTTACCTAGCAGGCACTTGGACTATGTAGGTTCCCTAGCGGGCATTTGGACTATATAGGTTACCTAGCGGGCACTTGGACTATGTAGGTTATCTAGCGGGCACTTGGACTATGTAGGTTAACTAACGGGCACTTGGACTATCTAGGTTAGCTAACAGGAACTTGGACTATCTAGGTTACCTAGTGGGCACTTTGACTATGTAGGTTACCTAGCGGTCACTTGGACTATCTATGGTAGCTAACGGGTACTTGGGCTATCTAGGTTACCTAGCGGGCACTTGGACTATGTAGGTTAACTAGTGGGCACTTGGACTATGTAGGTCAACTAGCGGGCCATTGGACTATCTAGGTTAGCTAACGGGCACTTGGACTATCTAGGTTACCTAACGGGCACTTGGATTAGTAGGTTCCCTAGCGGGCACTTAGACTATGTTGTTTTCCTTGCGTGCATTTGGACTATGTAGGTTACCTAGCGAGCACTTGGACTATGTACGTTCCCTAACGGGCACTTGGACTATGTAGGTTCCTTAGCGGTCACGTGGACTATGTAGGCTCCCTAGAAGGCACTTGGACTATGTAGGTTACCTATGGCGCACTTTGACTATGTTGGTTATCTAGCGGGCACTTGGACTATCCAAGTTACGAAGCGGGCACTTGGACTATCTAGGTTAACGAACGGACACTTGGACTATGTAGGTAACCTAGCGGGCACTTGGACTGTCTAGGTTACATAGCGGGCACTTGGACTATCTAGGTTAACGAACGGGCACTTGGACTACGTAGGTTAGCTAACAGGCACTTGGACTACCTTGGTTACCTAGCAGGCACTTGGACGTTGTAGGTTACCTAGCGGACACTTGGACGATTTAGGTTAACTAGCGGGCACTTGGACTATCTAGGTTAACTAGCGGGCCCTTGGACTAACTAGGTTAACTAGCGGGCACTTGGACTATGTAGGTTACCTAGCGGTCACATGGACTATGTAGGTTACGTAGCGGACACTTGGACTATCTAGGTTAGCTAACGGGTAATTGGACTATCAAGGTTACCTAACGGGCACTTGGACTATCAAGGTTACCTAGCGGGCACTTGGACTATCTAGGTTACCTAGCAGGCACATTGACTATCTAGGTTAACTAACGGGCACTTGGACTATGTAGGTTGCCTAGCGAGCACTTGGACTATGTAGGTTCCCTAGCGGTTACTTGGACTGTCTAGGTTAACTAGTGGGCAATTGGACTGTCTAGGTTACCTCGTGGGCACTTGGACTATGTAGTTTACCTATCAGGCACTTGGAATATGTAGGTTAACTAGCGGGCACTTGGACTATCTAGGTTACCTAGCGGGCCCTTGGACTATGTACGTTCCCTAGCGGGCAATTGGGCTATCTACGTTAACTAGCGGGCACTTGGACTATGTAGGTTAACGAACGGGCACTTGGACTATGTAGGTAACCTAGTGGTCACTTGGCCTGTCTAGGTTACCTATCGGGCACTTGGACTATGTAGGTTAACTAGCGGGCACTTGGACTATCTAGGTTAACTAGCGGGCACTTGGAATATGTAAGTTCCCTAGCGGGAACTTGGACTGTGAAGGTTCCATAGCGGTTACTTGGACTGTCTAGGTTAACTAGCGGGCAATTGGACTGTCTAGGTTACCTAGTGGGCACTTGGACTATGTAGTTTACCTAGCAGGCACTTGGACTATGTAGGTTCCCTAGCGGGCATTTGGACTATATAGGTTACCTAGCGGGCACTTGGACTATGTAGGTTATCTAGCGGGCACTTGGACTATATAGGTTAACTAACGTGCACTTGGACTATCTAGGTTAGCTAACAGGAACTTGGACTATCTAGGTTACCTAGTGGGCACTTTGACTATGTAGGTTACCTAGCGGTCACTTGGACTATCTAGGGTAGCTAATGGGTACTTGGGCTATCTAGGTTACCTAGCGGGCACTTGGACTATGTATGTTAACTAGCGGGCACTTGGATTATGTAGGTCAACTAGCGGGCCATTGGACTATCTAGGTTAGCTAACGGGCACTTGCACTATGTAGGTTACCTAAGGGGCACTTGGATTATGTAGGTTCCCTAGCGGGCACTTAGACTATGTTGTAGTAATCCTTGCGGGCATTTGGACTATGTAGGTTACCTAGCGAGCACTTGGACTATGTAGGTTCCCTAACGGGCACTTGGACTATGTAGGTTCCTTAGCAGTCAAGTGGACTATGTAGGCTCCCTAGAAGGCACTTGGACTATGTAGGTTACCTATCGCGCACGTTGACTATGTTGGTTATCTAGCGGGCACTTGGACTATCCAGGTTACGAAGCGGGCACTTGGACTATGTAGGTTACCAAACGGGCACTTGGGCTATCTAGGTTAACGAACGGACACTTGGACTATGTAGGTAACCTAGCGGGCACTTGGAATGTCTAGGTTACATAGCGGGCACTTGGACTATCTAGGTTAACGAACGGGCACTTGGACTATGTAGGTTAGCTAACAGGCACTTGGACTACCTAGGTTACCTAGCAGGCACTTGGACGTTGTAGGTCACCTAGCAGACACTTGGACGATTTAGGTTAACTAGCGGGCACTTGGAATATCTAGGTTAACTAGCGGGCCTTGGACTATCTAGGTTAACTATCGGGCACTTGGACTATGTAGGTTACCTAGCGGACACATGGACTATGTAGGTTACCTAGCGGACACTTGGACTATCTAGGTTAGCTAACGGGTAATTGGACTATCAAGGTTACCTAACGGGCACTTGGACTATGTAGGGTACCTAGCGGTCACTTGGACTATCTAGGCTACCTAACGGGCACGTTTACTATGTAGGTTAACTAGCGGACACTTGGACGATCTAGGTTAACTAGCGGGCATTTGGAATATCTAGGTTAACTAGGGGGCCC
This sequence comes from Tenrec ecaudatus, assembly GCF_050624435.1. Classification (NCBI taxonomy): domain Eukaryota; kingdom Metazoa; phylum Chordata; class Mammalia; order Afrosoricida; family Tenrecidae; genus Tenrec; species Tenrec ecaudatus. Next base: position 597,348 of record NW_027457695.1, read on the forward strand.
TTGGACTATGTAGGTTAACTAGCGGGCACTTGGACTATCTAGGTTAGCTAACAGAAGCATGGACTATCTAGGTTACCTAGCGGGCACTAGGACTATGTAGGTTACCTAGCGGTCACTTGGAGTATCTAGGCTACCTAACGGGCACTTGGACTACGTAGGTTAACTAGCGGACACTTGGACGATCTAGGTTAACTAGCGGGCACTTGGAATATCTAAGTTAACTAGGGGGCCCTTGGACTATGTAGGTTAACTAGCGGCCACTTGGACGATCTAGTTTAACTAGAAGGCACTTGGACTATCTAGGTTAACTAGCGGGCACTTGGACTATCTAGGTTACCTAGCGGGCACTTGGTCTATGTACATACCCTAGCCGGCACTTGGACTATCTGGGTTATCTAGCGGGCACTTGGAATATGTACGTCCCCTAGTGGGCACTTGGACTATCTAGGTTACCAACGGGCATTTGGACTATGTAGGTCATCTAGCGGACCCTTGGACTATCTAGGTTAGCTAACGGGCAATTTGTATTATGTAGGTTAACTAACGGGCACTTGGACTATGTAGGTTAACTAGCGGGGCACTAGGACTGTCTAGGTTACCCAGCGGGCACTTGCATTATCTAGGTTAACGAACGGGCACTTGGACTATGTATGTTACATAGCCACCACTTGGACTATCTAGGTTAGCTAACAGGCACTTGGACTATCTAGGTTCCCTAGCGGGCACTTGTACTATCTAGGTTACCTACCTGGCACTTGGACTATGTAGGTCAACTAGCGGGCCCTTGGACTATCTAGGTTAGCTAACGGGCACTTGGACTATCTAGGTTACCTAATGGACACTTGGATTATGTAGGTTCCCTAGCGGGCACTTAGACTATGTAGGTTTCCTTGCGGGCATTTGGACTATGTAGGTTACCTAGCGAGCACTTGGACTATGTAGGTTCCCTAACGGGCACTTGGACTATGTAGGTTCCCTAGCGGTTACCTGGACTATGTTCGCTCTCTAGAAGGCACTTGGACTATGTAGGTTACCTATCGGGCACGTTGACTATGTAGGTTAACTAGCGGGCACTTGGACTATCCAGGTTACGAAGCGGGCAATTGGACTATCGAGGTTAACGAACGGACACTTGGACTATGTAGGTAACCTAGCGGGTACTTGGACTGTCTAGGTTACATAGTGGACACTTGGACTATCTAGGTTAACGAACGGGCACTTGGACTATGTAGGTTAGCTAACAGGCACTTGGACAATCTAGGTTAGGTAACGGGCACTTGGACTATCTAGGTTACCTAGTGGGAACTTTGACTATGTTGGTTACCTAGCGGCCACATTGACTATCTTGGTTACCTAGCGGGCACTTGGACTATGTAGGTTAATTAGCGGACACTTGGACGAACTAGTTTAACGAGCGGGCCCTTGGACTATGTAGGTTACCTAGCGGACACTTGGACTATCTAGGTTAGCTAACAGGAACTTGGACTATCAAGGTTACCTAGTGGGCACTTTGACTATGTAGGTTACCTAGCGGTCACTTGGACTATCTAGGTTAGCTAACTTGCACTTGGAATATCTAGGTTAACTAGCGGGCACTTGGACTATGTAGGTTAACTAGCGGGCACTTGGACAATGAAGGTCAACTAGCGGGCCATTGGACTATCTAGGTGAGCTAACGGGCAGTTGGACTATCTAGGTTACCTAACGGGCACTTGGATTATGTAGGTTCCCTAGCGGGCACTAAGACTATGTAGTTTACCTTGCGGGCATTTGGACTATGTAGGTTACCTAGCGAGCACTTGGACTATGTAGGTTCCCTAATGGGCACTTGGACTATATAGGTTCCTTAGCGGTCACGTGGACTATGTAGGCTCCCTAGAAGGCACTTGGACTATGTAGGTTAAATATGGCGCACTTTGACTATGTTGGTTATCTAGCGGGCACTTGGACTATCCAGGTTACGAAGCGGGCACTTGGACTATGTAGGTTACCAAACGGGCACTTGGAATATCTAGGTTAACGAACGGACACTTGGACTATGTAGGTAACCTAGCGGGCACTTGGACTGTCTAGGTTACATAGCGGGCACTTGGACTATGTACGTTCCCTAGCGGGCAATTGGGCTATCTACGTTACCTAGGGGGCACTTGGACTATGTAGGTTAACAAACGGGCACTTGTACTATGTAGGTAACCTAGCAGGCACTTTGACTATCTAGGTTAACTAACGGGCACTTGGACTATGTAGGTTGCCTAGCGAGCACTTGGACTATATAGGTTCCCTAGCGGGCACTTGGACTATGTAAGTTCCCAAGCGGTTACTTGGACTGTCTAGGTTAACTAGTGGGCAATTGGACTGTCTAGGTTACCTAGTGGGCACTTGGACTATGTAGTTCACCTATCAGGCACTTGGACTATGTAGGTTAACTAGCGGACACTTGGACTATCTAGGTTACCTAGCGGGCCCTTGGACTATGTACGTTCCCTAGCGGGCAATTGGGCTATCTACGTTAACTAGCGGGCACTTGGACTATGTAGGTTAACGAACAGGCATTTGGACTATGTAGGTAACCTAGTGGTCACTTGGCCTGTCTAGGTTACCTAGCGGGCACTTGGACTATGTAGGTTAACTAGCGGGCACTTGGACTATCTAGGTTAACTAGCGGGCCCTTGGTCTATGTAGGTTAACTAGCAGGCCCTTGGACTATGTAAGTTAACTAGAGGGCACTCGGACGATCCTGGTTAACTAGCGGGCACTTGGACTATCTAGGTTAACTAGCGGGCACTTGGAATATGTAAGTTCCCTAGCGGGAACTTGGACTATGTAGGTTCCCTAGCGGTTATTGGACTGTCTAGGTTAACTAGCGGGCAATTGGACTGTCTAGGTTACCTAGTGGGAACTTGGACTATGTTGGTTACCTAGCAGGCACTTGGACTATGTAGGTTCCCTAGCGGGCATTTGGACTATATAGGTTACCTAGCGGGCACTTGGACTATGTAGGTTATCTAGCGGGCACTTGGACTATGTAGGTTAACTAACGGGCACTTGGACTATCTAGGTTAGCTAACAGGAACTTGGACTATCTAGGTTACCTAGTGGGCACTTTGACTATGTAGGTTACCTAGCGGTCACTTGGACTATCTATGGTAGCTAACGGGTACTTGGGCTATCTAGGTTACCTAGCGGGCACTTGGACTATGTAGGTTAACTAGTGGGCACTTGGACTATGTAGGTCAACTAGCGGGCCATTGGACTATCTAGGTTAGCTAACGGGCACTTGGACTATCTAGGTTACCTAACGGGCACTTGGATTAGTAGGTTCCCTAGCGGGCACTTAGACTATGTTGTTTTCCTTGCGTGCATTTGGACTATGTAGGTTACCTAGCGAGCACTTGGACTATGTACGTTCCCTAACGGGCACTTGGACTATGTAGGTTCCTTAGCGGTCACGTGGACTATGTAGGCTCCCTAGAAGGCACTTGGACTATGTAGGTTACCTATGGCGCACTTTGACTATGTTGGTTATCTAGCGGGCACTTGGACTATCCAAGTTACGAAGCGGGCACTTGGACTATCTAGGTTAACGAACGGACACTTGGACTATGTAGGTAACCTAGCGGGCACTTGGACTGTCTAGGTTACATAGCGGGCACTTGGACTATCTAGGTTAACGAACGGGCACTTGGACTACGTAGGTTAGCTAACAGGCACTTGGACTACCTTGGTTACCTAGCAGGCACTTGGACGTTGTAGGTTACCTAGCGGACACTTGGACGATTTAGGTTAACTAGCGGGCACTTGGACTATCTAGGTTAACTAGCGGGCCCTTGGACTAACTAGGTTAACTAGCGGGCACTTGGACTATGTAGGTTACCTAGCGGTCACATGGACTATGTAGGTTACGTAGCGGACACTTGGACTATCTAGGTTAGCTAACGGGTAATTGGACTATCAAGGTTACCTAACGGGCACTTGGACTATCAAGGTTACCTAGCGGGCACTTGGACTATCTAGGTTACCTAGCAGGCACATTGACTATCTAGGTTAACTAACGGGCACTTGGACTATGTAGGTTGCCTAGCGAGCACTTGGACTATGTAGGTTCCCTAGCGGTTACTTGGACTGTCTAGGTTAACTAGTGGGCAATTGGACTGTCTAGGTTACCTCGTGGGCACTTGGACTATGTAGTTTACCTATCAGGCACTTGGAATATGTAGGTTAACTAGCGGGCACTTGGACTATCTAGGTTACCTAGCGGGCCCTTGGACTATGTACGTTCCCTAGCGGGCAATTGGGCTATCTACGTTAACTAGCGGGCACTTGGACTATGTAGGTTAACGAACGGGCACTTGGACTATGTAGGTAACCTAGTGGTCACTTGGCCTGTCTAGGTTACCTATCGGGCACTTGGACTATGTAGGTTAACTAGCGGGCACTTGGACTATCTAGGTTAACTAGCGGGCACTTGGAATATGTAAGTTCCCTAGCGGGAACTTGGACTGTGAAGGTTCCATAGCGGTTACTTGGACTGTCTAGGTTAACTAGCGGGCAATTGGACTGTCTAGGTTACCTAGTGGGCACTTGGACTATGTAGTTTACCTAGCAGGCACTTGGACTATGTAGGTTCCCTAGCGGGCATTTGGACTATATAGGTTACCTAGCGGGCACTTGGACTATGTAGGTTATCTAGCGGGCACTTGGACTATATAGGTTAACTAACGTGCACTTGGACTATCTAGGTTAGCTAACAGGAACTTGGACTATCTAGGTTACCTAGTGGGCACTTTGACTATGTAGGTTACCTAGCGGTCACTTGGACTATCTAGGGTAGCTAATGGGTACTTGGGCTATCTAGGTTACCTAGCGGGCACTTGGACTATGTATGTTAACTAGCGGGCACTTGGATTATGTAGGTCAACTAGCGGGCCATTGGACTATCTAGGTTAGCTAACGGGCACTTGCACTATGTAGGTTACCTAAGGGGCACTTGGATTATGTAGGTTCCCTAGCGGGCACTTAGACTATGTTGTAGTAATCCTTGCGGGCATTTGGACTATGTAGGTTACCTAGCGAGCACTTGGACTATGTAGGTTCCCTAACGGGCACTTGGACTATGTAGGTTCCTTAGCAGTCAAGTGGACTATGTAGGCTCCCTAGAAGGCACTTGGACTATGTAGGTTACCTATCGCGCACGTTGACTATGTTGGTTATCTAGCGGGCACTTGGACTATCCAGGTTACGAAGCGGGCACTTGGACTATGTAGGTTACCAAACGGGCACTTGGGCTATCTAGGTTAACGAACGGACACTTGGACTATGTAGGTAACCTAGCGGGCACTTGGAATGTCTAGGTTACATAGCGGGCACTTGGACTATCTAGGTTAACGAACGGGCACTTGGACTATGTAGGTTAGCTAACAGGCACTTGGACTACCTAGGTTACCTAGCAGGCACTTGGACGTTGTAGGTCACCTAGCAGACACTTGGACGATTTAGGTTAACTAGCGGGCACTTCGAATATCTAGGTTAACTAGCGGGCCTTGGACTATCTAGGTTAACTATCGGGCACTTGGACTATGTAGGTTACCTAGCGGACACATGGACTATGTAGGTTACCTAGCGGACACTTGGACTATCTAGGTTAGCTAACGGGTAATTGGACTATCAAGGTTACCTAACGGGCACTTGGACTATGTAGGGTACCTAGCGGTCACTTGGACTATCTAGGCTACCTAACGGGCACGTTTACTATGTAGGTTAACTAGCGGACACTTGGACGATCTAGGTTAACTAGCGGGCATTTGGAATATCTAGGTTAACTAGGGGGCCCTTGGACTATGTAGGTTAACTAGCGGGCACTTGGACTATCTAGGTTAGCTAACAGAAGCATGGACTATCTAGGTTACCTAGCGGGCACTAGGACTATGTAGGTTACCTAGCGGTCACTTGGAGTATCTAGGCTACCTAACGGGCACTTGGACTACGTAGGTTAACTAGCGGACACTTGGACGATCTAGGTTAACTAGCGGGCACTTGGAATATCTAAGTTAACTAGGGGGCCCTTGGACTATGTAGGTTAACTAGCGGCCACTTGGACGATCTAGTTTAACTAGAAGGCACTTGGACTATCTAGGTTAACTAGCGGGCACTTGGACTATCTAGGTTACCTAGCGGGCACTTGGTCTATGTACATACCCTAGCCGGCACTTGGACTATCTGGGTTATCTAGCGGGCACTTGGAATATGTACGTCCCCTAGTGGGCACTTGGACTATCTAGGTTACCAACGGGCATTTGGACTATGTAGGTCATCTAGCGGACCCTTGGACTATCTAGGTTAGCTAACGGGCAATTTGTATTATGTAGGTTAACTAACGGGCACTTGGACTATGTAGGTTAACTAGCGGGGCACTAGGACTGTCTAGGTTACCCAGCGGGCACTTGCATTATCTAGGTTAACGAACGGGCACTTGGACTATGTATGTTACATAGCCACCACTTGGACTATCTAGGTTAGCTAACAGGCACTTGGACTATCTAGGTTCCCTAGCGGGCACTTGTACTATCTAGGTTACCTACCTGGCACTTGGACTATGTAGGTCAACTAGCGGGCCCTTGGACTATCTAGGTTAGCTAACGGGCACTTGGACTATCTAGGTTACCTAATGGACACTTGGATTATGTAGGTTCCCTAGCGGGCACTTAGACTATGTAGGTTTCCTTGCGGGCATTTGGACTATGTAGGTTACCTAGCGAGCACTTGGAATATGTAGGTTCCCTAACGGGCACTTGGACTATGTAGGTTCCCTAGCGGTTACCTGGACTATGTTCGCTCTCTAGAAGGCACTTGGACTATGTAGGTTACCTATCGGGCACGTTGACTATGTAGGTTAACTAGCGGGCACTTGGACTATCCAGGTTACGAAGCGGGCAATTGGACTATCGAGGTTAACGAACGGACACTTGGACTATGTAGGTAACCTAGCGGGTACTTGGACTGTCTAGGTTACATAGTGGACACTTGGACTATCTAGGTTAACGAACGGGCACTTGGACTATGTAGGTTAGCTAACAGGCACTTGGACAATCTAGGTTAGGTAACGGGCACTTGGACTATCTAGGTTACCTAGTGGGAACTTTGACTATGTTGGTTACCTAGCGGCCACATTGACTATCTTGGTTACCTAGCGGGCACTTGGACTATGTAGGTTAATTAGCGGACACTTGGACGAACTAGTTTAACGAGCGGGCCCTTGGACTATGTAGGTTACCTAGCGGACACTTGGACTATCTAGGTTAGCTAACAGGAACTTGGACTATCAAGGTTACCTAGTGGGCACTTTGACTATGTAGGTTACCTAGCGGTCACTTGGACTATCTAGGTTAGCTAACTTGCACTTGGAATATCTAGGTTACCTAGCGGGCACTTGGACTATGTAGGTTAACTAGCGGGCACTTGGACAATGAAGGTCAACTAGCGGGCCATTGGACTATCTAGGTGAGCTAACGGGCAGTTGGACTATCTAGGTTACCTAACGGGCACTTGGATTATGTAGGTTCCCTAGCGGGCACTAAGACTATGTAGTTTACCTTGCGGGCATTTGGACTATGTAGGTTACCTAGCGAGCACTTGGACTATGTAGGTTCCCTAATGGGCACTTGGACTATATAGGTTCCTTAGCGGTCACGTGGACTATGTAGGCTCCCTAGAAGGCACTTGGACTATGTAGGTTAAATATGGCGCACTTTGACTATGTTGGTTATCTAGCGGGCACTTGGACTATCCAGGTTACGAAGCGGGCACTTGGACTATGTAGGTTACCAAACGGGCACTTGGAATATCTAGGTTAACGAACGGACACTTGGACTATGTAGGTAACCTAGCGGGCACTTGGACTGTCTAGGTTACATAGCGGGCACTTGGACTATGTACGTTCCCTAGCGGGCAATTGGACTATCTACGTTACCTAGGGGGCACTTGGACTATGTAGGTTAACAAACGGGCACTTGTACTATGTAGGTAACCTAGCAGGCACTTTGACTATCTAGGTTAACTAACGGGCACTTGGACTATGTAGGTTGCCTAGCGAGCACTTGGACTATATAGGTTCCCTAGCGGGCACTTGGACTATGTAAGTTCCCAAGCGGTTACTTGGACTGTCTAGGTTAACTAGTGGGCAATTGGACTGTCTAGGTTACCTAGTGGGCACTTGGACTATGTAGTTCACCTATCAGGCACTTGGACTATGTAGGTTAACTAGCGGACACTTGGACTATCTAGGTTACCTAGCGGGCCCTTGGACTATGTACGTTCCCTAGCGGGCAATTGGGCTATCTACGTTAACTAGCGGGCACTTGGACTATGTAGGTTAACGAACAGGCATTTGGACTATGTAGGTAACCTAGTGGTCACTTGGCCTGTCTAGGTTACCTAGCGGGCACTTGGACTATGTAGGTTAACTAGCGGGCACTTGGACTATCTAGGTTAACTAGCGGGCCCTTGGTCTATGTAGGTTAACTAGCAGGCCCTTGGACTATGTAAGTTAACTAGAGGGCACTCGGACGATCCTGGTTAACTAGCGGGCACTTGGACTATCTAGGTTAACTAGCGGGCACTTGGAATATGTAAGTTCCCTAGCGGGAACTTGGACTATGTAGGTTCCCTAGCGGTTATTGGACTGTCTAGGTTAACTAGCGGGCAATTGGACTGTCTAGGTTACTTAGTGGGAACTTGGACTATGTTGGTTACCTAGCAGGCACTTGGACTATGTAGGTTCCCTAGCGGGCATTTGGACTATATAGGTTACCTAGCGGGCACTTGGACTATGTAGGTTATCTAGCGGGCACTTGGACTATGTAGGTTAACTAACGGGCACTTGGACTATCTAGGTTAGCTAACAGGAACTTGGACTATCTAGGTTACCTAGTGGGCACTTTGACTATGTAGGTTACCTAGCGGTCACTTGGACTATCTATGGTAGCTAACGGGTACTTGGGCTATCTAGGTTACCTAGCGGGCACTTGGACTATGTAGGTTAACTAGTGGGCACTTGGACTATGTAGGTCAACTAGCGGGCCATTGGACTATCTAGGTTAGCTAACGGGCACTTGGACTATCTAGGTTACCTAACGGGCACTTGGATTAGTAGGTTCCCTAGCGGGCACTTAGACTATGTTGTTTTCCTTGCGTGCATTTGGACTATGTAGGTTACCTAGCGAGCACTTGGACTATGTACGTTCCCTAACGGGCACTTGGACTATGTAGGTTCCTTAGCGGTCACGTGGACTATGTAGGCTCCCTAGAAGGCACTTGGACTATGTAGGTTACCTATGGCGCACTTTGACTATGTTGGTTATCTAGCGGGCACTTGGACTATCCAAGTTACGAAGCGGGCACTTGGACTATCTAGGTTAACGAACGGACACTTGGACTATGTAGGTAACCTAGCGGGCACTTGGACTGTCTAGGTTACATAGCGGGCACTTGGACTATCTAGGTTAACGAACGGGCACTTGGACTACGTAGGTTAGCTAACAGGCACTTGGACTACCTTGGTTACCTAGCAGGCACTTGGACGTTGTAGGTTACCTAGCGGACACTTGGACGATTTAGGTTAACTAGCGGGCACTTGGACTATCTAGGTTAACTAGCGGGCCCTTGGACTAACTAGGTTAACTAGCGGGCACTTGGACTATGTAGGTTACCTAGCGGTCACATGGACTATGTAGGTTACGTAGCGGACACTTGGACTATCTAGGTTAGCTAACGGGTAATTGGACTATCAAGGTTACCTAACGGGCACTTGGACTATCAAGGTTACCTAGCGGGCACTTGGACTATCTAGGTTACCTAGCAGGCACATTGACTATCTAGGTTAACTAACGGGCACTTGGACTATGTAGGTTGCCTAGCGAGCACTTGGACTATGTAGGTTCCCTAGCGGTTACTTGGACTGTCTAGGTTAACTAGTGGGCAATTGGACTGTCTAGGTTACCTCGTGGGCACTTGGACTATGTAGTTTACCTATCAGGCACTTGGAATATGTAGGTTAACTAGCGGGCACTTGGACTATCTAGGTTACCTAGCGGGCCCTTGGACTATGTACGTTCCCTAGCGGGCAATTGGGCTATCTACGTTAACTAGCGGGCACTTGGACTATGTAGGTTAACGAACGGGCACTTGGACTATGTAGGTAACCTAGTGGTCACTTGGCCTGTCTAGGTTACCTATCGGGCACTTGGACTATGTAGGTTAACTAGCGGGCACTTGGACTATCTAGGTTAACTAGCGGGCACTTGGAATATGTAAGTTCCCTAGCGGGAACTTGGACTGTGAAGGTTCCATAGCGGTTACTTGAACTGTCTAGGTTAACTAGCGGGCAATTGGACTGTCTAGGTTACCTAGTGGGCACTTGGACTATGTAGTTTACCTAGCAGGCACTTGGACTATGTAGGTTCCCTAGCGGGCATTTGGACTATATAGGTTACCTAGCGGGCACTTGGACTATGTAGGTTATATAGCGGGCACTTGGACTATATAGGTTAACTAACGTGCACTTGGACTATCTAGGTTAGCTAACAGGAACTTGGACTATCTAGGTTACCTAGTGGGCACTTTGACTATGTAGGTTACCTAGCGGTCACTTGGACTATCTAGGGTAGCTAATGGGTACTTGGGCTATCTAGGTTACCTAGCGGGCACTTGGACTATGTATGTTAACTAGCGGGCACTTGGATTATGTAGGTCAACTAGCGGGCCATTGGACTATCTAGGTTAGCTAACGGGCACTTGCACTATGTAGGTTACCTAAGGGGCACTTGGATTATGTAGGTTCCCTAGCGGGCACTTAGACTATGTTGTAGTAATCCTTGCGGGCATTTGGACTATGTAGGTTACCTAGCGAGCACTTGGACTATGTACGTTCCCTAACGGGCACTTGGACTATGTAGGTTCCTTAGCGGTCACGTGGACTATGTAGGCTCCCTAGAAGGCACTTGGACTATGTAGGTTACCTATGGCGCACTTTGACTATGTTGGTTATCTAGCGGGCACTTGGACTATCCAAGTTACGAAGCGGGCACTTGGACTATCTAGGTTAACGAACGGACACTTGGACTATGTAGGTAACCTAGCGGGCACTTGGACTGTCTAGGTTACATAGCGGGCACTTGGACTATCTAGGTTAACGAACGGGCACTTGGACTACGTAGGTTAGCTAACAGGCACTTGGACTACCTTGGTTACCTAGCAGGCACTTGGACGTTGTAGGTTACCTAGCGGACACTTGGACGATTTAGGTTAACTAGCGGGCACTTGGACTATCTAGGTTAACTAGCGGGCCCTTGGACTAACTAGGTTAACTAGCGGGCACTTGGACTATGTAGGTTACCTAGCGGTCACATGGACTATGTAGGTTACGTAGCGGACACTTGGACTATCTAGGTTAGCTAACGGGTAATTGGACTATCAAGGTTACCTAACGGGCACTTGGACTATCAAGGTTACCTAGCGGGCACTTGGACTATCTAGGTTACCTAGCAGGCACATTGACTATCTAGGTTAACTAACGGGCACTTGGACTATGTAGGTTGCCTAGCGAGCACTTGGACTATGTAGGTTCCCTAGCGGTTACTTGGACTGTCTAGGTTAACTAGTGGGCAATTGGACTGTCTAGGTTACCTCGTGGGCACTTGGACTATGTAGTTTACCTATCAGGCACTTGGAATATGTAGGTTAACTAGCGGGCACTTGGACTATCTAGGTTACCTAGCGGGCCCTTGGACTATGTACGTTCCCTAGCGGGCAATTGGGCTATCTACGTTAACTAGCGGGCACTTGGACTATGTAGGTTAACGAACGGGCACTTGGACTATGTAGGTAACCTAGTGGTCACTTGGCCTGTCTAGGTTACCTATCGGGCACTTGGACTATGTAGGTTAACTAGCGGGCACTTGGACTATCTAGGTTAACTAGCGGGCACTTGGAATATGTAAGTTCCCTAGCGGGAACTTGGACTGTGAAGGTTCCATAGCGGTTACTTGAACTGTCTAGGTTAACTAGCGGGAAATTGGACTGTCTAGGTTACCTAGTGGGCACTTGGACTATGTAGTTTACCTAGCAGGCACTTGGACTATGTAGGTTCCCTAGCGGGCATTTGGACTATATAGGTTACCTAGCGGGCACTTGGACTATGTAGGTTATATAGCGGGCACTTGGACTATATAGGTTAACTAACGTGCACTTGGACTATCTAGGTTAGCTAACAGGAACTTGGACTATCTAGGTTACCTAGTGGGCACTTTGACTATGTAGGTTACCTAGCGGTCACTTGGACTATCTAGGGTAGCTAATGGGTACTTGGGCTATCTAGGTTACCTAGCGGGCACTTGGACTATGTATGTTAACTAGCGGGCACTTGGATTATGTAGGTCAACTAGCGGGCCATTGGACTATCTAGGTTAGCTAACGGGCACTTGCACTATGTAGGTTACCTAAGGGGCACTTGGATTATGTAGGTTCCCTAGCGGGCACTTAGACTATGTTGTAGTAATCCTTGCGGGCATTTGGACTATGTAGGTTACCTAGCGAGCACTTGGACTATGTAGGTTCCCTAACGGGCACTTGGACTATGTAGGTTCCTTAGCAGTCACGTGGACTATGTAGGCTCCCTAGAAGGCAATTGGACTATGTAGGTTACCTATCGCGCACGTTGACTATGTTGGTTATCTAGCGGGCACTTGGACTATCCAGGTTACGAAGCGGGCACTTGGACTATGTAGGTTACCAAACGGGCACTTGGGCTATCTAGGTTAACGAACGGACACTTGGACTATGTAGGTAACCTAGCGGGCACTTGGAATGTCTAGGTTACATAGCGGGCACTTGGACTATCTAGGTTAACGAACGGGCACTTGGACTATGTAGGTTAGCTAACAGGCACTTGGACTACCTAGGTTACCTAGCAGGCACTTGGACGTTGTAGGTTACCTAGCAGACACTTGGACGATTTAGGTTAACTAGCGGGCACTTGGAATATCTAGGTTAACTAGCGGGCCTTGGACTATCTAGGTTAACTATCGGGCACTTGGACTATGTAGGTTACCTAGCGGACACATGGACTATGTAGGTTACCTAGCGGACACTTGGACTATCTAGGTTAGCTAACGGGTAATTGGACTATCAAGGTTACCTAACGGGCACTTGGACTATGTAGGGTACCTAGCGGGCACTTGGACTATCTAGGTTACCTAGCAGGCACTTTGACTATCTAGGTTAACTAACGGGAACTTGGACTATGTAGGTTGCCTAGCGAGCACTTGGACTATGTAGGTTCCCTAGCGGTTACTTGGACTGTCTAGGTTAACTAGTGGGCAATTAGAATGTCTAGGTTAACTAGTGGGCACTTGGACTATGTAGTTTACCTATCAGGCACTTGGACTATGTAGGTTAACTAGCGGACACTTGGACTATCTAGGTTACCTAGCGGGCCCTTGGACTATGTACGTTCCCTAGCGGGCAATTGGGCTATCTACGTTAACTAGCGGGCACTTGGACTATGTAGGTTAACGAACGGGCATTTGGACTATGTAGGTAACCTAGTGGTCACTTGGCCTGTCTAGGTTACCTAGCGGGCACTTGGACTATGTAGGTTAACTAGCGGGCACTTGGACTATCTAGATTAACTAGCGGGCCCTTGGTCTATGTAGGTTAACTAGCAGGCCCTTGGACTATGTAAGTTAACTAGAGGGCACTCGGACGATCCTGGTTAACTAGCGGGCACTTGGACTATCTAGGTTAACTAGCGGGCACTTGGAATATGTAAGTTCCCTAGCGGGAACTTGGACTATGTAGGTTCCCTAGCGTGCACTTGGACTATCTAGGTTCCATATAGGGCACTTAGACTATGTAGGTTAACTAGTGGACAAATGGACGATCTAGGTTAACTAGCAGTCCCTTGGACTACGTAGGTTAACTTGCGGACACTTGCACTATGTAGGTTACCTAGCGGGCACTTGGACTATCTAGGTTAACTAGCAGGCCTTTGGACTATGTAGTTTAACTAGCGGACACTTGCACTATGTAGGTTACCTAGCGGCCACTTGGACTATCTAGGTTACCTAGCAGGCACTTTGACTATCTAGGTTAACTAACGGGCACTTGGGCTATGTAGGTTGCCTAGCGAGCACTTGGACTATGTAGGTTCCCTAGCGGTTACTTGGACTGTCTAGGTTAACTAGTGGGCAATTGGACTGTCTAGGTTACCTAGTGGGCACTTGGACTATGTAGTTTACCTATCAGGCACTTGGACTATGTAGGTTAACTAGCGGGCACTTGGACTATCTAGGTTACCTAGCGGGCACTTGGACTATGTACGTTCCTAGCGGGCAATTGGGCTATCTACGTTAACTAGCGGGCACTTGGACTATGTAGGTTAACGAACGGGCACTTGGACTATGTAGGTAACCTAGTGGTCACTTGGCCTGTCTAGGTTACCTAGCGGGCACTTGGACTATGTAGGTTAACTAGCGGGCACTTGGACTATCTATGTTAACTAGCGGGCCCTTGGTCTATGTAGGTTAACTAGCAGGCCCTTGGACTATTTAAGTTAACTTGAGGGCACTTGGACGATCCTGGTTAACTAGCGGGCACTTCGACTATCTATGTTAACTAGCGGGCACTTGGACTATGTAAGTTCCCTAGTGGGAACATGGACTATGTAGGTTCCCTAGCGGTTACTTGGACTGTCTAGGTTAACTAGCGGGCATTTGGACTGTCTACGTTACCTAGTGGGCACTTGGATTATGTAGTTTACCTAGCAGGCACTTGGACTATGTAGGTTCCCTAGCGGGCATTTGGACTATATAGGTTACCTAGCGGGCACTTGGACTATGTAGGTTATCAAGCGGGCACATGGACTATGTAGGTTAACTAACGGGCACTTGGACTATCTAGGTTAGCTAACAGGAACTTGGACTATCTAGGTTACCTAGTGGTCACTTTGACTATGTAGGTTGCCTAGCGGTCACTTGGACTATCTAGGGTACCTAACGGGTACTTGGGCTATCTAGGTTACCGGGCGGGCACTTGGACTATCTAGGTTAACTAGCAGGCCCTTGGACTATGTAAGTTAACTAGAGGGCACTTGGACGATCCTGGTTAACTAGCGGGCACTTGGACTATCTAGGTTAACTAGCGGGCACTTGGAATATGTAAGTTCCCTAGCGGGAACTTGGACTGTGAAGGTTCCATAGCGGTTACTTGGACTGTCTAGGTTAACTAGCGGGCAATTGGACTGTCTAGGTTACCTAGTGGGCACTTGGACTATGTAGTTTACCTAGCAGGCACTTGGACTATGTAGGTTCCCTAGCGGGCATTTGGACTATATAGGTTACCTAGCGGGCACTTGGACTATGTAGGTTATCTAGCGGGCACTTGGACTATATAGGTTAACTAACGTGCACTTGGACTATCTAGGTTAGCTAACAGGAACTTGGACTATCTAGGTTACCTAGTGGGCACTTTGACTATGTAGGTTACCTAGCGGTCACTTGGACTATCTAGGGTAGCTAATGGGTACTTGGGCTATCTAGGTTACCTAGCGGGCACTTGGACTATGTATGTTAACTAGCGGGCACTTGGATTATGTAGGTCAACTAGCGGGCCATTGGACTATCTAGGTTAGCTAACGGGCACTTGCACTATGTAGGTTACCTAAGGGGCACTTGGATTATGTAGGTTCCCTAGCGGGCACTTAGACTATGTTGTAGTAATCCTTGCGGGCATTTGGACTATGTAGGTTACCTAGCGAGCACTTGGACTATGTAGGTTCCCTAACGGGCACTTGGACTATGTAGGTTCCTTAGCAGTCACGTGGACTATGTAGGCTCCCTAGAAGGCACTTGGACTATGTAGGTTACCTATCGCGCACGTTGACTATGTTGGTTATCTAGCGGGCACTTGGACTATCCAGGTTACGAAGCGGGCACTTGGACTATGTAGGTTACCAAACGGGCACTTGGGCTATCTAGGTTAACGAACGGACACTTGGACTATGTAGGTAACCTAGCGGGCACTTGGAATGTCTAGGTTACATAGCGGGCACTTGGACTATCTAGGTTAACGAACGGGCACTTGGACTATGTAGGTTAGCAAACAGGCACTTGGACTACCTAGGTTACCTAGCAGGCACTTGGACGTTGTAGGTTACCTAGCAGACACTTGGACGATTTAGGTTAACTAGCGGGCACTTGGAATATCTAGGTTAACTAGCGGGCCTTGGACTATCTAGGTTAACTATCGGGCACTTGGACTATGTAGGTTACCTAGCGGACACATGGACTATGTAGGTTACCTAGCGGACACTTGGACTATCTAGGTTAGCTAACGGGTAATTGGACTATCAAGGTTACCTAACGGGCACTTGGACTATGTAGGGTACCTAGCGGGCACTTGGACTATCTAGATTACCTAGCAGGCACTTTGACTATCTAGGTTAACTAACGGGAACTTGGACTATGTAGGTTCCCTAGCGGTTACTTGGACTGTCTAGGTTAACTAGTGGGCACTTGGACTATGTAGTTTACCTATCAGGCACTTGGACTATGTAGGTTAACTAGCGGACACTTGGACTATCTAGGTTACCTAGCGGGCCCTTGGACTATGTACGTTCCCTAGCGGGCAATTGGGCTATCTACGTTAACTAGCGGGCACTTGGACTATGTAGGTTAACGAACGGGCATTTGGACTATGTAGGTAACCTAGTGGTCACTTGGCCTGTCTAGGTTACCTAGCGGGCACTTGGACTATGTAGGTTAACTAGCGGGCACTTGGACTATCTAGATTAACTAGCGGGCCCTTGGTCTATGTAGGTTAACTAGCAGGCCCTTGGACTATGTAAGTTAACTAGAGGGCACTCGGACGATCCTGGTTAACTAGCGGGCACTTGGACTATCTAGGTTAACTAGCGGGCACTTGGAATATGTAAGTTCCCTAGCGGGAACTTGGACTATGTAGGTTCCATAGCGGTTACTTGGACTGTCTAGGTTAACTAGCGGGCATTTGGACTGTCTAGGTTACCTAGTGGGCACTTGGACTATGTAGTTTACCTAGCAGGCACTTGGACTATGTAGGTTGCCTAGCGGGCATTTGGACTATATAGGTTACCTAGCGGGCCCTTGGGCTATGTAGGTTATCTAGCGGGCACTTGGACTATGTAGGTTAACTAACGGGCACTTGGACTATCTAGGTTAGCTAACAGGAACTTGGACTATCTAGGTTACCTAGTGGGCACTTTGACTATGTAGGTTACCTAGCGGTCACTTGGACTATCTAGGGTAGCTAACGGGTACTTGGGCTATCTAGGTTACCTAGCGGGCACTTGGACTATGTAGGTTAACTAGCGGGCACTTGGACTATGTGGGTCAACTAGCGGGCCATTGGACTATCTAGGTTAGCTAACGGGCACTTGGACTATCTAGGTTACCTAACTGGCACTTGGATTATGTAGGTTCCCTTGCGGGCACTTAGACTATGTAGTTTTCCTTGCGCGCATTTGGACTATGTAGGTTACCTAGCGAGCACTTGGACTATGTAGGTTCCCTAACGGGCACTTGGACTATGTAGGTTCCTTAGCGTGCACTTGGACTATCTAGGCTCCCTATCGGGCACTTTGACTATGTAGGTTAACAAGCGGGCACTTGGACTATCTAGGTTCCCTAGCGGGCAGTTGGTCTATGTACATACCCTAGCGGTCACTTGTACTATCTAGGTTACCTAGCGGGCACTTGGACTATGTACGTTCCCTAGTGGGCACCTGGACTATATAGGTTAACTAACGGGCACTAGGATTATCTAGGTTAACTAGCGGGCACATGGTCTATCTAGGTTACTTGTCGGGCACTTGGACTATGTAGGTCAACTAGCGGGCCCTTGGACTATCTAGGTTAGCTAACGGGAACTTGGATTATGTAAGTTAACTAGCGGGCACTTGGACTATGTAGGTTAACTAGCGGACACTTGTACTATGTATGTTAACTGGCGGACACTTGGACGATCTAGGTTAACTAGCGGGCCCTTACACTTTGTAGATTAACTAGCGGGCCCTAGGACTATGTGGGTACCCTAGCGGGCATTTGGACTATCTAGGTTACCTAACGGGCATTTAGAATATGTAGGTTCCCTAGCGGGCACTTGGATTATGTAGGTTCCCTTCTTGCACTTGGAGTATGTAGGTTACTAGCGGGCATTTGGACTATGTAGGTTACCTCGTGGGCACTTGGACTATGTAGGTTAACTAGCGGGCACTTGGATTATCTAGGTTACCTAGCGGGCACTTAGACTACGTAGGTTAACTAGCAGGCACTTGGACTATCTAGGTTACCTCGCGGGCACATGGACTATGTACATTTCCTAGCGGGCACTTGGACTATCTATGTTAACTAGCGGGCACATGGACTATGTAAGTTCCCTATCGGGCAATTAGACTATGTGGGTTACATAGCGGGCACTTGGACTATGTAGGTTCCCTAGCGGGCACTTGGACTATGTAGGTTACCCAGCGGGCCCTTGGACTATGTGGGTACCCTAGCGGGCATTTGGACTATCTAGGTTACCTAACGGGCATTTCGACTATGTAGGTTCCCTAGCGGGCACTTGGATTATGTAGGTTCCATTCTTGCACTTGGAGTATGTAGGTTACTAGCGGGCATTTGGACTAGGTAGGTTACCTCGCGGGCACTTGGACTATGTAGGTTAACTAGCGGGCACTTGGATTATCTAGGTTACCTAGCGGGCACTTACACTATGTTGGTTAACTAGCAGGCACTTGGACTATCTAGGTTACCTCGCGGGCACATGGACTATGTACATTTCCTAGCGGGCACTTGGACTATCTATGTTAACTAGCGGGCACATGGACTATGTAGGTTCCCTTCTTGCACTTGGAGTATGTAGGTTACTAGCGGGCATTTTGACTAGGTAGGTTACCTCGCGGGCACTTGCACTAAGTAGGTTAACTAGCGGGCACTTGGATTATCTAGGTTACCTAGCGGGCACTTAGACTATGTAGGTTAACTAGCAGGCACTTGGACTATCTAGGTTACCTAGCGGGCACATAGACTATGTACGTTTCCTAGGGGGCACTTGGACTATCTATGTTAACTAGCAGGCACATGGACTATGTAGGTTCCCTATCGGGCAATTAGACTATGTGGGTTACATAGCGGGCACTTGGACTATGTAGGTTCCCTAGCGGTACCTTGGACTATGTAGGTAACATAGCGGGAACTTGGTCTGTCTAGGTTACCTAGCGAGCACTTGGACTATCTAGGTTAACTAGTGGGCACTTGGACTATGTAGGTTACCTAGCGGGCACTTGGACTATCTAGGTTAGCTAAGGGGCACCTGGACTATCTAAGTTAACTTGCGGGCACTTTTACTATGTATGTTAACTAGCAGACACTTTGACGAACTAGGTTAACGAGCGGGCATTTGGACTATTTAGGTTACGTAACGGGCACTTGGACAATGCAGGTAACCTGGTGGGCACTTGGACTGATTAGGTTACATAGCGGGCACTTGGACTTCTTGGTTAACGAACGGGCACTTGGACTATGTAGGTTTCCTAGCGGGTACATGGACGATCTATGTTAGGTAATGGACACTTGGACTATCTAGGTTACCTAGCGGTAACTTGGACTATGTAGGTTACCTAGCGGGCACTTAGACTATCAAGGTTACCTAACGGGCACTTTGACTATCTAGGTTACCTAGTGGGCACTTGGACTATCTAGGTTAGCTAACAGGAACTTGGACTATCTAGGTTACCTAGCGGGCACTAGGACTATGTAAATTTCCTTGCGGTCACTTGGACTATCTAGGCTACCTAACGGGCACGTTTACTATGTAGGTTAACTAGCGGACACTTGGACGATCTAGGTTAACTACCGGGCATTTGGAATATCTAGGTTAACTAGGGGGCCCTTGGACTATGTAGGTTAACTAGCGGGCACTTGGACTATCTAGGTTAGCTAACAGAAACATGGACTATCTAGGTTACCTAGCGGGCACTAGGACTATGTAGGTTACCTAGCGGTCACTTGGAGTATCTAGGCTACCTAACGGGCACTTGGACTACGTAGGTTAACTTGCGGACACTTGGACGATCTAGGTTAACTAGCGGGCACTTGGAATATCTAGGTTAACTAGGGGGCCCTTGGACTATGTAGGTTAACTAGCGGCCACTTGGACGATCTAGTTTAACTAGAAGGCACTTGGACTATCTAGGTTAACTAGCGGGCACTTGGACTATCTAGGTTACCTAGCGGGCACTTGGTCTATGTACATACCCTAGCCGGCACTTGGACTATCTGGGTTATCTAGCGGGCACTTGGAATATGTACGTCCCCTAGTGGGCACTTGGACTATCTAGGTTACCAACGGGCATTTGGACTATGTAGGTCATCTAGCGGGCCCTTGGACTATCTAGGTTAGCTAACGGGCAATTTGTATTATGTAGGTTAACTAACGGGCACTTGGACTATGTAGGTTAACTAGCGGGGCACTAGGACTGTCTAGGTTACCCAGCGGGCACTTGCTTTATCTAGGTTAACGAACGGGCACTTGGACTATTTTTGTTACATAGCCACCACTTGGACTATCTAGGTTAGCTAACAGGCACTTGGACTATCTAGGTTCCCTAGCGGGCACTTGTACTATCTAGGTTACCTACCTGGCACTTGGACTATGTAGGTCAACTAGCGGGCCCTTGGACTATCTAGGTTAGCTAACGGGCACTTGGACTATCTAGGTTACCTAATGGACACTTGGATTATGTAGGTTCCCTAGCGGGCACTTAGACTATGTAGGTTTCCTTGCGGGCATTTGGACTATGTAGGTTACCTAGCGAGCACTTGGACTATGTAGGTTCCCTAACGGGCACTTGGACTATGTAGGTTCCCTAGCGGTTACCTGGACTATGTTCGCTCTCTAGAAGGCTCTTGGACTATGTAGGTTACCTATCGGGCACGTTGACTATGTAGGTTAACTAGCGGGCACTTGGACTATCCAGGTTACGAAGCGGGCAATTGGACTATCGAGGTTAACGAACGGACACTTGGACTATGTAGGTAACCTAGCGGGTACTGGGACTG
This sequence comes from Tenrec ecaudatus, assembly GCF_050624435.1. Taxonomy (NCBI): domain Eukaryota; kingdom Metazoa; phylum Chordata; class Mammalia; order Afrosoricida; family Tenrecidae; genus Tenrec; species Tenrec ecaudatus. The sequence goes on from NW_027457695.1 coordinate 618,497, forward strand.
TCTAGGTTACATAGTGGACACTTGGACTATCTAGGTTAACGAACGGGCACTTGGACTATGTAGGTTAGCTAACAGGCACTTGGACAATCTAGGTTAGGTAACGGGCACTTGGACTATCTAGGTTACCTAGTGGGAACTTTGACTATGTTGGTTACCTAGCGGCCACATTGACTATCTTGGTTACCTAGCGGGCACTTGGACTATGTAGGTTCCCTATCGGGCAATTAGACTATGTGGGTTACATAGCGGGCACTTGGACTATGTAGGTTCCCTAGCGGTACCTTGGACTATGTAGGTAACATAGCGGGAACTTGGTCTGTCTAGGTTACCTAGCGAGCACTTGGACTATCTAGGTTAACTAGCGGGCACTTGGACTATGTAGGTTACCTAGCGGGCACTTGGACTATCTAGGTTAGCTAAGGGGCACCTGGACTATCTAAGTTAACTTGCGGGCACTTTTACTATGTATGTTAACTAGCAGACACTTTGACGAACTAGGTTAACGAGCGGGCATTTGGACTATTTAGGTTACGTAACGGGCACTTGGACAATGCAGGTAACCTGGTGGGCACTTGGACTGATTAGGTTACATAGCGGGCACTTGGACTTCTTGGTTAACGAACGGGCACTTGGACTATGTAGGTTTCCTAGCGGGTACATGGACGATCTATGTTAGGTAATGGACACTTGGACTATCTAGGTTACCTAGCGGTAACTTGGACTATGTAGGTTACCTAGCGGGCACTTAGACTATCTAGGTTACCTAACGGGCACTTTGACTATCTAGGTTACCTAGTGGGCACTTGGACTATCTAGGTTAGCTAACAGGAACTTGGACTATCTAGGTTACCTAGCGGGCACTAGGACTATGTAAATTTCCTAGCGGTCACTTGGACTATCTAGGCTACCTAACGGGCACGTTTACTATGTAGGTTAACTAGCAGACACTTGGACGATCTAGGTTAACTAGTGGGCATTTGGAATATCTAGGTTAACTAGGGGGCCCTTGGACTATGTAGGTTAACTAGCGGGCACTTGGACTATCTAGGTTAGCTAACAGAAACATGGACTATCTAGGTTACCTAGCGGGCACTAGGACTATGTAGGTTACCTAGCGGTCACTTGGAGTATCTAGGCTACCTAACGGGCACTTGGACTACGTAGGTTAACTAGCGGACACTTGGACGATCTAGGTTAACTAGCGGGCACTTGGAATATCTAGGTTAACTCGGGGGCCCTTGGACTATGTAGGTTAACTAGCGGCCACTTGGACGATCTAGTTTAACTAGAAGGCACTTGGACTATCTAGGTTAACTAGCGGGCACTTGGACTATCTAGGTTACCTAGCGGGCACTTGGTCTATGTACATACCCTAGCCGGCACTTGGACTATCTGGGTTATCTAGCGGGCACTTGGAATATGTACGTCCCCTAGTGGGCACTTGGACTATCTAGGTTACCAACGGGCATTTGGACTATGTAGGTCATCTAGCGGGCCCTTGGACTATCTAGGTTAGCTAACGGGCAATTTGTATTATGTAGGTTAACTAACGGGCACTTGGACTATGTAGGTTAACTAGCGGGGCACTAGGACTGTCTAGGTTACCCAGCGGGCACTTGCATTATCTAGGTTAACGAACGGGCACTTGGACTATGTATGTTACATAGCCACCACTTGGACTATCTAGGTTAGCTAACAGGCACTTGGACTATCTAGGTTCCCTAGCGGGCACTTGTACTATCTAGGTTACCTACCTGGCACTTGGACTATGTAGGTCAACTAGCGGGCCCTTGGACTATCTAGGTTAGCTAACGGGCACTTGGACTATCTAGGTTTCCTAATGGACACTTGGATTATGTAGGTTCCCTAGCGGGCACTTAGACTATGTAGGTTTCCTTGCGGGCATTTGGACTATGTAGGTTACCTAGCGAGCACTTGGACTATGTAGGTTCCCTAACGGGCACTTGGACTATGTAGGTTCCCTAGCGGTTACCTGGACTATGTTCGCTCTCTAGAAGGCACTTGGAATATGTAGGTTACCTATCGGGCACGTTGACTATGTAGGTTAACTAGCGGGCACTTGGACTATCCAGGTTACGAAGCGGGCAATTGGACTATCGAGGTTAACGAACGGACACTTGGACTATGTAGGTAACCTAGCGGGTACTTGGACTGTCTAGGTTACATAGTGGACACTTGGACTATCTAGGTTAACGAACGGGCACTTGGACTATGTAGGTTAGCTAACAGGCACTTGGACAATCTAGGTTAGGTAACGGGCACTTGGACTATCTAGGTTACCTAGTGGGAACTTTGACTATGTTGGTTACCTAGCGGCCACATTGACTATCTTGGTTACCTAGCGGGCACTTGGACTATGTAGGTTAATTAGCGGACACTTGGACGAACTAGTTTAACGAGCGGGCCCTTGGACTATGTAGGTTACCTAGCGGACACTTGGACTATCTAGGTTAGCTAACAGGAACTTGGACTATCTAGGTTACCTAGTGGGCACTTTGACTATGTAGGTTACCTAGCGGTCACTTGGACTATCTAGGTTAGCTAACTTGCACTTGGAATATCTAGGTTACCTAGCGGGCACTTGGACTATGTAGGTTAACTAGCGGGCACTTGGACAATGTAGGTCAACTAGCGGGCCATTGGACTATCTAGGTGAGCTAACGGGCACTTGGACTATCTAGGTTACCTAACGGGCACTTGGATTATGTAGGTTCCCTAGCGGGCACTAAGACTATGTAGTTTACCTTGCGGGCATTTGGACTATGTAGGTTACCTAGCGAGCACTTGGACTATGTAGGTTCCCTAACGGGCACTTGGACTATGTAGGTTCCTTAGCGGTCACGTGGACTATGTAGGCTCCCTAGAAGGCACTTGGACTATGTAGGTTACCTATGCCGCACTTTGACTATGTTGGTTATCTAGCGGGCACTTGGACTATCCAGGTTACGAAGCGGGCACTTGGACTATGTAGGTTACCAAACGGGCACTTGGGCTATCTAGGTTAACGAACGGACACTTGGACTATGTAGGTAACCTAGCGGGCACTTGGAATGTCTAGGTTACATAGCGGGCACTTGGACTATCTAGGTTAACGAACGGGCACTTGGACTATGTAGGTTAGCTAACAGGCACTTGGACTACCTAGGTTACCTAGCAGGCACTTGGACGTTGTAGGTTACCTAGCAGACACTTGGACGATTTAGGTTAACTAGCGGGCACTTGGAATATCTAGGTTAACTAGCGGGCCTTGGACTATCTAGGTTAACTATCGGGCACTTGGACTATGTAGGTTACCTAGCGGACACATGGACTATGTAGGTTACCTAGCGGACACTTGGACTATCTAGGTTAGCTAACGGGTAATTGGACTATCAAGGTTACCTAACGGGCACTTGGACTATGTAGGGTACCTAGCGGGCACTTGGACTATCTAGGTTACCTAGCAGGCACTTTGACTATCTAGGTTAACTAACGGGAACTTGGACTATGTAGGTTGCCTAGCGAGCACTTGGACTATGTAGGTTCCCTAGCGGTTACTTGGACTGTCTAGGTTAACTAGTGGGCAATTAGAATGTCTAGGTTACCTAGTGGGCACTTGGACTATGTAGTTTACCTATCAGGCACTTGGACTATGTAGGTTAACTAGCGGACACTTGGACTATCTAGGTTACCTAGCGGGCCCTTGGACTATGTACGTTCCCTAGCGGGCAATTGGGCTATCTACGTTACCTAGCGGGCACTTGGACTATGTAGGTTAACGAACGGGCATTTGGACTATGTAGGTAACCTAGTGGTCACTTGGCCTGTCTAGGTTACCTAGCGGGCACTTGGACTATGTAGGTTAACTAGCGGGCACTTGGACTATCTAGATTAACTAGCGGGCCCTTGGTCTATGTAGGTTAACTAGCAGGCCCTTGGACTATGTAAGTTAACTAGAGGGCACTCGGACGATCCTGGTTTACTAGCGGGCACTTTGACTATCTAGGTTAACTAGCGGGCACTTGGAATATGTAAGTTCCCTAGCGGGAACTTGGACTATGTAGGTTCCCTAGCGTGCACTTGGACTATCTAGGTTCCATATAGGGCACTTGGACTATGTAGGTTAACTAGTGGACAAATGGACGATCTAGGTTAACTAGCGGTCCCTTGGACTACGTAGGTTAACTTGCGGACACTTGCACTATGTAGGTTACCTAGCGGGCACTTGGACTATCTAGGTTAACTAGCAGGCCTTTGGACTATGTAGTTTAACTAGCGGACACTTGCACTATGTAGGTTACCTAGCGGCCACTTGGACTATCTAGGTTACCTAGCAGGCACTTTGACTATCTAGGTTAACTAACGGGCACTTGGACTATGTAGGTTGCCTAGCGAGCACTTGGACTATGTAGGTTCCCTAGCGGTTACTTGGACTGTCTAGGTTAACTAGTGGGCAATTGGACTGTCTAGGTTACCTAGTGGGCACTTGGACTATGTAGTTTACCTATCAGGCACTTGGACTATGTAGGTTAACTAGCGGGCACTTGGACTATCTAGGTTACCTAGCGGGCACTTGGACTATGTACGTTCCTAGCTGGCAATTGGGCTATCTACGTTAACTATCGGGCACTTGGACTATGTAGGTTAACGAACGGGCACTTGGACTATGTAGGTAACCTAGTGGTCACTTGGCCTGTCTAGGTTACCTAGCGGGCACTTGGACTATGTAGGTTAACTAGAGGGCACTTGGACTATCTATGTTAACTAGCGGGCCCTTGGTCTATGTAGGTTAACTAGCAGGCCCTTGGACTATTTAAGTTAACTTGAGGGCACATGGACGATCCTGGTTAACTAGCGGGCACTTCGACTATCTAGGTTAACTAGCGGGCACTTGGACTATGTAAGTTCCCTAGCGGGAACATGGACTATGTAGGTTCCCTAGCGGTTACTTGGACTGTCTAGGTTAACTAGTGGGCATTTGGACTGTCTACGTTACCTAGTGGGCACTTGGATTATGTAGTTTACCTAGCAGGCACTTGGACTATGTAGGTTCCCTAGCGGGCATTTGGACTATATAGGTTACCTAGCGGGCACTTGGACTATGTAGGTTATCAAGCGGGCACATGGACTATGTAGGTTAACTAACGGGCACTTGGACTATCTAGGTTAGCTAACAGGAACTTGGACTATCTAGGTTACCTAGTGGTCACTTTGACTATGTAGGTTACCTAGCGGTCACTTGGACTATCTAGGGTACCTAACGGGTACTTGGGCTATCTAGGTTACCGGGCGGGCACTTGGACTATCTAGGTTAACTAGCAGGCCCTTGGACTATGTAAGTTAACTAGAGGGCACTTGGACGATCCTGGTTAACTAGCGGGCACTTGGACTATCTAGGTTAACTAGCGGGCACTTGGAATATGTAAGTTCCCTAGCGGGAACTTGGACTGTGAAGGTTCCATAGCGGTTACTTGGACTGTCTAGGTTAACTAGCGGGCAATTGGACTGTCTAGGTTACCTAGTGGGCACTTGGACTATGTAGTTTACCTAGCAGGCACTTGGACTATGTAGGTTCCCTAGCGGGCATTTGGACTATATAGGTTACCTAGCGGGCACTTGGACTATGTAGGTTATCTAGCGGGCACTTGGACTATATAGGTTAACTAACGTGCACTTGGACTATCTAGGTTAGCTAACAGGAACTAGGACTATCTAGGTTACCTAGTGGGCACTTTGACTATGTAGGTTACCTAGCGGTCACTTGGACTATCTAGGGTAGCTAATGGGTACTTGGGCTATCTAGGTTACCTAGCGGGCACTTGGACTATGTATGTTAACTAGCGGGCACTTGGATTATGTAGGTCAACTAGCGGGCCATTGGACTATCTAGGTTAGCTAACGGGCACTTGTACTATGTAGGTTACCTAAGGGGCACTTGGATTATGTAGGTTCCCTAGCGGGCACTTAGACTATGTTGTAGTAATCCTTGCGGGCATTTGGACTATGTAGGTTACCTAGCGAGCACTTGGACTATGTAGGTTCCCTAACGGGCACTTGGACTATGTAGGTTCCTTAGCAGTCACGTGGACTATGTAGGCTCCCTAGAAGGCACTTGGACTATGTAGGTTACCTATCGCGCACGTTGACTATGTTGGTTATCTAGCGGGCACTAGGACTATCCAGGTTACGAAGCGGGCACTTGGACTATGTAGGTTACCAAACGGGCACTTGGGCTATCTAGGTTACATAGCGGGCACTTGGACTATCTAGGTTAACGAATGGGCACTTGGACTATGTAGGTTAGCTAACAGGCACTTGGACTACCTAGGTTACCTAGCAGGCACTTGGACGTTGTAGGTTACCTAGCAGACACTTGGACGATTTAGGTTAACTAGCGGGCACTTGGAATATCTAGGTTAACTAGCGGGCCCTTGGACTATCTAGGTTAACTATCGGGCACTTGGACTATGTAGGTTACCTAGCGGACACATGGACTATGTAGGTTACCTAGCGGACACTTGGACTATCTAGGTTAGCTAACGGGTAATTGGACTATCAAGGTTACCTAACGGGCACTTGGACTATGTAGGGTACCTAGCGGGCACTTGGACTATCTAGGTTACCTAGCAGGCACTTTGACTATCTAGGTTAACTAACGGGAACTTGGACTATGTAGGTTGCCTAGCGAGCACTTGGACTATGTAGGTTCCCTAGCGGTTACTTGGACTGTCTAGGTTAACTAGTGGGCAATTAGAATGTCTAGGTTACCTAGTGGGCACTTGGACTATGTAGTTTACCTATCAGGCACTTGGACTATGTAGGTTAACTAGCGGGCACTTGGACTATCTAGGTTACCTAGCGGGCACTTGGACTATGTACGTTCCCTAGCGGGCAATTGGGCTATCTAGGTTAACTAGCGGGCCCTTGGTCTATGTAGGTTAACTAGCAGGCCCTTGGACTATGTAAGTTAACTAGAGGGCACATGGACGATCCTGGTTAACTAGCGGGCACTTGGACTATCTAGGTTAACTAGCGGGCACTTGGAATATGTAAGTTCCCTAGCGGGAACTTGGACTATGTAGGTTGCCTAGCGGTTACTTGGACTGTCTAGGTTAACTAGCGGGCAATTCGACTGTCTAGGTTACCTAGTGGGCACTTGGACTATGTAGTTTACCTAGCAGGCACTTGGACTATGTAGGTTTCCTAGCGGGCATTTGGACTATATAGGTTACCTAGCGGGCACTTGGACTGTCTAGGTAAACTAGTGGGCAATTGGACTCTCTAGGTTACCTAGTGGGCACTTGGACTATGTAGGTTAACTAGCGGGCACTTGGACTATCTAGGTTAACTAGCGGCCCCTTGGTGTATGTAGGTTAACTAGCAGGCCCTTGGACTATGTAAGTTAACTAGAGGGCACTTGGACGATCCTGGTTAACTAGCGGGCACTTGGACTATCTAGGTTAACTAGCGGGCACTTGGAATATGTAAGTTCCCTAGCGGGAACTTGGACTATGTAGGTTCCATAGCGGTTACTTGGACTGTCTAGGTTAACTAGCGGGCATTTGGACTGTCTAGGTTACCAAGTGGGCACTTGGACTATGTAGTTTACCTAGCAGGCACTTGGACTATGTAGGTTGCCTAGCGGGCATTTGGACTATATAGGTTACCTAGCGGGCACTTGGACTATGTAGGTTATCTAGCGGGCACTTGGACTATGTAGGTTAACTAACGGGCACTTGGACTATCTAGGTTAGCTAACAGGAACTTGGACTATCTAGGTTACCTAGTGGGCACTTTGACTATGTAGGTTACCTAGCGGTCACTTGGACTATCTAGGGTAGCTAACGGGTACTTGGGCTATCTAGGTTACCTAGCGGGCACTTGGACTATGTAGGTTAACTAGCGGGCACTTGGACTATGTGGGTCAACTAGCGGGCCATTGGACTATCTAGGTTAGCTAACGGGCACTTGGACTATCTAGGTTACCTAACGGGCACTTGGATTATGTAGGTTCCCTTGCGGGCACTTAGACTATGTAGTTTTCCTTGCGCGCATTTGGACTATGTAGGTTACCTAGCGAGCACTTGGACTATGTAGGTTCCCTAACGGGCACTTGGACTATGTAGGTTCCTTAGCGTGCACTTGGACTATCTAGGCTCCCTATCGGGCACTTTGACTATGTAGGTTAACAAGCGGGCACTTGGACTATCTAGGTTCCCTAGCGGGCAGTTGGTCTATGTACATACCCTAGCGGTCACTTGTACTATCTAGGTTACCTAGCGGGCACTTGGACTATGTACGTTCCCTAGTGGGCACCTGGACTATATAGGTTAACTAACGGGCACTAGGATTATCTAGGTTAACTAGCGGGCACATGGTCTATCTAGGTTACTTGTGGGGCACTTGGACTATGTAGGTCAACTAGCGGGCCCTTGGACTATCTAGGTTAGCTAACGGGAACTTGGATTATGTAAGTTAACTAGCGGGCACTTGGACTATGTAGGTTAACTAGCGGACACTTGTACTATGTATGTTAACTGGCGGACACTTGGACGATCTAGGTTAACTAGCGAGCCCTTACACTTTGTAGATTAACTAGCGGGCCCTAGGACTATGTGGGTACCCTAGCGGACATTTGGACTATCTAGGTTACCTAACGGGCATTTAGAATATGTAGGTTCCCTAGCGGGCACTTGGATTATGTAGGTTCCCTTCTTGCACTTGGAGTATGTAGGTTACTAGCGGGCATTTGGACTATGTAGGTTTCCTCGTGGGCACTTGGACTATGTAGGTTAACTAGCGGGCACTTGGATTATCTAGGTTACCTAGCGGGCACTTAGACTATGTAGGTTAACTAGCAGGCACTTGGACTATCTAGGTTACCTCGCGGGCACATGGACTATGTACATTTCCTAGCGGGCACTTGGACTATCTATGTTAACTAGCGGGCACATGGACTATGTAAGTTCCCTATCGGGCAATTAGACTATGTGGGTTACATAGC